>NC_138505.1:271985-779296 GCF_964252035.2 Podarcis erhardii
GGATTTATACCAGAACGGTGCTGACATGACCTTACCTACAGCACTGCCTGCTCACTCATAGCTGCAGAAAGCAGAGGATGGATGGATGTCTGGGGGGGGGGCAGGGGGCAGACAGAGAGGGGTCACGTGTGGCGGTGGGGGGGAGCTCATATTACTGGCACCCCCTGTGAACTCCCCAGGTCCTGGCCTGACCCCCGAACCACTAGGCCACCCCTGGATGTAACCTCCTATAAATATTACTATAAAACACTGCAAAAACTTTATGGGAGCCCAAAAAGGCAAAAGAGCGAGTACACCAAGGAGTGCACCAAGCTAGAAAATTTCTCTTTGATGTGCTAGATTTCTGCTTGCAGGGAATTTGGGCTTTCCATGCAAGAAGTAGTCTTCGCCTGCTGCAAAATATTATAGGTATAACGCACCAGTTCAGTGTGGCCTAACTGGGGCTCTGCCTCTCCTTATCAGCCTCACAACAAGCCTGCGAGGCTGAGAGGGAGCGACTGGCCCAAGGCCACCCCCAGGGATCTCTATGGCCAAACCAGAGATTTGACACCCCGTCCACTGTGGAAGGGACCCTGTGGGTCATCTAGTCCAGCCCACTCTAGAGGGCAGAGCATTGCCATCCTGGCTAGATGCCCCCCCCCATGGCCCTCTCCTCCTCCATGAATTTGCCCCACCCTCCTTTAAAGCCATCCAGGTTGGTGGGCATCACCGCCTCCTGTGGCAGGGAGTTCCCCAGTTTAACTTGCATTTCATGAAGAAGGACATTCTGTCCTGAATCTCCAACATTCAGCTTCATTGAATGCCAAGGAGTTCTTAGGGGAGAGGGAGGACAGCTTTTTTCCGTCCGCTTTCTCCGCGACGCACATCATTTTGTAAACTTCTCTCATGCAGCCTCTTCCTAAGCAGAAGAGGCGGGTGGGCTCCTCTGGACCCTGGGGCCTGACCCTGCCCTCAGTTGCCTCAGCTTCCCTTGGCCCCAATCCTGCAGTCGCTGTGACCAGGTGGCTCCCTTCCCCGTCACTCTCCGACAGCTGCACGCTCCAGCACGCTTCCTGCGCCAGGGATTCCTCCGTCCCGCAACAGCTGCAGAAAACTCTCTCCTTTTAATTAATGGAAGCTGACAGCTCAGGAAGAAAACCCAGAGATGGGTGGTTGGGGGGGAGAGAGGGAGAGAGAGAGAAGGAGACAGAGAGGGAGACAAACAGAGAGAGAGAGAGAGAGAGAGAGAGAGAGAGAGAGAGAGAGCGCGAGCGAGCGCACACCAGGCTCCACTTGCCCTCACCAGTGTGGTCCCAGCAATTATTGAGAAGTCCTTCTTCACTCGGTGCAGAGCTGAACTCCGGACTCTGCTCCCACAAGAGGCAGAAGGACCACCAACTTGGGTGGTTTTGAAGGGGCTTAGGCAAATTCACGGGGAAGGAGAAGGCTGTCTGTGCCTATTAGCCACAAGGGCTGTATTCTGCTTCCACCATCAGAGACAGCAACTGCCTCTGAGTAATACCAGTGGCAGGAGACCACAGGAGAGGAGAGCGATACTGCCCTGGGAGCTCTGCTTGTGCTCCTCCCTTTGGAGCATCTGGCTGGGCATTGCGAGAGGAGGATGCTGGGCTGGATAGGCTCCCCCTGGCCGGATCCAGCTCCAGCCAGGCTCTTTCATCCACGGCAGGCAGGGCTCATGGAGTCACAAGAAGCAGCCCCCCAGAGCACGTGCAGAGGGCCCTGCCCTGCCCTCCTCCCACACGCCTGGACAATTAGGACACAGCAGGCCGGATCTTAAGGCGGTTCCTCCTGAAATCTGCCATGGAGGTGTCAGAGCATCCATTCCTCCTGGAACAGCCAAAATCGCGCTGTGTGTGTGTGTGTGTGTGTGTGTGTGTGTGTGTGTGTTGGCCTGCGCATTAAGTGCTCCAGACCTTCAATGTGCAAACAATTATGTGTGTGCACAATCTGACTTCATCACCCTAATCGATTCCAGTTGGGGAAGCTGGCCTTGAAGGGGCTCTGGGCTGGTGTGGGGGGGGAGGCACTGTTAAAGTGGGGGGCATGGGAGAGGAGGGTAGGGGCAACAGGGGGAGGAAGACGGGGGGGGCAAGACCTTTATCCACAGGGAAGGAAGAGGGAGGGGCCACTGTACGTGCCAAGACCTTTCGCTGCCTTGAGGTGCCGGCTCTGCTCCCCCAAGTCCCTGCACAAGGGTTTCCAGCCAGGGCGGCCGAGTCAAGTGGCCAGTGTGGCCTAATGGTTAGAGTGCAGAGACCAGGGTTCAAATCCCTGCTTGGCCATGCAGCTCCTTGGGTGCCCTTGGACCAGTCACTTCCTTCACTCAGCCTGGCCTCCCCCACAGGACTGATGTGAGGATAAAATGGGAGAACTATGCCGGCCACCTTGAGCTCCTTGGAGGTAAACGTGGGATATAAAGACAGTAAATCGAATAATGAATGCCTGCAAAGGTGGGAGGCAGCGCTGCTCCTGAATCCGGGGCGGGGGGGGGGGGAGCTGCTGTCGGGCTCAAGTCCTGATTGCCAGTTTCCATTAGGGGTACTTGGTTGGCCAGTGAGAAGAGGACACTGGGACACTGGGCGAGATGGGCTGGTGTTCTGGTCCAGCAGCCCAGGCTTCACTTATGTTCCTGCAGAACCTCCAGGTCCAGAGGCAGTCTATCTCGACTCCTAGGTTCTTTGGGGCATTTGGCCCCTGTGAAGACAAGAAGTTGGGCTAGGTGGCCTCTTGCTGCCGGGCTCAGTTTCTGCTCCTGAGGCCCTGTTCCCCCTCCACTGTCAAGATGCCACGAAATGGCAGTTCTTGGGCATCGCAAGCTGGGAGGGGGGTCCTTGTCCCCAGACTCCCCGGTAACAGATGCAGGCTGCATTAGGCCAGCGCTAAGCCGGGATGCAGCCAGCGGAATGCACTGCAACAGGATGGCTGCAGAAGGAGAGGTGGGCAGCGGCCACAGGGGGGCAGTCGTGTCCCCCAAGCACCCACATTCGTTTCAACCCCCCAGGTCCCAGTGGGGACCTAACTACTGCCCCCCATTGGGGCATATCTCCTGCACAAGGGGGTCTGCCAGTTCTTGAAAACTGAGCCCTCCACCTTGGTGGGGCTGTGCCTGGGGCAGGGCCAGCCTTTTCACCTGGGGGGGACAGAACAAGTGCCTCTGGAAGATGGAGCCGCTTTGTCTTCTGCTGCTCTGGAAAGGGGGGGGGATCTGAACCATTGCATTCACACATCCAGAAAGGAGATTCTGACAAGACGCCAGGGAGAGCTTTCCGATGCCGAGAGTTGTGTGGCAGCAGAAGGGACTCCCTTGGGAGGTGGTGGACTCTCCTTTCTGACTCGGGGCCCCCTATCAGGGCTTCTTTCATGGTGGTTCCTGCATTGCGGGGGTTGGACTACATGGCCTTTGGGGGAGCCTTTCAGTTCTCCTATTCTATGCCTCCTGGCTCTGGAGAGGCTCCCACTTCCTCCTGGCCCAGTCCCAGCTGAGATGGCCTGGCTGGCTGGCTTTTGGCCCTCAGAGTCCCTCTCTTGACCTGCTGCCTTGGCTCTCCCCCTTCCTCCTGCCCTGTTCAGAGAATGGGACAGAGAGACGGGGGGGGGGGGGTCCCACCACGAGGGGAGGGAACATCCGGACACATATGGAAAAAATTCTCTCTTTCCTTTGTTTGGGTCCAAGAGTTGCTTTTTGCAAAATTGCAAATTCTTTCCTTTCTTCCCTCATTTTCCCACCCTCCCCATGGCTCTGCATCTCATTCGTCTCCCCTGGAATTTTTTTTTTTTTGGGGGGGGGGGAGTGTGAGTGGCAGTGGGGCTTAGGAGAGCCATCCGTCCCCTGATTCCAGAGCGGAGCGTTCCTGGCGCTGATCTCCTGATGGAGAGAGTGAGCAAAGAGGTCTATGCGCAGGGCACATGGCAGAGAGCAGGAAAGGCATTTCATCTGGTCCCAAGCTGGTCCAGATCAGCTATTTTCCACCACTCCGGAAACAGCTGCTTTGGGCTGGGGGGGGGGCGGGACCTGGGTCTGGGCAGATGGGCACTTTGCTTCTGGATTCTCCTGCACACCTTCCCACTTCCAGCCCAGAGAGTCAGGAACGCAGGACCTTAGAATTGGGACCAGACAGCCCACAGTTGGAGGCAGCAGTGCTCCAAAATAGCACTGGGGAGACGGCTCTTGTGTGCTCAAATCCTGCTTGCTGTTCTCACGGGGCTGCTGGGTGCCTGGCCGCTGTGAGAACAGGATGCCAGACTAAATGGGCCCCCTTTGGGGCTCTTCTGACGTCCTGGTGGAACCTCCAGGTCCAGAGGTAGTCTATCTGGATTCCTAGGTTCTGTGGGGTATTTGGCCACTGTGGGAACAGGAGGCTGGACTAGATGGGCCATTGGCCTCATCCAGAAGGCTCCTCTTTTGTCATCTGGTCCAACCCCTTACAATGGGGCTTAGTCATCGGCTGTTCTTTGAGGAAGCTTGGGCACATCTGGTCTAGCCCACATCTGGGCATGTGAGTGACTCTGCAGATGGAGCAAACCCACCTCCTGCCCTCTTGCTCACAGCGGAGGCCATGTCTGAGAAGGGCAGAGGCCACGTCTTCTGGGCTCTTGCATCCTCAGCCCCACAGGCAACCAGGTCTGGTGTGATTTCTCACTCTCTCGCAACCAAGAGCCGGAGTGAGCAGAGGGGGGAGTGCCGCCAAAGGCTCCATCCATGCCTGGCTGCATGTGGAGGATGCCCCAGCAGGGAGCTCTTTGCCTGAGTCCACGGGATAGCTGCAGTGCTGACAGCTGGCTTGCAGGCATCGCAGGATGTCCGGTGCGAATGGGTTCAAAGGAAAGTCAGCCATCGAAGTGCAGAGGCAAGAGGAGGCGCCTTCTCCCAAGCCAGAGACTTGGTCAGTCTGGTTCAGTATTGTCCACACTGACCAGCAGGGAATATTGCTTGCCATGCCAGGAGATGCCAGGACTTGAACCTGGAACCTTCTTCATGCCCAGCAGGTGCTCTAGGACTCAGCTGCAGCCCTTGCCCTCACGAGACAAACCCACAGTGGATCAGAAAAAAATGTGATTACTCCAAGCCCCAAGGGCTTTGTCCTTCCTTCATTGTCAGTTGTTGGGAATTGCAAGTGGGGAGGTTTGCTGCTCTTGCACTCAGATCCTGTGGGGCATCTGCTTGCTCCCTGTGAGGACAGGATCCTTTGGCCTGATCCAGCAGATCTCCCACTGGCTTGATGTTCTAGGTCCAGAGGCAGTCTATCTAGATTCCTCCTGGCATGAGAATAGGGGGCTGGATTAGAAGGTCCCTTTTGGCCTGACTGAGCCGTTCGGCTCTCTTGATGTGCTTTGGGGACACGGAGGGCACCGAGTTGACGCCGGCTGGTTCACGTTGCCCCCCCCTCTTTGCAACGCTTTGTTCCTTGCCTGGACCGAAATGGCTCAGAGACAGCAGGAGACTCCAGACCAGGGAACCTTCCAATGTCTGCGCAAACAAACCCGATATCTTTGCAGGCAGAACTAAATTAATTAACGTCGCAGAGCCACGGCTCCTGCACCCTTGGGGGGGGGGTCTTGCTGGCCGGCAAACATCTGCCCTAATCAGATCAAGAGCCGCCCTGGGAAAGGTGGAGGGGACGGCGAAGGGAACGGGAGGGCAGCGCGGCGCAGGGAGGAGGCCGGACGCCTCCCGGCCCCTCAGAGGTGGGTGAGCTTTCACATCTTCATGCGATTATTAAAATAGCTCCAGGCCCTTTTCTCAGGGTCTGCCTGACAAGGCGGCAACAGCAACAGATTATTTCAATTAGCCTGAGCTGCGCTTCGGAAAAGGAAGGAGGAGGCGGGGAGGGGGGGGCTCTCTGTGCCCCAGAGTCAACGCCAGGTCCCCTTTCTGAGGGGCTGCGGTGGCTGGGCGCCCGTGTGAACCGGCTCACACAACGCGCTGCAAATTAAATCCCAGGAAGAAAAACTTCACAGTCCTCATCTCTCCAGCCAGACTTGGGCTTTTTAGCTTGGAATCCTAGAAGTGTAGAGTTGAAAGGCGCCACCAAGGACCATCTAGTCTGACCCCCTGCAATGCAGGGCTAACAGCTAAATCACCCCTGACAGGGGGCCACCCAACCTCTGCTTACAAACCTCCCGGGACGGAGAGGCCACCCCTTTCCGAGGGAGTCCGTTCCTCAGTCGAGCAGCTCTGCCTGTCAGAATGCTCTTCCTCGTGTTCAGTCGGAATCTCCTTCCTTGTCGTCTGAATCCATGAATTTGGGCACTCCCCCCCCCCCCGGAGCAGAAAACAAGCTTGCTCCGTCTTCCCTGTCTCACAGGTGGCCTTCAAAGGAGTTTATAAAATCACGCGTGTCATGAGGACAGCGGGCGGATAATTTTTGTCCTCCCTCTCTCTTAATGCTAGAACTTGTGACCATCCTGGGAAGGAGGAGGCTGGAAGATTCAGGGTAGATTTTAAAAAAGCCCTTATTCACGTGGCACAGAGTTAAACTGTGGAACTCACTGCCACAAACATCAGGAGTGGCCACAGACTTGGCTTAAAAAGAGGATGGGGCTAATTCCTGGAGGAGGAGAGGGCTGTCACTGACCAGCAGCCATGACTGCTATATTCTCTCCCTCCATGGCTCCTGCCTATTACTTGCTGGAAACTACAGGAAGGGAGCGGGCTCTCGTCCTCGGATCCTGCTGGCTGGTTTTCCGTTGGGGCATCTGGTCACCTACTAGGCTAGATGTGGCCCCCTTGGCCTGACCCAGCCGCAGCCAGGCTCTTCTTATGTGCTGATGGAGCCTCCAGCTCCAGAGGCAGCCTATCTTGATTCCTAGGCCCTTTGGGGCATTTGGCCACTGTGAGGATGCTGGACCAGGTGGGCCCCTTGGCAGCTGACCCAGCAGCTCCTCTGCTGTTATAACTTGCGGCTGCAGAGAGGAACCGAGCCAGGAGGGTAAAGCCCTGGAAGGAAGAGGACTCTCCAAGTTGCCCAAGGCAGCCATGCCTGGGCTCTGCCAGAGCCAAGCTCTGTGATGCGCCCCTTGGACTTGGCTTAGACTTGCCAGGAAGAACTGATTCTATTTTATTTTTTTAAAACTCCACAGTTCAGTCTGGACAGCTGGCAGCATAACGTATCTCCACATCTGGGGCAGAATCATAAGTTTGAAGAATTGAAAGGGACCCGAGGGCCATCCAGACCCACCCCCTGCAATGCAGGAATCACAGCCAGAGAATTCCCTGTGCTTGGCCCAGTCTGCCTGGAGGCAGAGGAGCGCATGAGGCTGTCCTAAGCAGAGTCAGGCCACCAGCCCACAGAGCTCGGGAATGCGGACACGGACAGGCAGCGACTGACTCCCCAGGGTCTCTGACGGGGAGTCTCTGCCAGCGGTACCTGGAGATGCCAGCACCCGAACCGGGGACCTGCTACATACAAAACAGACACTCTGCCCCTGAAGTAAGACTGCAGTCCTCGTGGTTCTGGCTGCGGGGGCAGGACCATCAACCTTCAGGCAAGTGTCCCAGCCAAGAGGGGGCCAGGAAGCGAGGGGTGTGCCTGCGCAGCCCCATCGCCTGTCCCTCGGCTGCCGCATCACGTTTTCCTGGATGGCCAGCAAGTAGCAGCTGGTCTGCTCCGAGCTCTTTGCTCCAGGAAGGGAAATGAGGCGCAGATGGGCAGAGAACGCAGCAGGCGGGCTAGAAGGGGGCCTGTCTAGGGCAAGAGCAGAGCAGTGGGGCAGGGCAATGGCCTCCCCACTCCTCCAAGCTGGGCTGCGTCCAGCACAGTCAGCAAAGCAGAGCCACGCGAGAAGCTGCCTTATTCCCACACAGAGCTCAATGCTGCTCACACCAACCGGCAGCGGCTCCCCAGGGCCTCTCCCAACCCTGCCTGGAGATGCTGCCAGCGGGGACTGAGTCGGGGCCTTCTGGGCTGAGCGACGGGCTTCCCCAAAAGCTAAAGCAGGGTTATTGTTCTAAAAAAAGAAAAGAAAAGCAAAAGATGAGGTTTAAACAGGGATGGAGAGAGCTGCCTTCTTCTGAGTCAGGGGACTGCTGTCAGTGTTGCTGCCGGTCAGTGCAGGCAGTACTGAGCTAGGTGGACCAATCGTCTGGCTCAGTGTAAGGCCACTTCCTGTATTCCCGGAGGGCGGTGCTTAAGCATGAAAATACTTAAGAAGAGCCCCTCTGCTGGACCTGGCCAAAGGGGGCCCAGCATCTTCTCACAGGGGGCAAATGCCCCAAAGATCCTAGGAATCCATATAGACTGCTTCTAGACCTGGAGGTTCCATAAGGACTTGAGGAAAGTCTGGCTGGACCCGCCTGGCTCAGCCTCCTGTTCTCACAATGGCACACCCGATGATCCCAAGGGAAAACCCGAGAGCAGGATTCGAAACCAAGAGCCATCTGCTAGCTTCTAGACTAGCTACTAGCCCTTGAAAGCCCTCCTCCTCCTCTCTTAAAGGGATTCCTGGGGAAGGGAGTTCCACAGTTTAAACTGTTCCCTTCCAAGCATGACGGTCATTTTAAAAAAATGGGAGGACTGGGAGCCTGGACACACGTTTGGTCCCCCATGGAAGCCCCCTCCCCGCCCAGCCACAGGGAGCCAGGGGCTGACCCCTCCCAGCTCTGGGTGATTCTGGAGAAGAAGAAAGGCAAGGGTCATGGGGGTGCAGCCTCCCCCCCCCCAATCCCTGAGCCTCATTAGAAAGGGGCTCCTGGTTCCAATTTCCAGAGGCATTTAGAAAAAAACACAGATTTAACGACTGGCCATTTATATAACCAGGACCGCAAAGCCCGAGGTTTAATTGCCTCCAAATCTGGGCCAGACACAAAAACTGACCCCCCCTCCCCTCCCCTTTGTCCCTTCAGATTTAATGACTTCCTAAATCTCAGGAAAGGGGTCCTCCCCCCATCGCCGCCTCCTCCTCGCAAGACATTCCTCCTCTTTGTACTTCCAGGGAAGGCGGGATGCTCTCGCAAGGCAGAAAGGTCTTAAGTTACACAAAGGACGGAGCCTCCTCCCGCCCCCCCCCCCGAGCAGCCCGTCTTCAGACCCCCAGAGCAGAGGGCACCTGCTTCACGTTAGGCGAACAGGAAGACCACCCGCCCCTGGTAAAATAAAAATAAAAAATGCTCTCACTTGGCTGGATGGAGCGTAGCTGAGCACTCACCCGCACCAGGTGCTTAGAGCACCAAAAAGAACCCGGGAACTGTAGCTTAAGGGTGCTGCAAACTATAGCACCAGGAACGGGGGTGTTCATAGAATCATAGTTGGGAAGCACATAGGCCACGATTTATGGGCCCATAGAAGATGGTCTTGGTGGCTTTAAAGAAACTCTGTGCATCATGAGTGTCGGCAAAGTGCTGGATCTCTTGAGCTTTTTTTATCCACAGTGTTTATCAGAGATAATTTTACTCGGCTACGAGTGATTGCCAAAGTAGTTATAAGGTTACCAGATTTTTTCAATGACTCCAGGAACACTTTAATTATCAATCAATTAATTAATTACCACACGTTCAGGGATGTTGATGCTGCAGCGATGGCGGTGGCCGAGGGGCGGCCACCACCTTGACCTCAACCGCCATGTTTCCTCTTCCTCCACGTCTTCTATCTCCTTTCTCCATGAGGCTGGGCAGCCCCTGAGTTGTTGGTTCTTCAGTGGTGGGGAAGCGTCAGGCATGGAAGGCGGAGAAGGAGGGCTGAGGCTCAGGCACTGCAATGCCTCCCTTCCCATCAGAGCAGCCCCAACCCCATTCCTACTTGCATGCAAGCAGGAGGGCAAGGGGACCCCTCAGCTGGGAAGGGAGGCCTCCAGTTGCCTAACTGAGAGGTCCCTGCCCCCTCCTGCTTGCACGCAAGCTCTGATAGTTGCTGGGGTCAGGGAAGGTGGCGGCAACCCGGAAGCTGCGTCTTTGAGCCCCTTCACCACCATCCTATGGGGACTTCCCAGCAGCTCCTGAAGCCAGCAAGAGCCACCTGCTCCAGGCTGCTCAGACTGCCGCCGCCGCGTTTCCCGGGGACATTAGATGAAATCCGGGGACATTCCGGGGACGGAATTTGTCAGGGGACTTATTCGCAAATCCAGGGACTGTCCCCAGGTAACGGGGACGTCTGGTAACCCCAAGTTGGGAGGAACCCTGGGGGTCATCTAGTCCAACCCGCAGGAATCACAGCTAAATCACAGCTATGGAAGCCGCCCAGAGTGGCTGGGGAAACCCAGCCAGATGGGCAGGGTACAAATAATAAATTATTATTATTATTATTATTATTAAATCACCCTTTTTACGTCCCCCACCGCCCCGAGCTCTGCTTTCAATGTCTGACGTGTATGCAGGCCAGGAAGATAGTGCTGTGTTGTGGCTCAATCACAAAGCTGGCTGGGTGTGGCTGCCGGTCACTGCCTCTCTCAGGGTCTCCTACCTCACAGGGTTGTTGTAAGGCCCCCTGAGCTCCTCGGAGGAACAGGTGGTCTGTAACTGGAATAAACCAATCTGTGTTTGCTCCATGTTCACACATGCAGCACACATCCCGGGCATTGGTGGCGGGGTCAGATGCAAAGTGGGCAGGGCAATGGATGCAAAGTTCACCTGTGTAGCATTGCCTGGTTTCTATGCACAACCTCTGCCTTTCCTCCAAGCAGACAAGAGACTCAAGGACACCTTTCCAGCCAGGCAGAGATATTATGGGATGCGCAGGGAGAGTCCTGAGGTTTCCAGGACAGCCTAATCCAGGCAAACATTGAGATGTGAAAAATGCCGCCTGTCTCCGTTGTTCTTGGCTTCCCGGCCTATTGTCTCAGCCACCGCAGGGAGGGACGGAGGGTGGGGCGAGAGCCCCCACCCCTGGCCCTGCAAATAAATAAGGGGAAAGTGGGAAAGGCTTCCAAAAATGGGGGGTTGGTGGGGTGGAGGCTGCAGGAGGGAGAGGAAGAGCTGAGCTGTGAGGTTTGCAGCTGGTATTCATTTACGCCATCAGTCTCTTTCCACTTATCTCTGTAAACAGGGGGAAAGGGGGGGCATAATTACAGGGCCTCCTTTGCACCGTCTGGCCGGCAGAGTCAAGGCACGGTGCTCTGTGTGGTCCTTGCAGAAGGGGGCAAGTTCCCACAGGCAGGCAGGCAGGCAGGCCTGAGCACCTCAGGTGCAGGGGAGCAGGAGAATCCTGGGAGCTTGCCAAAGGGGACCCATCCAGTCCTGTTCTCACAGATGCCCAGTGAGAAACTGGCAAGCAGGACACCTCTCCCCTCCTGTGGCACAGGAATCAGATAGACTGCCTCTGGACCTGGAGGTTCTATGAGAACATAAAAAGGCGGCCAGAGGGGTGAGATCTAGCCCAGCCTCTTGTTCCCACAGTGCCATCCAGGTGCCCCCAAGGGAAATCCACACCCCCCCCCAAGATGCAGGGGTGATCCTGTGTCTCCCTGGGTTTCCAGGCCCATCCAAAGTGCAGCCGCCTGTGGGGCAGTAGCTTCCTGCACTGAGCACCCAGCCCTGCCAGCTCCCGAGGGTCTCCCTCTCTTTCTCGTCTGGCTGATAAGCCGCCTGCTGGCCGGTTCTGACCTGCTGCTGACCCAGCCCAGGAAGGAACAGGCATGGAGCTACGTCTGCCTGGCTCTCGGCTGCCACAGACTCCACCAGGTGCCCTCAAGACAATTCCCGGGGGCGGAAATGGAAGGGGTGTTCAAGAGAGGCCCCGCTGGCCACATTCCACAGGGCGTGGGCAGGGAAATGGGCTTGACCGCTCAGTGGAGCCTCCAGCCCTAGGGGCAGCCTATCAGATGCTGGGGGAACAAGCACAAATGAGGACGTGTTTTATTTACTTCTTCAATGTGTGTCCTGCCCTTCATTCAAAGATTGCAGAATGGTTCACAACACAGAAACGCAAAATGGGAACACAAAAGAACTAATAAAGCAAAATCAATACCCCCCAACCCCCATTTTAAAGGCCACAGGATGTTAACCAACTCAAGGCTTGCAGACTTTGTGGAGCTCTTGGACGATAGGAAATGCTTCTGAATAGCAGGTGCTGGAAGCTGCAGGTGGGGGGGGGGAGAGTGGCTCTTGGGTTCGAATCTGGCTGGGGGGCTTCCCAACAGAGGGATCTGGGTGGCCGACAGAAGAACAGGATGCAGGACTAGAAGGGCCCCCTCTGGCCTGATCCAGTGAGCTCTCCTGTTCTGGTGGAACCTTCAGGTCCAGAGGCAGTCTATCTGGGGCATCTGCTCACTGTGAAAAGAGGAGGGTGCCCTGGATGGGCCATACATGCCATGCTCTGGATTCGCAGCCATGGCAAAAAGCAGGATTGCGCCCAGGGGGTGCAGGCGGGAGAGAGCGAGAGCGAGAGCGAGATTTGTGCCTGGCCATGGCATGTCCATACATCATTTTAATGCTCTGGAGTATTTCTTCAGTTGTTTTAATGACTTCCCGTTTCAGTAACGAGGGAGGAAGTCGTTACTCTCGTTTCTTCTTTGCCTTTATCCGCCCCCAACGAACACACAAAAGAGGGCGAGACGGATCCCTTTGGCAAAGGGGCCTGGGAGGCTCACGGGGAGCGAGGGCAAAAGGGGGGCTCTGCAGCTCCCAGGCCAGCAGTGTCTGCACTGACTGGCAGCAAGGGCTCTTCAGCGATTCAGGCAGGGAGCATTCCCAGCCCCACTGGGAGATGCTGGGGCCTTCTCCATGCCAAGCAGGCCCTGTTCCCTTGAGCCACCTAAGCAAGTAGGATTCTAGTCCTCAATGTTATGAAGGAACGTTTGAAATTGAAACGCAAGAAGCTTCCCTGGGCATTTAAACCCACCAGACAGAGATTTCTGGGCAACTTGCAGACTGCTCTGTGCTCGGCACACAGATTTAGTGCAGGACTTGCTGAGAGATGCAGAAATATTAAGCATCGTGACATGGCACTCTTCTTAAACCCCTAACAGCTCAAATTAATGGCTTCAGCAAAGATGGCATTTTGCCCTGATGGGAAGGCAGGATTGTGTGTTGACTTGGGAGACAGCAGGAGAAAACCTTTTGAATCACACCAGAAAGCTTAACAAGTCTCTACAGAACTGCAACCAACTATTAAAACAGCCTTTCCCCTGCTGCCAGGAGGGCTTGATCACTTATCCTGGAATTGTGGGGTCATCTAGTCCAGGCATCCCCAAACCCCTCCCCTCCAGGTGCTTTGGGACTACAATTCCCATCATCCCTGACCACTAGTTCTGTTAGCTAGGGATGATGGGAGTTGTAGTCCCAAAAAACATCTGGAGGGCCGAGTTTGGGGATGCCTGATCTAGTCCAACCTTCTGCAATGAAGGATACACAGCAAAAGTACGTTTCCCTTCCTCTAAAGGCTTGTGGTCTTTTCTTTGTGACAGTTTGATCCAGACTCTGCGCCAGGATGCTGCCTCGTACCGAGTCGGATCATTGGTCCACCCAGCTCTGCATTGCTTGCACTGACCGGCAGCAGCCCTCCTGGGCTCTCTCTCCCAGCCCTACCTGCAGGGGCTGCTGGCGGGGGCTGCAGCTGGGCCCTTCGGCTGGCAAAGCAGGGGCCTCTCCCACAGGGCTGCAAGGGCCCTTCGCCAGGCAGTGGCTCTACAGCAGAGCCGGCCCACACAGCCCCCTCTGGGCAAGGCTGACCTGCAGCTCCCAGCAGCCAGCACAGCTCATGCTCTCTGGAAGCCATCCAAGTTGGTGGCCCTGCCTGCCTCCTGTGGCAGGGAGTTCCACAAGTTAACTCTACACTGCAGGAAGAAGTCATTCCTTTTATTCGTCATAATCCTTCCAATACCAGTTCTTATGTTATGGAAGGCAGGGTGGGATATCATTTCCTTATTCATGCAGTGCACCATTTTGCAAACTTCCATCCTGCCTCCCCTCCCTCTCCTTTCCTCCAAACACTGCACAAAGGGGGGGTGTCTCTCCATCCCCTTCCTCGCCCCCCCAGCAGTCCCTGCTCCGCGTATTTATTGGGTACCAGGGTTCAGCCGTGTCATCCCATTATTGCTTTGGAACAAATGAGGTGCTGATGAGGAAGCCCTGAGTCAGCAAAGCGCTTTGCCAGGAAATTCTTAAAACATGTCTCTTTTTTCAAAAAACCCGAGTACTCCCACCCGCCCTGCCTCAACCATCCCAGGGCGTGTGAGAGAGGGAGAGAATTGGGGGCCCTGAAGCCCATGGTCAGAGGCTGCAGCCTGCAGACATTGCTTTCAAGGCAAAGGGACAGCCTTGCTGCTGTCAGTACAAAAAGCCCACAGCCCAGAGAGGAAGGAGAACAAGAAAACAAGGAGGCCCCCTCTCACAGGGAGCTGTGGCCTGGGGGACTCCCCTCCCCAAACCTCTGTCCTTCCTTGGGTGAGGGTCCGGCTCCACTGGAGGGGGGCCTCGCTGCAACAAATGGAGGGAGAAGCTACTGCTGGCCACTAGCCATGAGGCCTACGCTCTGCGCCTTCAGCTGGAGGTAGCAATGGCGCTTCTGAATCCCCCTTGCTGGAAACTGCAGGAGAGGAGTGTCTTGCTCTTGTGCTCTGATCCTGCTCCAGTTTCCCTTGGGAGCACCTGACTGGCTCCTGGGAAGCTGGGCTAGATGGGCGCCTGGCCTGATCCAGCAGGCTCTTCTGAGGCTCCAAGATTCTCCACGTCACATACCTTTGAAGGTGACCCGAAAACTACAACTAATCCAGAATGCGGCAGCCAGACTGGTGACTGGGAGCGGCCGCAGAGACCACATAACACCGGTCTTAGAATCATAGAATCATAGAGCTGGAAGAGACCACAAGGGCCATCGAGTCCAACCCCCTGCCAAGCAGGAAACACCATCAGAGCACTCCTGACATATGGTTGTCAAGCCTCTGCTTAAAGACCTCCAAAGAAGGAGACTCCACCACACTCCTTGGCAGCAAATTCCACTGTCGAACAGCTCTTACTGTCAGGAAGTTCTTCCTAATGTAAGACCTACATTGGCTCCCAGGACGTTTCCGAGCGCAATTCAAAGTGCTGGTGTTGACCTTGAAAGCCCTAAACGGCCTCAGTCCAGTGTACCTGAAGGAGCGTCTCCACCTCCATCGTTCTGCCCGGACACCGAGCTCCAGCGCCAAGGGCCTTCTGGCGGATCCCTCACTGTGAGAAATGAAGTTACAGGGAACTAGGCAGAGGGCCTTCTCGGTGGTGGCGCCTGCCCTGTGGAACGCCCTCCCAGCAGATGTCAAAGAAAACAACTACTACCAGACTTCTGAAGGCAGCCCTGTTTAGGGAAGCTTTTAATGTTTGATGTATTACGGTATTTTAATATTTTGTTGGAAGCCGCCCAGAGTGGCTGGGGAAGCCCAGCCAGATGGGCGGGGTACAAATAATAAATTATCATCATCATCCTGTCCCTGGACCAGCGTGGGAAACGGCACATTGGAGGTTGTGACGTGTCACAAAGTTTGGGTGCCAGAATTGTGGCGAGGCCCCCAGAAGGCCCCGGCCTCTCGCCCCCGAACATCCTGGGGGGCCACTGGAATCCTGGAAGGCCAACCCCTGGTTGCCACCCCAAGCGGAGGAGCTTAGGGACGAGGCCCCACCACGGGATCCTGCATGAGAAACCAGGGCCGTCCTGCACATCCAGACTGGCAGGTGCCCCATGGAGAGCCAGGCCCCCTGGGTCTGCTTGGCTACACATTGCCCACGCCGGCTCTCCAGGGGTTCAGAAAAGGCGACATGGCTGCCATTACCTGGAAACGCCAGCAGGGACTGACCCTACGACCTCCCTTTATGCAAAGCAGATGCTCTGCCACTGAAAATAAAGCAGGGTGCTAGTCCTCATGGTTCTGAATAAAAGGCAGGAGTGGGGAGCTGCTCACCGCAGCTCAAACCATCTCGCTTGGTACTGCCCACACTCCTTGGCAGTGGCTCTCTGGTGCTTTAGATAGCAGGACTCTTCCCCTGCTCTCGATTGAACCTGAGACCTTCTACAGGCCAAGAAGGTGCTTTACCACTGAGCTTTGGTCTTTCCCCCAGTGAACAAAGACAACAGGCTTCCCTGTGCAGTCAAGCCAGATAGATAGATAGACAGACAGACAGACCGACAGACACAGCTTAACTGCCGTGGACCCATTTCTTCATCCCTGTGTTTAGGGGCATTGCTCGACCCTCCTCTCTCAAAGTTTGCCCAGGCTCCTTCAGGCGCCTTCAGAATCGGGGCCCGTCTTGGCGAGCCTGGGAGCGAGAGGGTGGGGGTTGCGGCTGGTCTCTGGGCCAGAGCAGCCCTGTCAGAACAGGGAGGCAGTGGAAGAAAATACAACCGGGCCCATTCCTCCGACGGCCATTCCTTAATTATCGAAACGCCGAGAGCCGAGCAAAAGCAAACAGAGGGGAGAGCTTCGTGTTATGACAAAGTTATAAATAGCCAAATGGTATAAACACTCCACACTGGGGCAAGCGCAGCAAAAGACACCCCCGGATTTAAAAGGATGAGGAAACTGAAATTTTGGGACCAAAGTGGATTAGGAAGAATTCATGGAGAGGGCCATCGAAGGCGACTTGCCTGCACCGTGGGAGGCGGCAATCTTTCTGAGTAAGTTTCTGAAAACCACAGGAGGGGAGAGTTGCCTTTGCGCTCAAGTCCCACAGGCGTCTGGTTGGCCACTGTGAGAAGAGGCTGCTGGGCCATTCGGCCAACCCAACAGGCAGGCTTTTCTCTTGTTCTTAGAGAACCTCCAGGTCCAGAGGCAGTCTATCTCCACTCCTAGGTTCTTGGGGGCATCTGGCCCCTGTGAGGACAGGATGCTGGCCACTGGCCTGATCCAGCAGCCAGGTTCTGCTGATGTTCTTAGAAACTGGCTCCTCCTCCTCTCCTTCTCTGATTTGCATTAAGACAGGCGAGAAGTATTTTTAAAGGAAGAAAGAGAGAGGAGGTGGGGAGGCCACACAAAGAGCAAATCCGAACGAGCCCCGAGCGACAGATTCATCACAAGAGGCCCACTGGCTGGGCTCTCACCCTCAGTCCCAAGACAGAGGCCATATTTCACCTTTAAAAGCTTTCGTCTCTCCCAGCCCTGGTGGGCCACAGCACATTCCTCCCCTTCCCCAACTGAATGGAGAGGCGGGCTTTGTTTTGAAGTCAGCCCCAGCTCCAGGCTCACTTGGAAGCTGTGCATGCATCTCTTTCACACACACACTCACCTTCTCGCCCATGGAGGCCACAAGCAACCAGCCCTGCCTTTGATGCAGAGGATCCCCACTTGGCCTGCAGAACGATGCAACTAAGGCTGGTCCTGCAGCTTCCCCTGGTGGCAAAGAAGGCACCAGGTCTGCACCAACCACCAAAGCCACAACGCACACCCCTCAGGGTGCAAGAGCCACGGCCACTGCTGGCTGAGCAGGGCGACAGCCCCTCCGCCAAAAACAAAGCAGGGTTCTAGTCCTTGTGGTTCTGGATAAAAGGGGGGAGTAGAAATGCAGGGAGGTGGGGGTGGTCAGAGGCCTTGCAAAGAACCTTTCCCTTTTGCCTCTGCACTCCAGGGAAGCTGATCCCTCTGGGTGAGCAGGTTCAATCTCTCCAGGGAGATTTTCACTCCTCTGGCCAGAAGGATTGGAGGCCCAGCCCTGGAGGGACTCGCAGGCAAAAGCAACTTGGCTCTTTTCACGGCTGCCATCTGCATCACTAGCTGTCCTGGAGCACCTGGGGACTCGATGGTTCAAGATGCAGGTCTTTTGCATGAGATACGTAAGGGGCTGCTTGGGGTTGGGTGTCCAGGGAGAGGGTCCCACAGAGGCTGCCACCCACCCACCACCTCCTCAGGGCCCCCTGGAAGCTCCCAAGATCTGAGGAAGTGGAAAACCAACGAGCCAAAATTCAATAAAACAATGATGATGCTTTGTGTGGCAATCCTTCAGGTGGTATGATGCCGTGTAAGGACGACATGGAGAATGCAGGGAGAAAGGTTTTCCTCCCTCTCTCATCACACTGAACCTTGTGAAGATTCAGGACAGAGAAAAGAAAGGACTTCTTTCCACAAACTGTGGAACTCCCTGCCACAGGAGGCAGTGATGGCCCCCAACTTTAGAAGAGGGCTGGACAAATTCACGGAGGAGGAGGAGGAGGGGGACCTGAAGGCTACTCACCTTGGTGGGTTATGTCCTGCCTCCAATGTCAGAGGCAGTTGCTGGAAAAGGCAGGCAGAGCGCTGCTCTCGCACTCGGGTCCATCGTGTGGACTTCCCTTAATGGGCAGGTCCCCTTTGGCCTGATCCAGCTGCAGAGCTCTTTTCATGAGCTTCAGATACAGCAGCTCTTCGGATCAGGCCCCTTCCCCCTGCCATGCCTACGCAAGCACACAGGTCTCAAGACAGCCAGTAAGTGAAATATTTTACTTTTTTAGAAAAAGACAAAACAATCCCAAGCACAGACAGAAAACACGCCCGTTCATAATTACCAGCATTAACACAAATGGAATAAGTTTCTTTTTTTGCAGTGTGTGTGTGGGCTTTTGTATAGGAAATCTATTTCCTGCGCGAGTGGTTTTTAAAAATTATTCTTCCATTTTTGTCTTTGTTTTAAAAAGATGCTTGCTTTAAAACTGCTCGAGAGGAATCTTTCTGAGACTGCTGCAAAGGATCCGCATCAAAGATTTCCGTAGGGAAAACACAATACGTTTGGCAACCGTTTTTAAAATGTTCAATAAAGTTTGTTTAAAATAAATTAGGAGTTCCATGGAGGCCCACTTGGCAGATTGTGAACGCCCCTTTGTGGCAAGTCCCCAAGAGCCCAGGTGGAAGGGGCACAGAAACCCAAACCCCGGGAGGGACAGAGGCTGCGCCAAAGGCAAGAGAGAAGGGCCTTTGGAAAGTTGTTCTTTTTTTATCAGTGGGGGAAAGCAAACGGGGAGAGATGGGACAACAAACCTTAAGACCTTTTTGGTATCTCATTAAAAGCAATGTGCTTCGGGGCTCCCTCTTCTTCCCAGAAAGACATACACACACACAAACACACGTTGCGTCACAACAGCAAGGTGACCTTCTTGCTTCATGGTCACTTGGTGGGAAACAGCACCAGAGAGAAGACAGAGAGTGACAGAATGAGACACTCACTGGCCAAGACACAGCGATGGAGCCACTTTTGGGACGCAGGGGGGCAAGGGGGGGGGTCACAGTGTTCCAGGGAATTTTCAGCATCAGAATGAGAAAATGTGCCCAGAGTTTACCATTGTGGTTTCTTCAAGGATGGGAACTTTGTGCTCCAGGAACGCTCCATTCATTCTGATTGTGCAGCTGGAGGTATTAAGAGGAAGGAAGGAAGGAAGGGGGAAAGAGGAGCCTCTGCAAATCAAAAGGGGAGGGATGCCTGCCCTTTGCAGAGAGCCCTGCGCCCTAGACCAGCCCTTGGCCAACCCGGTGTCCTTCAGAGCCCGGGAGGCTACAGCTCTGGGGCCAGAACAAGCCTCTGATGCTGCGGCTCAGGGGAGCTGCACTCCAGGGGGGCCCAGACAGAACAGGCAAAGCTCATCTGGGCAGGATCCTACCCATCCTGACCTTGAGGATGTCCCAGCCAGGACCCCAACACCTGCTGAGCTGAGAAGGGGATGCTTGGCAGGGGGCGCTATGGGCCAAGACCCACGGGGCCTCCACTCACTCTGGGTGCCATAAGGCGCAGGGTGTGTGCGTGTCTGCAACGCCCCCCTTCCCCTCAAGGGGAACAGAGATACAGTGGTACCTCGGATTAAGAACTTAATTCATTCTGGAGGTCCGTTCTTAACCTGAAACTGTTCTTAACCTGAGGTCCCACTTTAGCTAACGGGGCCTCCCGCTGCCGCTGCACGATTTCTGTTCTCATCCTGAAGCAAAGTTCTTAACCCAAGGTACTATTTCTGGGTTAGCAGAATCTGTAACCTGGAGTGTCTGTAACCCGAGGTACAACTGTATTCCTTCCCCCAGCCCCACATCTCCACCAGGAAGAGACCATGAGGCAGAAGGCAGCTGCTCCTCCTGCGTAAATGTTCCGGGGGTTTCTGTCGTCTTCTAAGTGGGGAGGGGCAGGGGGATGTTCCTGGGATTGCCAACTGTTTTGTGTTTTTCATTGGTGCAACCCACCCGGGGACCTGCTGGTGGACAGCAGGAAAGAGATTTAAGGAGAATAATGAGAGATTATGAAGGATGTGGAGAAAGTGGGAAGAGGAAGGGAGAGACAGACACCCCCCGCCAACAAGAACCCAAGGGGGTCACCGTCCACACAGGGGGCTTCCTTGACCCCCGAGGGAGGGGGTGGGGCCAAGGAGGAGGCGGCAGAGGGGAGCTCAAGATCACCAAGTGCATGGGGGGGGGCTCCCATCACCTGGCAAGGGAGAGGGGAGACCCACAGAAGGCAAGCTAGGGAACTGAGTGCCCCCCGTCCTTTTAAGAGGGTGGGGGCAGGAAGCCAGTCTCCCTGCGCCACCGCAGAGGTGGGGAGGGGGGTCACCAAAGATCCACCGGCCGAGGCAACAGGATGGGCACCTTGGCCTGGTTGGCGCTCAACTCCAACAGCACACGAACCCCACAGCCACCGGGGCCTGGGGAGTGGATAGCACCATGTTGAAAGCCCCCCTGCCGGGGAGGGTGAGGAGGCCCCCCTCCCTCTGAGGTTCAAGCCGAGAGGGAAGGAGGCTCAGCACCGTTACAGAAAGGAAGGGGAGGAACACGCCAAGGCTGCCGTCAGATGGAAGCAATGTAATGGACACACTTGCCTCCTTCCCCTCCCCTGCCCCCAGGCAGTTCCTTCACTCTGCCGGCCCTCCTCTCCCTCTGCCCCATGGACCCCTCAACATCCTCCTCCAAACAGCTCGGGGGGGCGGGGAGTGTCGGTTTCTCCCAGCGACTCCGGGTTCCAAGGCTTGGTGGCGACTGGAGTTGGGGGTCAGTCCTGAGGAGAGGTGGCCAGTTGTCTCTCCCACTCGTCCTCCACCACCTTGTACAGTTCCATGGTGGCCCGGGCGTCTTCCACTGAGGAGTGGCCTTTGTTCCCCACCTGGGGGGGGGTAAGGAAAGAAGGAAGGAAGGAGGGAGATGAGGGCAGGGGTCACGTCTCTCTGACCCCTCACAAAGCGAGAGGACACCCCCTCCCCCCACAAAGCCATCTTCAAATACCTCAAGGGCCGCCCCATGGAAGACAGAGGGCAGGACCCAAACTGAGGGATTCAAGTTACAGAAAAAGAGTTTCTGTGGGTAAGAGCCTCCTTGGAAGGGGGTGGGCTCTCCTTCCTTGGCGGTCTCAAAGCAGGGGCTGGGTGGCCCCCTGGTCAGGGATGCTTGCATGACAAGGGGTTAGGCTAGATTACCCCTGTGGGTTCCTTCCAACTCTACAATTCTATGATACTAAGAAAAGGATAGATAAAGAGAGAGGTGCACAGCAGCTTGGCTCTGGAGTCACGCAAGGGAACTTCTGCTCTTTGGGGACAAGATACTGCAGAATAGGGACACGGGAGGCGCTGTGGGTGAAACTACTGAGCCTCTTGGGCTTGCCGATCAGAAGGTCAGCGGTTTGAATCCCCGCAATGACGGGGTGAGCTCCTGTTGTTCGGTCCCTGCTCCTGCCAACCTAGCAGTTCAAAAGCACGTCAAAGTGCAAGTAGATAACTAGGTACCGCTCCGGCGGGAAGGTAAAAGGCGTTTCTGTGCGCTGCTCTGGTTCGCCAGAAGCGGCTTAGTCATGCTGGCCACATGACCCGGAAGCTGTATGCTGGCTCCCTTGGCCAGTAAAGCGAGATGAGCGCCGCAATCCCAGAGTCGGCCACGACTGGACCTAACGGTCAGGGGTCCCTTTACCTTTCTACTGCAGCTCACTATAAATTTATAGAATTGCATTGTTTCAAAGGATTTGCTCTGGTTGCCTGCTTTATTTATACGCTACTGTGTTTTGAGCTCACAGCAGCTGCAGTATTTGCTGTGCTTTTCTGCTGCTACTGTGAGCTGCTCAGAGTTCAATATTAAATCCAATGCCGGATCTCCTCCAAGGCCAGGGGACTCTGCTCCTCAGTGGCCCTCCAGATGCTGCCAGACTCCGTCTCCCACCAGCCCTGGTACCACCACGGCCCAATGGGCAGGGGTGATGGGAACTGTAGTGTGGCAGCCGCCTGGAGGGAGCCACAGGGGCTACTCCTGCTCCTGCTGTGTCGGGGGGGGGGGGGTCGCGGGTCTAAAAACTGCACGGACAGATGGCACAAACAGATTTGGAAAAGCTCCTCCTGGTCATTGTCCGCAAGCTTTTTCTCTCCAGGCTCAAGGAAACAATGGTGTGAGCTTTTTGATGCATATGAACTGACCTGGACCCTGCAATTGTCATCTGAGGCCCTTCTTTGAGAGCCTCCTCAATATCTGGAGGGTGGCAACAGAACAGCAGGGTCTTTTCTGTGGTATCTCCCAGTTCATGGTATGCTCTCCCCAGGGAGGCTCACTTGGCACCTTCATTATATACAGTACTGTATCTTTAAGTGCCTGGTGAAAGTGTTCCTTTTTAACCAGGCCTTTTTCCTCTGTCTGGCCTTTTAGGGTGGGTGGGGTGTTTTAAAATCTGTTTTAATGAGGTGTTTTTTTGTAATGGATCTATGTGGGTTTTTGCTTGTTTACTTGGTTGCACGCTGCTTTGAATTTCCTTTAAAACAATGAACAGGGTGGTGATACAATGACTACTGCAATCAACACAAGGTAATATCACCAAGGCAACTATCTGTAAACAAACTCTAAACGTCCATCCATAAAAATGGCAAAAGTTGTTTCCCCCCACAACAGGTTGTATCTTGAGCAACTGCAAACACAGTAACAAAGTCACGGAGCTTTGTAGTAAATAATGTACCGTACAAGAGAAGAGAGTACGGAAACTACTTAAAGCAGGGGTGTATCTTTCCCTATCTGCATGTTTCCATCAGGAAAGAGGACGATGACCTTCAGTTTGTTAAACTTCCTCCAACAAGTGAACCACTTTCAAGTCAACTCTTTATTTACCGCATTTGCTATTATTTATGATAAAACCTATTTGGGAAAGAAACTACTTTTGCCATTTTTATGGACGTTAATGGTTTGTTTACTGCTAGTTGCCTTGGTGATATTATCTTGTGTCAACTGAATTGCCTTTGGCAAGAAAAATCAAGCAATGCATTTAATAAATAATAACAACAACTACAGCCAGCCAAGAGGAGGGACTCTTGAAAAGGAAGTCTGCCAAGACACTGTCATTGGGCCTTTCTCCAAAGAGCTGGCTGCCAGCCAGTGTAGGCAACACTGAGCCAGATGGGGGGGGGGGAGAGCAGACGGACAAGGCAGGGGGTGTTACCTGGATGTCCCTGTGGAGGAGCTGCTTGGTGAGGCGCTTCAGGGAGGCCTGCTCGTTCTCCGGGAAGCCGGCCTTGCGGTTGAGCAGAGGGTTCTTCGAGGTGTCCCTGGTCAGCGACTTGGGATGGAAATACTTGAGGGCTTTGAAGTCATTGTGGATGGCGTGGCCCACAACTATCTTCCCAGAGAGGACCTTGAGGATCTGAAAGGCAGGGAGGAGGAGGGGTGTCATCAGTCAGCGCTCAATAGCTCAAGACTCAACCTGTAGCCCAGGCTTCCTCAGACTCGGCCCTCCAGATGTTTTGAGACTACAATTCCCATCATCCCTGACCACTGGTCCTGCTAGCTGGGGTCATGGGAGTTGTAGGTCAAAAACTTCTGGAGGGAAGAGTTTGAGGAAGCCTGCTATAGCCAGTCAAGCACAGCAGGGTGCAGACCCACAAAGACATCGTAGCTGCAGTCTGACCCACTTCAGCCATAAAGGTAAAGGGACCCCTGACCATTAGGTCCAGTCGTGACCAACTCTGGGGTTGCGGCCCTCATCTCACTTTATTGGCCGAAGGAGCTGGTGGCCAGCATGACTTAAGCCGCTTCTGGCGAACCAGAGCAGTGCACGGAAACGCCGTTTACCTTCCCGCCGGAGTGGTACCTATTTATTTACTTGCACTTTGACGTGCTTTCTAACTGCTAGGTTGGCAGGAGCAGGGACCGAGCAACGGGAGCTCACCCCGTCGTGGGGATTCAAACCGCCAACCTTCTGATCGGCAAGTCCTAGGCTCTGTGGTTTAACCCACAGTGCCAGCCGCGTCCCTTACTTCACCCATAAGAGGATATAAAAGAAAAGCCCTGCAACAGGATGAGGCCAAAGGGCTCCTTCCTTAGTCCAGCATCCTGTTGTCACTGTGGCCAAATACCCCATAGAACCTAGGAATCCAGACAGACTGCCTCTGGACCTTGAGGTTCCATAAGAAGAGAGTAAGAGCTGCTAGGCCAAATGCCTCAACCAGATGCCAGAATAAAAATACAGACTGCCTTGGTTTTAATGAAAACATGGAAAACCTTGTGTGGGGCAGGGGGATCCCTGGGGCTCCCCCTGAGAGGCTGCCAGATCTCCCCCCTCACTCACCTCCTTCTGGGCCACCTTGAAGGGGACGGCGTTCTTCATGTGGTGCCTCTGAATGCCACTCCAGCGCGTCCGGTAGTTGGTGATGGGGCTGAGGGGCCGCACGTACTTGTCATACATCACGTCGCCGTGGTAGCTGACCACGCTGCAGCGCGCCAAGTCACTGACGCGCCCGCCGGGGCCCGTGCCCACCATCTCACAGTCAATGGCCACCACCTTGCTGGGCTTGGGCGGCAGCAGCACCGGGGACAGCCCACTCTCAAACTCGCTCAGCAGGGCCACCCTCCGGATCTCGCCCGCGGCCCCATTGGCCTGCGCCCCATTGTGCCTCGCAGAGGAACCACCCCCCGCAGTGCTCCCTGCTTTGCTTGAGGCTGTGGCACCCGAAGAGGCATTGCCTCCTTGAGACCCAGAGTCCTTAGCCCCGCGGGCGGCCTTCTCCTTGGGGAATGTCTTGGTCCTGCGGGCCGAGCTGTCCTCCCGCAGAGGCTTCCTGTCCTGCCCGGCGGACGCCCCCTTTTTGTCCACTTTCGGCCTCTTTCTGTCCCGCTCACAGTCGGCCCCGCCGTGCTTCTGAGAGGCATCCCGCCGCGGCAGTGGGGCTTGCCCGGGGAGCTGCTTCTGCTTCAGGAAGCCTTTCTGCTCCAGGAACTGCCGGCGCTTGATGAACCGCTGGTGCTTCTGGTTCCCCTCAGAGGCCTTCTTGGGCCGCGCAGGGAGGGAAGTGTCCAGGTTGAGAAGGAGATCCGACATGGTGCCCTCCTCCATGGACGAACCGGGACCACGAGGAGGAGAGGCCAGCAAGCGGGCACTGCTCTAGAGAGGCCGCGAGGGGCGCAATGCTGGACATGTCCACATGCTAACAAGGCTGGGGAGAGAGATGGGGAGGGCAGGGTGAATTTCCAGCATTTGGGGGGAGGATTCACAAAGTTCTAAGCCACGCTGACTTATGTTCAGGATGTTTGCTCCGGAGGTTACTGGAAACCAAACTGCAGAGCTACTCAGGGGTCCTAGTTAACTCAGTCCAGAGCCACAAGGACTGGAATCTTGCCATAAAAAGTTGAATTCTTTTAATATTTAATTGTTTTTTAATGACCCCCCAATGTTTTCAGCTGTTCTCATTTTATCTGCTCGGTGGGCAGAGCCCCTGCTTCAGATGCAGAATATCTGAGGTTCAATCCTAGGTGTCACCTCCAGGTAGGGCTAGGGAAAAAGGACTCCTGTCTGAAACCCTGGAGAGCCCGTCAGCGCAGAAAAATAAGCAGCTGCTCTGGCTTGATGCAAGGCAGCCTCCCTGGTTCCTGTTCCTGTGAAGGTGGCCTCCACCCCCCACCCAGGAAGTGTAATGCCACCCTGTGCCAGCCTCCCCCTGCCTGGCGCCCACTGCGAAGGCTCCTCCTCCTGCAACCGCAGCATCCAGAGCGGCCAGGCAGCAACTGGAGAGGAAACGTCTTCCCCAGTCCACTGGGCAAGGCTTCCCTGCTCACACTCTTGGTGGGGCCCCGCTGCTGCGCTGCAGGAGATGGTGCGGGATGCCCTTTGGGGGTCCCTTCCGGCTTCCAGGCAGATGGCGGGAGGGAGCAGGATGGCCGGGGTCCCAGGGCAGAGGCGGCCTGGCCAAGGGGGGGGGGGTGCTGCTGCTGCTGTGGGAGCGAGGAGACGCCCACCTGCCCGGCTCCGCCCCACTGCGCCCCGGGATTGGCCTGGCGGGGCGGGAGAGGGGGGTTTGTGACATGGGCTGAGCTCACCAGGCTCCTGGGCAGCCCCCGACCCCGCCCGGCGGGGACCGCGGGCCCCCCAAAGGTCATCCAGCGCAACCCGCCGCCCGCCGCCCGCTTCCCAGCCTTCCTCCCCTAAGGCCGGCGGCTCCGAGGGGGCGGGGAGAGGCGGGGCTCCCGTCCCCGGGGGGAATGCCCCTCCCCTCCCCTCCCGGCCCGGCCCGCCTCGCCCGCCTCACCTGCCGCCGCCGGGCTCCGCCGCCGCTCCCCCGGAACCGGAAAGGCCCGCCAGGGGCGGGGCAGTCCCACTTCCGGTCCCGCGCCACGCTCCTTTCTTTCCTGCCTCGCCGTCTCTCCTCCTCTCGCGAGACTTCCCGTCTCTCTCGGGGCGCTTCTCCCGGAGGGGAGAGAAGGAAGGCGGACAGCCGAACGGGGCCAAGGAGCTGGCGAAGCAAAGAGCGCATGCGCTCCCCTCACCGGCCTAGCCAGTCGCTTGGATACTGAATCCCCATTGGTTGACTTCGCGCCCCGCCCAATCCCGCGGGCGACCGATTGGAGTTGCTATGGCGACGCGCCCACAAACCAGCCTCCTGCGCGTCGGGCCGGACCATTTGGCCGCGAGGGCGGGGGGGGGCTGGCTGGCGCTGCACGTGGCGGGGTCGCCGGCTGTGGTTGTTTGACTACAGTTCCCATCCTGCCTGGCCGCTGGTCCTGCTAGCGAGGGATGATGGGAGTTGTAGTCCAACAGCAGCTGGAGGGCCAAATTTGGGAAAGGCGGCCCTGGAATTTCCGCTTCTTGCTGCCCAATGTTGTCGCTCTTCAAAGTTTCAAAAACATCGTTGTAAAAGACAAAGGACAGTCGCTATTCCTGGAGGCGCATCGTTAAACTGGGGAACTCCCTGCCACGAGAGTCTGGATGGCTTTAAAAGAGGACAGATTCGTGGAGGGCGAGGGCGCTGTGGGTGGTGTTGCGGGGGGGGGGAATTAAATGCCATTATAAATGCACGGGGATATGTGTGGTCACACCATCAAGAAGGCTGATCGCCGAAGAATGGATGCTTTTGAATTGCGTGTCAAAACCCCTCCCACCAGAAAGAAAGACACAGGACACGATGTTTAAGTTTTAATGGGCATGAAATGGCCACAACTTTATTGATTAGAGGATTGAAGGTATTGGCCCTAGGCATTGGCTCCTATCAGCTACCCGGGATGATGACTGGGAAGGGTTAACACGAACCGTGGGAGAGCCTGTTGAAGTACGCCAACTAGGATCCCACGGGTGTCACCGCTTGGGGCGTGCCGGGGGCCCTTACCAAGCTAGGTTTCGGACAAGACAACGCCCCTCGGAGTCCTCTACCGGACTACCCCATTTCCTGGGGGAAGGTGATGGTGTTCTGAAATATACTCGGAGTCGCAAAGTGATTTCATGCTCTTTATTCAGCTCATAGTGGTGAGGAGGAATGAATGAAAGTCCCCTCAAAGTATCTGCCTTATATACATTATTTACACAATGGGCTGCACATGATTGGCTAATTCCGGAATTGTACTGTAAACCAATCAGGTTGTGGATTCACTTCAATCTGGAGCATGATTGGGTGGTTCCTGCCAACCAATCATACTGCTGCATTGTTCTAGGACCAATCAGACTGCTGCATTCTGAATCCTATTGTTCTAGGACCAATCAGACTGCTGCCTTTTGGATCCTATTGTTCTAGGACCAATCAGACTGCTGCAGTTTGGATCCTATTCGACTCTAAGTTCCAGTCCTGCCCGGGAGGTCGCATTCATAGTCCTCAAGGTACGCTGGCGGCCTACGTGTGCGTTGCGGCCTGGGGTGTTCCCTGGTCCGGGGTTCTGGTTCTGGCTCGTGTTCCAAGGATGCTGGCTGTGATGGGGCTGTTTGGTCTGGCGCAACCGGCTCGCTCAGTCGTGGTTCTGGTTCCGGTGTCCTTTCGGCCTCCCGGGACCTCTCTGTATTTACTGGTTCTGCCTCTCCTGCTGGCCCCTGCTGCTCTATGGGCCTCACTGCCCCACTGTTCCCCTGGGACTCCTCTGACCTGTCCTCCTCCTCCTGGTTTTCTCCCGGGAATCGTCGCCGTATCTGGTCACAGTGGCGGCGCCAGCATTGCCCCCCATCCGTTAGCACCTCGTACGACACGGGGCCAGTGACCCTGGTGACTGTGGCGGGTACCCATGCAGGGCCTGCCCCAAAATTCTTTGCGTACACTGGGTCCTGGGCCTCGAAGGTCCGGGGGTTCCTGCCTTCCCCCACCCCTACCTCATCCTGAGCTCTATCGGGGTGAAGGCGGTCCAATCTGATTGCAAGGCGCCGACCCATTAGTAGTTCAGCGGGGCTCCGGCCAGTCGTTGAGCTGGGGGTGCTGTGCTGTGCTAGAAGGAATGTGGCAAGGCGGTACTCCCAATCCCCTTGCGTCATGCGGCGAAGGGTGTCCTTGGTGGTCCGCACCATGCGTTCTGCTTGGCCATTGGTGGCAGGGTGGAATGGCGCCGAACGGATGTGGCGGATGGCGTTCTGCGCTGTGAAGGTTTGGAATTCTCCTGACGTAAATGCAGTCCCGTTGTCTGAGACGAGAGTGTCAGGGAGCCCGTGCGTTGCAAACAGCCTGCGTAGTACCCGGATGGCTGCGGATGTAGAAGTGGATGGTACCAGTGCGACTTCCAGCCATTTGGTGTAGGAGTCCACCACTATGAAGAATGTTTTCCCCTGAAAGGGGCCAGCGAAGTCCACATGCAGGCGTGACCATGGTGCTCGGGCAGACTCCCAGGACTGGACTGGGGCCCTTGGGGGATCTGGGCGGGATTCTTGGCAGGCCTGGCAGTGTTTGACCCAGGCCTCTATCTCTCCGTCGATCCCCGGCCACCACACATAACTCCTGGCAAGGGCCTTCATTCTTACTACCCCTGGGTGTGTCTCGTGTAGGGCTGTGAGGACCCTTTTGCGGAGGGGCTGGGGAACAACGACCCTGCTTCCCCATAACAGGCACCCCTTGTGGGCCGACAGTTCATGTTTGCGGGTTGTGTAGCTGGCGAATTCTGGCCCGGGGCTGCTGCTGGGCCATCCCCTCCACACCCAGTCCAGGACCCGGGAGATGACCCTATCTTTCTTGGAATGGTGTGCAACTTCTTGTGCCTGAATGGGGCGGTCGGGAAGCAGCTCCAGGCTCATAACCTCTTGTGCAGGTGCCGGGTCGGGGCCTGTTTCTGGTAGTGGTAGCCTGCTGAGGGCGTCCGCATGGCCCATCGCCTTCCCAGGGCGGTGAATCAGTGCATACTGGTAGCTGGCAAGGAAAATTGACCACCTGAGGACACGAGGAGACAGCACTTGGGGGGTCTGCTTTTCGGGGGCAAACAAGCCAAGCAACGGTTTGTGGTCAGTCACCACGGTGAAGGGCCGCCCATACAAGAAATCATGGAATTTTTTTACTCCCTTCACGATTGCCAGGCCCTCCTTGTCGATTTGTGAGTAGTTCCGCTCGGTTGCGTTGAGTGTCTGGGAAAAGTATGCCACCGGTACCTCTCTTCCATCTGGGAGTTGGTGTCCCAGGACAGCGCCAATGCCATAGGGTGAGGCGTCGCATGCTAGCACCACCGGCAGCCTCTCGTCGAAGTGTGCCAAGACCGAGTTTGAGACAAGCAAGTCCTTGACTGCCTGGAATGCGGCCTCCTGGCGATGGCCCCACACCCAAGGGGCCCGCTTGTCCAGGAGTCTGTGTAGGGGCTCCGCTACCGCCGCCTTGTGGGGAAGGAAGGAATGGTAAAAGTTCAATAGTCCCAAGAAGGCCTGAAGTTCAGTCTTGTTCCTGGGCGCTGGGGCATCACAAATGGCCCGTACCTTGTCCCCAGTCGGGTGGACCCCTTCTGCGTCCACCATGAATCCCAGAAAGTCCACCTGGGGCACTCCTAGTAGACATTTTTCCCGCTTTACCTTGAGACCCGCTGTCTGGAAACGGTGCAGAACGGTGCGGAGGCGGTCCTCAAACTCCTCTGGTGTGGGCCCGGCAATCAACACATCATCGAAGAAGGGGGTGACGCCAGGAATCCCTTTAAGGAGAGAGTCCATTAGATTCTGGAATATGCCTGGTGCCACGCTGACACCGAATTGCAGCCGCTTTACCCTGAATGCTCCTCTGTGCGTCACAATCGTCTGTGCCTCTGCTGTTGCCTCATCTACTGGCAGCTGTTGATATGCTTGGGCCAAGTCCAGCTTGCCAAAAATTTTCGACCCAGCCAGGGTGGCAAGGACATGGCTGACCACTGGCACTGGGTATGCATGGGCCGTGAGGGCCTTGTTTATGGTACATTTGTAGTCTGCGCAGATGCGGACTGAGCCATTAGGCTTGACAGGTGTGACGATTGGGGTTTCCCAGGGGGCATTAGGTACCGGTTCCAGCACTCCTTGCTCCACGAGCCGGTCCAATTCCTCGTCTATACGGGGTTTCAGAGCGAACGGGACCCGGCGGGCCTTGAGCCTGACTGGTCGTACTGCGGGGTCAAGCTGTAGAGCAATGGGGGGGCCCGTATACTGTCCCAATTTCCCATCGAAAACCCCCGGAAATTCCTTGCATATGGCGTCCACGTCCACTTGTAAGCTAGTGTGGTTCACCCCGGTGACAGCTAGCCCCAGTGGTCCAAACCATGCCAATCCCAGTAAGCTAATGTAGGGGCCCTTGACCACAAGCAAGTCCAGTTGCCGCGTCCGCCCTCGGTATTGCACCCTGAAGGTCCCCACCCCCATTGTGGGGACCTTACGTTTCTGGAAGTCCCGGAGGGTGAATGGGGCCGGCCTGAGTTTGGGACCCCCAGTAGGACACAGTTTCCTTAAGGTCCTTGCCGAGATTATGGATAGAGTTGAACCCGTGTCAAGCTCCATGCGGCATGGGGCCCCCTCTATCTGTACCTCTACATAAATTTTCTCTATGTTGGGGTGGGGCAACTGGTATACCTGGAAGTCCGTGAGCTCTGTCGAGTTGCCTTGGTGCGTTGGGCCCCGGGACCTGGGGTTCTTGGATTGGTCGTCTGTTGCCTGGTGTCGGGTGGGCCGAGCCCGACACACCCGGGCGATGTGTCCCGATTTTCTGCACTGTCTGCACTCTGCATTGCGGAAACGGCAGGTCCTCCTCTCATGACTTTCTCCACAGCTTGCGCAGTTCCCTCCTTCTCGTCGAGGCAGCTGTGGTATGTGGGCTGCTTGAGTGCGCTGCTGTACTCGGTGCACCTCCTCCCTGTCAGATCCTGAGTCGTCGGTGAGGTCTTCATGGTGGACCCTCGGTTGGGACGGCTGGCTCGGCCGTGCCTCTTGTGTCGACCTCTCGGCAGCTTCCGTTGCCAGGGCCTCCTCCAGAGCGACCTGGAACGTTGGGTTCTTCTTAGCGTAGAGGCGTCGTTGCAGCTTCTCATCCCTCAGGCCACCGACGAGGCGGTCACGAAGCATGTTCTCCAGCTCTGAGAAGTTGCAGAACCGGGCGGCTTGGCGGAGAGAGGTCACAAACCCAGTTATGGTTTCCCCAGGGGCTTGCCGCTTTGCGTAGAAGGCATTTCGACGAGCCACCACTGAGGGCTGTGGCGAAAAGTGCCCCTTCAGCTGTTCCATTATTGTTTTGTATGGAACAGTAGCAACATCTTCAGGCGCAAGGAGAGCCCGGGCGATTTCAAATGTCTCCTCTCCGCAGACGCTGAAGAATATTGCCCTCTTCTTGGCGTCTTCATCATCGGTGACCCCTTTGGCTTCTAGGAGGAAGGTGAAACGGGAGGCGTACGCTTCCCAGTCTCCAGATGCTGGGTTGAACGGCGAGAAGTTGCTGTCAGTTGCCATTCTGAGTTCCTTGTGTCCCGGAGCTGAAGCCTGGATACACGGTGCGAGGCAGCGGTGCGGCAGGTGGCGGTGCTGCGGTGCTGTGTGTGGCAGTCAGCTCAGCGGGATCCCACCTTCGTCGCCAGTGAAATATACTCGGAGTCGCAAAGTGATTTCATGCTCTTTATTCAGCTCATAGTGGTGAGGAGGAATGAATGAAAGTCCCCTCAAAGTATCTGCCTTATATACATTATTTACACAATGGGCTGCACATGATTGGCTAATTCCGGAATTGTACTGTAAACCAATCAGGTTGTGGATTCACTTCAATCTGGAGCATGATTGGGTGGTTCCTGCCAACCAATCATACTGCTGCATTGTTCTAGGACCAATCAGACTGCTGCATTCTGAATCCTATTGTTCTAGGACCAATCAGACTGCTGCCTTTTGGATCCTATTGTTCTAGGACCAATCAGACTGCTGCAGTTTGGATCCTATTCGACTCAGTACATAACACGTTCCTTCCCCCCCATCCATTTGCATAACAATAGAACCCCAGCCAATGCCTAACCGCCAATACGGGGAAAGTTGTGACGTTTGCTATGAGGTAGGCGAAAAAACCAAATGGCAGAAAGATTGCCATCTTGGAAAAATTCCTACCAGGCCCCTTGCGGCGACCAACCGAAGTCCATAGCAAGGTCATGACGACCTACGGCTGCCTAAGTATCTAAGGGTGGGTGGGATGGGCAAAAAACCTTCTGGTGCTGGAGGAGACTCTTGAGAGTCCCATGGACTGCAAGAAGATCAGACCTCTCCATTCTGAAGGAAATCAGCCCTGAGTGCTCCCTGGAAGGACAGATCCTGAAGCTGAGGCTCCAAGACTTTGGCCACCTCATGAGAAGAGAAGACTCCCTGGAAAAGACCCTGATGTTGGGAAAGATGGAGGGCACAAGGAGAAGGGGGCGACAGAGGACGAGATGGTTGGACAGTGTTCTCGAAGCGACCAGCATGAGGGAGGCAGTGGAAGACAGGAGGGCCTGGCGGGCTCTGGTCCAGGGGGTCACAAAGAGGCGGACACGACTAAACGACAACACACACACACACATGTGTCCACAAACACCAAATCTCTTTCATTGTAATTACAGGTAATGCAATAGGATTCCTTCTGCACATGGCCTTTGCAACACAGCTCAGTTACATGCTAACAAATATCTACAATATTTTAATCACTTTTAATCTAAGACAAATTTCTCAAAGTCCCAGATTCAGTAGATGAGAAGGTACATATTAATTTCAGAAAAATAAGGCATCTCTCCTTCATCATCCTCATCCTCATCAAGCATTTCTCCTTCGCCAGAGTGGCTGGGAAAACCCAGTCAGAGGTACAAATAAAAGGAGCAGCATCATCTGACTTACTGGATGTATTGAAGCAGAGCTTGAATGTCTGCCAGGGATTCTTCAGTTGTGATTCCTGGCTTGCAGCTGGCAGGGCTCCCTTCCCACTCTACAATTCTATTATTCCCAAATTGGGAAGGGTCCCTTTTTGGGGATCCATGTTCTCTATTACATACTGGATATTATTTGTTGCACAATGTGCCATTTAGCCACGAGGTGGCAGGCTGTGCCCATCAATACTGCATTTACAACCTGCTGACGACTGGTGCAAAGTGAAAACACTTGAGAGCTCAAGATCCCTTGTGGAAGATAACTATAATAAGGTATGGCAGGAAATTAAGAAAGACTTAGATACTTGGCATAGGCTGAAATTATCATGGACAGGAAGGATGGCTGCGATAAAGATGTGTGTCCTCCCGAAATTACTATTCCTATTCCAGAATATTCCAGTAATTAAAGGTACCACCTGCTTTAAGAATTGACAAAAAATTTTGGCTAAGTTTATTTGGCAGGGGAAAAGGGCCAGAGTTAAGTTTAAATATCTCACGGATTCTAGAGATAGAGGTGGCTTCACAGTCCCGAATATAAAGCTTTATTACGAGGCAGTTTGCCTGTGTTGGATAAAGGAATGGGCCATTTTAAAGAATGCAGACATGCTAGACCTAGAGGGCTTTAATATAAGATTTGGCTGGCATGCCTATCTGTGGCAGGAGAAAGGGAAGGTCCACAGGGGCTTTTCCAACCACATCATTAGAGGCCCGCTACTTGAAGTCTGGAATAGATATAAAAATGTGATTGAAAAGGGTACACCTTGGTGGCTCTCCCCGATTGACATTGTTAAAATTAAAAAATTAAATATGACAGGTGAAAGGTGGACGTATGAAGATCTATTAGTTAAAACGGAAGAGGGATGGAAAATTAGGTCTTATGAGGAGATGAAAGACAAAATTAAGGAGTGGCTACACTTTTACCAAATCAACGCACTGTGGGGTGAACACAAAAAACTAGGGATGAGTGAAAAAAAATCGAAATACCAAGTGGAAATCCTAGAAAGTAGTAATAAACTCCTTTCTAAAATGTATAAACAATTACTGGAATGGGACACCAAAGAGGATGTGGTGAAAGGAGCGATGGTTAAATGGGATAAGGATCTCGGGTACAAGGTGGACTACAACAAATGGCAGACACTGTGGAAAAAGGGTATGAAGTTTACGGCCTGTGCAACCCTTCGAGAAAACTTAGAAAAAATGATGCATCGCTGGTATCTGACCCCGGCAAAGCTAGGAAAGATGTATAGGAATGCCGATAACTTATGTTGGAGATGTAGAGATAAGGTGGGAACCTTTTTTCATGTTTGGTGGACTTGCGAGGTGGTTAAGAGATTCTGGGGACAAATCCACGAGGAGTTGAAAAAGATTTTGAAGTATAATTTCCCTAAAATTCCCGAGATGTTTCTTTTGGGTATGATTGAGGAGGAAATAAAAAATGCAGACCAATCCTTTTTCCAATACGCCACAGCGGCGGCAAGGATTTTATTAGCACAGAAGTGGAAATCTCCCGGAATACCTTTGATTAGAGACTGGCAAGAGAAAGTGTTTCAATATATAGAACTGGCGAGTTTAACACAAAGAATTAGGCACCATAATATGGTTAAATTAAAAAATGAGTGGAACAAATTTCTAAATTATATTGAGACTAATCTGGGAATTAACAATATATCAGTAGACAGTAGTTAACACTTACGACGTTTAGAGTTACTGTCAGAACAACTGCAGAAATTGTATAAGATTATGTAATCCCAAAACTGAGATGGATGGAGGTCCTGTTTTTTTTCTTTTTTTCTTTTTATATATTCTGTTTTTTTGGCTGTCCTTGTTTCTGTAAATGTAATTGTATCTGTACCCTTTTTTTGGGGATGTATGTTTTTTTTAAAAGTTTGTTTAATAAAGATTCTCAAAAAAAAAAAAAAAAAAAAGAGAGAGAGAGAGCTCAAGATCCCTGTTACTTGACCTGGTCAAAGACCCCCCACCCCAGTTCAGCATCTTCTTCTCACAGAGGCCAAGCGAAGCCCCCTCTGTCGGAGGAGATGTCTCATCCAAGCCCAGATTTTAAAAATGTAGGGAGATGAGAAGAGCGACCTTGAAGTTTGCTGGCTGCTGGGAGAGCAAACTGAGCAGGAGCCCCCTCGTCTTCCTCAATAGGGTGACGCAGATCGTTTTCCTTTCTAAATTATAGTCCCCATGAAAAGTCACCAATGTTTGAGTGCAAATTGCTCCTAATAGGCACATGTACAATTTTGCCTAATAGACACATTTTGTGCAAAGCAATTCCCCCGAAGGCAATATATTCTTTTGTATGTTATTTTCACTAATGTGGATGAATTTTAAATCCACAATTTGCCCTAATCTGTTTATTAATATAGACATTGCTTGCCTGGAGACCTATGCTTCAAAATTTGGGGAAGTGCAAATTCTTTCAAATTACAAGAAAGGAGATTCCATCTAAACATTAGGAATAATAATAATAGTAATAATTTTAAAGACCAACTAAGTTAGTTCTAGGTATGAGCTTTCGTGTGCATGCACACTTCTTCAGGTATCTGAAGAAGTGTGCATGCACACGAAAGCTCATACCAAGAACTGACTTAGTTGGTCTTTAAGGTGCTACTGGAAGGAATTTTTTTCTTTTCTTTTGTTTTGACTATGGCAGACCAACACGGCTACCTATCTGTAACAGTAATAATTTTATTATTTATACCCCACCCATCTGGGAATTTTCTGACACTAAAAGCTGTTTGACAGTGGAACAGACTACATCAGAAGGTGGTGGATATTTTAAGGCATAAGTCAGACGGCCATCTGCCAGGCATTCTGAGCTGCGGTTCCTGCATTGAAGAGGGTTGGACTAGATGACCCTTGGGGTCCCTTCTGACTCTATGATTCAGTGCATTTTCAGTTCCCATATTGTTTGGGAAAGTGCAGATTAGGCAGGTTCATTTTCCAGTGCAAAAGGGATCAATTTTCTTCCTCCGCCCTTGCATTTTATAGATGAACTGCAATCAATCCTTTCTGTTCCACACGCTCTGAGCGAGGCTGACCTGTTGCCGCTCCCTCGATGGGCAAAGAGCCAGAAAGGTCAGGACTTCATCTGTGTGAACCGGGCAAGATCTAAGCTCTGCTGTGATGAATTCTTCCAGCCACCCCCCGGGGGCCTGCGCAGCGGCCGTCAGTCTTCCTGGCACTTGGCATTTTTGCCGTTTCAGAGACTTTTTGAGGGCCCCTGCGGGCCCAGGAATATTGAGGCAACAATTCACACTCAACACTAAACAAGACATCAGCAAAAATTGGGAAAGTCTGAAAAGGGAGCCTCAGTGGGATAAATGCGTGGACCACAGAAGAACCAAGCGGGGGGAGGTTTGATTCTGTTCCATGATGGCAAACTTAAGAACATGTGAATTGTTAGAATTTCGGCTCCGTGATTGCAGTCATGGGATTGTTGTCTATCACTGGACGGTATATGTTTTGACTCCACCGAGTGGGACGTGACGGAGACAGGATGCTTGTGTTACTGTGTTCCGTGAAGAGGGACTATTGTCCTTTGTTCTTTTTCCCTTTGCTGTCTGATGCTAGAGAGAGAGGGAGCCATGTTGCAGTGCTCCGTGTGTGTTTATATGCAAATAAAGTAGATTAGCCAAAATGCTGAGGTCTGTTACGTGAAATGCACAAACTCTGCGGATCCCTAAGTGTGCCGGTGTCAGTGATGTTCGGGCAGAAGAAAGCTTTTGAAGCTCCCGAATGATCGACCAGGAGGGAGGGAACATGCCAGTCAGGCTTGTGTCTCTGCCAGGGTCCTACTCAAGTATAGGCTGAACTCTTGACATCAGAAGAGCCCTGCAGGGTTAGACAAATAGCCCATCTGGTCCAGCTTCCAGTTTTCATAGTGGACCCTCAAATGCACCAAAAGGGAAACCCACAAGCAGAAACTCAGTCCATGAGCCCCCTCCCCTCCTGCGGTTTCCAGCAACTGGTATTATTCAGAAGCATCACTGCCTCATAGCTATCATTGCAAGCATCCTTCAGTGACCCTTTCCTCCTCCATGAATTAGTCCCATCCTTTAAATCCACCCAGGTTGCTGGCCATCGCTGCCTCCTGTGGCAGGGAGTTCCACAGAACTCTGCTCTGTGTGAATAAATCCTTTCTCTCTCCACCTGCTAGAGGTAGCCTGGCGGCCTTTATTAACTTCCCTTTCCTCCTTCCCAGCCTCAAGGGCTGCCAGCTACAACGCTTCCTGAGAGCTGATTTCAAGACTCCAGGCGGCTGGCCCAGGAGAGCTCACCCTGATCTGGGCCCAGTAACTGCAAAGAGGGCAAGAGTAGCTGCAGCCGGAGCTAAGGACAAGTGGAGCCAAAGAATTCCAGTTTCATCTGCATTCTCCTCCCGGCTAAGTTCCAAAAGGGGCGACACTGAGACAGCCACGCCACCCCCTGGGCTTGGCCCCCACCAACGAAATATTTGAGGGGGCTGGGAATGGATGGGCATTGCCATTCAAACGGTGTGTGTGCACCGTGCCATGTGATCGATTGTGTGCCGCAGGGCTTGCCCCCCTCCTCCAATATTTTATGCAAGCAGATGGGCGCTGGCTGAGGTTGGGGGGCAGCTGAGAACCTAAGGAGAGCCTGGCTGCTGGATCAGGCCAAGAGGGGGCCAACTAGCCCAGCAGCCTGTTCCCTCCTGATGCCTGGGCCTAAAGAGAAACCCAGGAGGAGGGCCTGAGCCCAAGAGCCCTGTCTCCTCCTGGGGCCATTCAGAAGCATTCTCAAATCTTATTTTAAAGCCAGCCAAGTTGGTTGGAGGTTGCAAGGCTTCTGAATCCCTGGAAACTGCAGAAGGGGAGAATTGCTCTTGCTCTTGGTCCCGCTTGCAGGTTTCACACAGGGATCTGGCTGGCCACTGTGAGGAAGAGGTGGCCCCTTGGCCTGATCCAGTGGACTCTCCTTGTCAGTATGACCGGCCCACGGTCACCCAGTGAGCTTCATGGCTGAGTGGAGGATTCGAACCCTGGTCTCTCCCAGGTCCCAGTCAGACACACCAGTTGCCACTGGCTGGTGGGGCCACGACACCACAGGCCCTGCAAAGCATCTGATGCGCTGAACTCGCCAAACACTGCTTGGAATGGTGGCATTCGTCTGAGGCATTTTTGTTTGCGATGGGGAGGGGATGAGCACTAAGCCTCATTCGACCTGCATTAGATCTATTACTCGGACGGTTGTGTGACTTGATCAAGCTTTAGCTTCCTGATGCCTGCATTTTACGCCTGCCCCCGCAAAGGTGACTGTGAGATTTTGCAAGAAACACCCCCCCACACACACACATATATGCGTGTTATATTTTATTTTTGTTACCGATCAGCGAGGGCTCCGCTCGGAAAATAAAGCACCCACTCGCTCAAGTGAGCAGGCGATAAAAGCGCTGGCAGTGGAAAGAATGAGCGCTGTATATCAGAGGCCTCCGAGGGATGAGACTCTGCTCCAGAATGCAAAGGAGGCTCCTTGCAGGGAGAAAGCAAGCCAGGCCAGTGGGGGCTTCCCTGCAGATGCGCTGGGTGTCTACATGCAGGGAGAAGAGGGTTTTGCTTTTAAAAAATGAACAAACAAAATGAGAGGCATTCCAAAATTTGACCTTCCCACCGCCCCATGCGCCTGCCGTCATCTGTAGTGAAACAGCCCAAGGAGGTCCTTGCCACATGATTCTGGTATGGTCCTTTTCAGGTCTCGGCCACGTGAATCTGGAAAATGTGCCTCCTCCATTGTTAGGCTGCACTCACGCGGCGCCTTGTTCTGGTTTCCCTGAGTGCTAACTTCCACATTATATTTGAGCTTTCATAAAAGCCACTTCTGGAAATATAGCAGAACCTAGTGCAAGTTCATGTAATTTGCTTCCAGGAAGAAGGGGAAAAAATACGTGCTTGCAAATAACAGGGAAACGAGAGCTAAACTTGCTCTAGATTCTGCTGGATTTCCAGAAGCAGCTTCAACATTGAGAGGACGCTCAGATACAATGCGGAAATTCACAGGAGAAGGTCAGGAAGTTGAGATAAACTGCCGTGTGAGCCGAGCCTGAGCTTCCCCACTTCAGTCCAAGTCCCGGAGAAGCCATGCATGCCAACAGCTTACAGCAGCCATCCCCAAACTCGGCCCTCCAGATGTTTTGGGACTACAATTCCCATCATCTCTGACCACTGGTCCTGTTAGCTAGGGATGATGGGAGTTGTAGTCCCAAAACATCTGGAGGGCTGAGTTTGGGGATGCCTGGCTTACAGCAAGGGTGAAGGATGTTTTTCGGTTTGGGGCTGAGATCCACCCACAACCTTCCGGGAGCTGCATGGCAGAGATGGGCGGGGCAGAGGCAAAAGTGGGTGGAGCAACGAATGCATATTTTACGTTAAAGTGCAAGTAGATAAATAGGTACCACTCCGGCGGGAAGGTAAACGGCGTTTCCGTGCGCTGCTCTGGTTCACCAGAAGCGGCTTAGTCCTGCTGGCCACATGACCCTGAAGCTGTACGCCGGCTCCCTCGGCCAGTAAAGCGAGATGAGGGCCGCAACCCCAGAGTTGACCATGACCGGACCTAACAGTCAGGGGTCCCTTTACCTTTACCTTTAGGCCAATCCCCGGCCCCACAGCAGTGTGTCTTCCAAGCAGGCCACCAGGGGGCGATATCAGAACCAAAGCATTCAAGGCAGCTGGGAAGCCGGGCTGGCGAGGGGCGTGGTCTGAGGGGGCGTGGCTGAGGAGGGTTCAAAGGGCCTGATAGAGAGGGCTGGAGGGCCATATGCGACCCTTCCCCACCCCTGAGTTTACAGCTTAAGGAACACGATTCTTCCTTTTCCTCTCCTTGCAGGTAGAAGGAGGCAAGATGCAGATTTATGCAAATACTGTTTGACTCACTCGCCTCTTTGTCGCCCTCTTTCTTTCTTTCTTTCTTTCGGGACCCCCCCAGCTGAGCAGCGATTTCTCTCTCTCTCTTCCTCCCTCTGTAATTACAGATCATCTCCTCTCCCCGGCACGCATAATTATGCCACTAGGGATGTAGAGCACAAAAAATTAAAAATCACCCTTGAGGTGGGAGGGTGAGAGAGCGGGAGCGCGAAGCGAGGCTTAATCTGTGTTGTTTGCTAAGTAGATTTTACTCCTCCCATAAAAATGATGTGATGCAGGAATGCAGATGTTTATGGCCCCTCTCGCTTCAGCATAAAATGTGCCGTTGCAGGTTTCCTTTCCTCCAAAAAATGGGGGGGGGGGGAGAGAGAGAAGTCTGGAGAGATCACCGGAGGAATCTTCTGGCGCGCGACGTGCCGGGTTCGGCAGGGCGAGGGAGAGACGCTGTCCTTACCTACAATCGTCTTGGCGGTGAAACAAATAACCACCCGAAATTATTCAGCCTCCCGGTGAATCATTTCCAGAACACCTCGTCATTTATCCGAGGGCTTCTCTTCCCACCCCTCTCTCGCCCTCGCCGGCGCGTTGAGTCACAAGCTCCCGTTTTATCACAGGCTGGATAAACTCGAACTTAATATAGCCAATTTCTTGAAAGGCAATTTCTGTGGAATTGGGAGCGGCTGGCAAATGGGGTCTGAATGATGGGGTGGGGGTGGTTGGAGATGCACATGCTCAGGAAGGGAATCTTTTCCCCAAAATTAAGCAACCACCTCTATGAATTCTTCTTCCGGGCTTCCTGTAATGGGCATCTGCTTGGCCCCTGGGAGAACAAGAGACTGGACTAGACGGGCCTCCCTGGGCCTGATTCAGCAGTCGGGCTCTTTTGAGGTTCTTATGAAAGAGGGCATCAAATTGCAGCCACTGCTACCCGTGATTTGTTGTTGTCCTTGAGTCGTTTCCGCCTCTTCGTGACCCCCTGGACCAGAGCACACCAGGCCCTCCTGTCTTCCACTGCCTCCCTCATGCTGGTCCCTTCGAGAACACTGTCCCACCATCTCGTCCTCTGTCATCCCCTTCTCCTTGTGCCCTCCATCTTTCCCAACATCAGGGTCTTTTCCAGGGAGTCTTCTCTTCTCATGAGGTTGCCAAAGTCTTGGAGCCTCAGCTTCAGGATCTGTCCTTCCAGTGAGCACTCAGGGCTGATTTCCTTCAGAATGGAGAGGTTGGATCTTCTTGCAGTCCATGGGACTCTCCAGAGTCTCCTCCAGCACCAGAATTCAAAAGCATCCATTCTTCGGCGATCAGCCTTCTTGATGGTCCAGCTCTCACTTCCATACATCACTACTGGGAAAACCAGAGCTTTAACTATACGGACCTTTCTCGGCAAGGTGATGTCTCTGCTTTTTAAGATGCTGTCTAGGTTTGCCATCGCCTTAATCCCAAGAAGCAGGCGTCTTTTAATTTCGTGACTGCTGTCACCATCTGTAGTGATCATGGAGCCCAAGAAAGGTCTGGTGACTTCTGTTTCGGTGTATCTGAAGAAGTGTGCATGCACACGAAAGCTCATACCTAGAACTAACTTAGTTGGTCTTTAAGGTGCTACTGGAAGGGATTTTTTTATTTTGTTTTGACTATGGCAGACCAACACGGCTACCTATCTGTAACATGGAGCCCAAGAAAGTAAAATCTCTCACTGCCTCCATTTCTTCCCGTGAAATCACTACCCGTGGTTTACCTGGGTGTAAACCTCGTTGAACTCAAGGCAGGCTAGTTTCTGAGTAGACACGGGCAGGATTACACACTTGGTCTGGGATGAACTCTTGCAGATTTTGCAAAGCCTTTTCAAAGGTGCAACACCAGCCCGGCATCCTCCTCATGCTTATTTCAAAGGCTAGTAGCCATTGCGGCTGAGTGTACATTGCGGCAATGTGCTTCTGAATGATACCTGGGCATTTCAAGTGGGGAGAGCCGCGCAGCTCCTGCTTGTGGGTTCCCCATAGAATCAGGCATCTGGTTGGCCACTGTGAGAAGAGGAGGCTGCACTAGGTGGGCCATTGGCCTGATCCGTGAGGTTCTTCTGGTGTTCTTGAAGAGCCTCCAGGTCCAGAGGCAGTCTATCTCGATTCCTAGGGGGCTTTTTGGCCATGGTGAGAACAGGAAGCTGGGGCAGATGGGTCCTCACTCTTCTGCCCCGTAGGCAGAAGAGCTCCCAGCTTCATTCCCTGACAGCTTCTCCAGGGACGACTAGGAACCGCTCCCTAGTTGCAAGAAAAGCTAGAGAACCGCTGATGGTCATCTCGAGTCTAGAGAGGGCGGATCTGGATGGGCAAATGGTTTGACTCTGCCGAAGGCGGTTTCATCAGTTCCCTGCTAAACCAGCACTTCATTCAGAAATCAGGAGGACTGGAATCTTACTTCATTTTAATGGGACTAGGCTGTCGTGCAGTGCGGCCACTTTGCACGCAGAAGGTCCCGGGTTCAGTCATAAGAACAAATGAAGACCCAGGTGGATGAGGCCACTAGGGGCCCATCTGGTGCGGCCTCCTGTTCTCACCACGGGCTCCCAGAGGCCCTTCATAGAAAACCCGCCCCAGAGGCCCCTCTCCTCTGGCGCCTTTGTAAGCATCCCTGCCTCCGACCCTGGAAGCGCAGCGTGTCTAGGATGCGTCAATAGCCCTTTCCCGCTCTCTGAATCTGCGCGATCCTCTCTTACAGCCTCCCAGGCTGGTGGCCCTTGCTGCCTCCTGCGGAAAGGAGTTCCACAGGTTGATCCATGCGCTCTCTCTCTCCAGGCCGGGCCACGAAGGAGCTTCCCCGCCCTTGCCACCACCTGGATCCCTGCCCGGAGAGGGGCTGCTGCTGCTGCTGCTGCTGCTGCTGCCAGACGGTGAAGACAGCGCTGCTTTACCCGGGAGTCAGGCTCCTCGCCTGGCAGCTCCTTGTCTTCCTCCCGCCTCTGAACCAGACCTCACAGATGTTCCCCGTTTCATCCTACACGCTCCCCAGGCGGCCTGTCAAATCAAGGCAGGACAAAAATACGTTGAAAGCGAAGCTCTTCTTTAAAAAAAAATGTATTAAAAAGTGGGGAATCAAAAGAGAGCCCCCTCCCCTGCTTCTAATGGCTTGTAGCCCTGTCGAAGTCTGCGGGGGAACATCAGCGAGGAGGCGAGAGCAGCGCGCCGAGCGATTCCTGAACAGCCGCGAGCGGCTCCCCGCTCCCCGCCTCCCCGTTTCATCCTGGAATAAATTTGAATACATCTCTGCCTCCCGGAATGCGCTCGCCACCTGGCGCGGGAAAGAGGGGGCCGGTCTCCCTCGGTGGGAGCGGGCATCGCTCGCCTCGGGGCCGGAGGCGCAAAAAAGGCCTCCCTCCCCCCCCCCGCCACTCGTCCCCGGACCAGAGAGAGAGAGGGCAGGGACGCAAAAGGAGACGCAAAGCGGGACTGCTCGTCCCCTCTGCCCTGCGGGGTGGGGGAGTCGGCAAGCTGCCCCGATTTGGGCAGAGTCGTGGCTCCAAAAAGAACTCCCCTCCCAGTTATTTACTTCATTTTATTGCATTTCTCTCTCACCTTTCCTGCAAGGAGCTCAAAGTGACGCGCATCATGGCGCTTCCTCTCCCTCATTTAATCCTCACAACCCCGTGAAGTAGATTAGGCGGAGAGGCCCTTAAGGGCACCCATGAGAGCTTCAGGACCGAGGGGGGAGGATTTGAACCCCGGCCTCTCCCCGGCGACTGAGTCCGACACACTGCCCGGGCTGCCCGGCCGTGACAGAACTGTGAATGATTCCTTAGCGTACGCACTGAAGGATGAATTCATCAAGGCATACATGAGGGAAACAATAGGCTCAGAATGGGGTGGGGGGGGGGGAGAGAGAGTCTGTGGTTTGTCTTGTGGGTTTTCGTCGATGTATGTTATGGATTGTAGAAGGGACTTTTTTCAGAAAAAAAACCCTCCTGGGGAGGGAATGAAGGGAGAAGCCCCCTTCTTAAGATCCCAGCCTGCCGCCCATGAATTTTGCAACTGTATACTCAAGCAAAACACAGGAAGAGCCACTTCTTCCATCCTTCCAGTCCTCTTGGAGGTCTCCCTTTCATTCATCTAGTCCTCTTCGAAGCGCCTCTGAGGCAGCAACCCCTCCGTTTCCACAAAGCCCCACAGCCCCATTGAGCGCTTCCCCCCAAAGCCTGGCTTTTGCCCACAAACTTCGGGGCTGATTAAGACCAGAGGTTGCCAACGTGGCGCCCTTGAGAAGCTCCCAGCAGCCCCCATGAGGAGCGGTCAGGGATGATGCGGATGGGAGATGAGAGTCCAGCCACGCCAGGGGGACCCCAGGCTTTCCCACCTGTGACTTGGCCAGGAGCTCGCCTGGGCGCCTTTGCCTCCGGCTTTTCCGCCTGTATTTCCCCTGGTCGCGAGGCCTCCGCCGCCTCTTTCCCTCCCTCCATTAATTCTCTTCTCGTCGCCATCCTTTGCGATGAAATAAAAAGTCATTTGGTCCATTTGTCTTCCAAAGGCCTGATATAAATCCAATATCCTCAGCTCCACGATCCATCCGTCGGAGCCTCTGCTCATCCTTCTATCTCCTCCTCGTTTCCCAATAAGCTCCTCTCCCTCTCTCTCTCTCCCTCTCTCTCCCCCTCTGCTTTCCCTTTTCTCCTTCAGGGGTCCTCTCTCTCCATCCCTTGCCGGGAGCCCCGCTTTCGCTCCCTCCCTCCTTGCATTAAGGCTCCTTTCTGAAGCATCCCATCAGCCCCTCCCTCATCCCCATCAGCAGCTATTCATCTTTCAGCCGCTCGCATCTATTTATCTGCCTCCTTCGGACCAGCTCCGCGGCGCACCTTCCCACCTCCCTCTCTCTCCCTCGCTCCTGCCCGTCCACGGAGCCCATTCAAGGGTCCCGAGAGCGGGGAAGCAAATTACTCGGCTCTTGGGTAATAAAAGCCGGGCAGGGAAACTTGCCTCTGTACGGAGATGAAATCATTAAGCCTCGCCGGCTTGTAAGATCTGCCGGTGCTCTGCGGAAGAGTCTGGCTGCTGCTGGTCCATCCAGCCTCCTCTTCTCACAGAGGCCAAATGCCCTTAAGAACCTAGGAATCAAGATAGACTGCTTCTGGACCTGGAGGCTCCATCGGAAGAGATGGAGAGCCTTGTTGCTGGATCAGGCCAACCAGATGCCCATTATAGGAAACCTGCAAACAGGATCTGAGCTCAACAATTCCTCTCCCCTCCAGCTGTCAAGGCAGAGCCAAGACATCCTGGCTAAGAGCCTTTGATAGGCCTTGTTGATGCCCGAAGAAAGGAAAGAGGGTGGTGTAATGTAATGCTATTTTGTGAAAAAGCAATTAAAAAGGAATGCTTAAAAATATATGCATGTGTGTTTCACTGAAACTGCATTGCAAGATTTGAACAGGTGCATTCTCAGTCACCTGCGCCAACCAGTCCTCCTATAAGATCTGGTGAATCAAGCAGGTTAGCAATGAATTTCTCTTCCATGGCTGCTGCCACAAGACCACAATGCCAGGACCTGTGGAGAGCATCTGGGAGCCTCCTCCTTCACCACCACCACCCTAGACTCAGCAGCTGCAAGATTACAGTGGATCCAGAGTGCTGAGGTTCGGCCTTGCAGCTGGTTGGGAAAGCACTTCGCCCAGGCTGAGGAATCCATTCCAGATCCTGGCCTGAAACTGGATTCCCGAAGGAAAACACCTCCCCCTGCAACTCATAGCATTGGGGCTAGCTTGTCGGACTAGGACTTGGAAGAGATCTGGGTTCGAATTCTCACTCGGCCATGAAGCTCACTGGGTGCAGCCTTGGAGGCCAGTCTCTGGCTATCAGCCTCACCCACCTGGCAGGGTTGCTCTGAGGAGGGGAAGAACTACATGTAGCACCTGAGTTCCTGGGAGGAGGAAAGGGGGGGGGGACTGAAAAGCAATAAATAAGAGAAATGCAACATGCTGCCCTCCGCCCTCCCTGAAATGATCACAGAGGTCTCCAGCTGAACTTTTTTTTTTAACATTTAACTTTATATATATAAAAAATTAAATATATATAATATATTGTGTTTAAGACTAAAAATATAGTACATAATATTTTTTTTAAGAATGAGAAAAAAACATTTTTTTTAAAAAAAGGAAGGTCGGTGTAGAGGGAGAGGGACGAGTGAAAAAGATTCACAGATATATGTCTCCAGCAGGGGGGTGGAATTAACACAGAATTGAGCTGGGGGGGGAGAGACATAGTAACTCCCCCCGCCCAGATGCACACACACATTCTCCCCGCGTACCCAAATGCAGCCTGGCCGGGGGAATCCCACACGGAACAACCAGTGCTGTCAGCTCTGACCTCAGAGTGCATCTCCGCTCAAAGGCTTTGGAGTGATTATTGCTGAATTTCCCGACTGTCTCAAGGGAGGGGGGGGTCTTGTGCTCTTGGGCAGCAAATGACGCTGAGCCCCGAAACCTCATGAGCTATGGAGATAGCGCTCCCCACATTTTGTGGTTCTGCCTACTCAGTGGATAGATCCGGTGCCTGTGTGAAAAGGATCTAGGGGCTCTTAGCAGATCACCAGCTCAACGTGAGTCAACCGTGTGACGCAGCAGCAAAAAAGGCGAATGCAATTTGAGGCTTCATCCACAGTAAGTCTAGTGTCCAGATCTAGGGAAGGAATAGTCCCGTTCTGTTCTGCCTTGGTCAGACCCCACCTGGAGTCCTGTGCCCTGTTCTGGGCACCTCAGTTTAAGGAGGACATGGACAAGCCGGAAGATGGGCACAGGAGGGAGACTGAGAGGATCAGGCTCTGGAAACTCAGCCTTGTGAGGAACGGTTGATGGAGTTGGGTCTGCTTAGCCTGGAGAAGAACAGACTGAGAGGTGATATGAGAGCCCTCTTCCAGTCTCTGGAGGGCTGCCCCATGGAAGGTGGAGCAGGCTTGTTTGCTGGTACTCCAGAGGGCAGGACCACAACCAATGGATTCCAATGACAAGAAAGATGATTTTGACTAAAAATTAGGAATAATTTTCTGACAGTAAGAGTCATTTGCCACCTTGGAAGGTGGTGGCCTCTCCTTCGCTGGAGGATATTAAGCAGACGTTGTTGGCTGGTCCTCAGCTGTGATTCTGGCATTGCAACTCTACAGTGATGTGAGTCTATGACTCTGGGATTGAGAGAGAGGGGGACCAGGGGGACTGGAGTCTGAGATCAGGAAGTGAGAGAGGAAGAGGTTTTGGAAGGAGACATTTCCCTTCTGTCCTCAAAGATCTCTCCATTTTTTTGCAACATCTAAGCTTCTCCTGGAGCCAAAAAGGGTGTGAATGTGTGTAAATACCCATCACAAATAGACTTCATTCAAAGGGGTGGGTGAGCACCTCACTGTGGCCACATGCAGTATTGCACCAAGCGAGCTGCTTCCTCGAAGGGAAGGGAGCTCACTCACGGCTGACGCGTCAGGCAGCTCCTTTTCCTTACAAAAAAGAGAGGAGAAAATACATTGAAAATACCACTTGAAAAAGCAGCCTAAGGGACCTTGTAAATCAAATATGTTGCCGGATGAGAGACCCGCCGAGGAGGAAAAAGCGATAATGACAAATCCAAGAGCAGGAATCGAACCTTGGCAGGTGAAGGGTGCCTGAACGCCCAGTGCCTCCTTCTGCTCTCTGACCAGGCAGAGTTGCAGTTGCTGGAGGCAACCACAAGATGGTGCTCTGTGTGGGCACATTCTTATGCCCAGGGCCTTCAAGGTCACGTGCAGAGGGCACCCGCTGCCCAAAAAACCCCCGTTTTCAGCTTGCAGCTGGAAATGTAGCATGCAAAGGCCGGGGTAGGTGAGAATCTCACTTTGTAGGTCTGCCGGGAGTCCAGTTGTGCCTCTCTTAGCCCCGTTTGCTCACCTGAGAGTTGAAGCATGCCCAGAAGGGGGGAGGGGAGAGCAAAAAGGGAGGATAAAATTGTGGGGCGTTTGGAACATGCAAGAAGCCAAAGCTCTTTGCTTCCTGCAAAACTGCTGGATGGAGAAGCCCCCCATCTGGACCCTTGGGTCTACCACCCCCTGCCTCCCCCACCCCAGACTCCGCTGGTGGAGACTCTGCTCAGTGCTTTAGGTCAGCCTCCCCAATGTGGGGCCCACCGGACGCCATGGGACTCCAACTCCCATCAGCCCCAGCGCCACACGGCTGTACCATCTCGGGGCTGGCAGGGGTGTCGTCCCAAAGGATGCCTAAGGCTGTTCTTAGTGGCCAAATCAAGCTCAGAGTTTTTAAGGCACAAAAATTTAAAAAGTGGGGGAGCGGGTTTCCTTGAAGAGGAGAAGAAGATGGAAGAGAAGGGGGAGGGAAGACGCACAAATGTCAAAAATAAACGGCATTAAGAGAGAAATAAGTTTCACCCAACCGTCTGCGTTGGAAGTGCAGAAGATTGGCGGTCAAGGGATGGGAGGAAGAAGCAAAGGGCGGGAGGCAGGTGGATCCTTTGGGTGGCAAAGAAAGGGGAGGCAGAGCCCCCCCCTTTGGAATGCACAAAGTAGGGAGACGGCGATGGGAGTGGGGAGACGTCTGCTGGACACAGGAAAGGGTTCCCTGGGATGGAGGCTCCTTCCTTGGAGGTGTTTGAGCAGAGGTCGGGGGCCCCATCAGGGAGGCCTGAGCAGGGATTCCTGGAATGCAGGGGGTTGGACTAGATGACCCTCGCGGTCCCTTCCAGCCTGGCGATTTCCAGCCGGGACACTTGAGCTGCCCCATCTCTCAGCGCGCCTCTCCCTCCACCCCACAGTTTAAAAACCCTCCAACCACCCACAGCCAGAGAATCTGTTTCCCCCCTGAAAAGTGCAAGGGAGAAAGAGTGTGGCTGGCAAGGAGGAGAGACTGGCAGGGAGCAGGTTCAGGGGGTGGTCGGGGGGGGCAGTCCCTAAAAGAGCCCCCTCCTCCAGGGAACGATTCAGGGATGTGTCCTGCCCTCGTAGGGGCGAGGTGGGAAGAGAGACTCCCAGCACTGGGTCTCCACCCTCTGTGGACTTCAGCTTCCTGAGAGTCTTGGCTGGTGTTCTGATTTTTCTACCTAAACCTCTTAAGCTGCTGGTCCTCATGGCCAGGAAATGAGCCTGGGGAGAATGGAAGCCAGATGGGAGGGTGTGTTTGAGCAAGACAGCCAGAGGTCACAGGGACGGGACCCAGGAGAGCTCCTGGGCCTTTTCCCTCGGGTGGTTTCTCCCCTAAGAGCCCCCAGCACCCATCCCCTCCCACAGTGGGGCGAGGAGGGATAAAGTCTTGGAAGCAGGTGAGACGAGGCATCACAATGGAGCTCAGCCCATTCTCTCCTCCAGGCCCTCTGAATCTGGTGGTGAGGGTGAAGAGGCAGAGGACCCCAGGCAGGATCCTTTGGCGTACCAAATCGACTCCCTCATGGCAGCGGGGTGGACTAGATGATCCTTGGGGGGCCCTTTCAACCTTACAATTCTGCGAGTCTATGAAATTCTGCAAGGAGCTCGGTCACGGCCTCAAGGCAGGCGGGACGAGGCTCTCTTGATGTTTTCGGGTGGGTGAAACATTAGCCCCACACCTTGATCAGCTCGCACCCCAAGGGACGTGAGGCTCCTTTGCTGTCGGGAGATGTGAAAGCATGTGCCACCAGAGAGGCGCATTTGCATGGCTCTCTGTGACAAAGAAGGGTGTTTCCACCTGCTCTGACAGAGGAGGTGTTGTTGCACTAAGCGCGGAACAGAAGAAGGGGTGGGGACCCCATTTGGTAATCAAGTCGCTAGTCCACATGACATAGAAATCAGCCTCTCTCTGTCTTGCACTCATTAGGATGAGAACCCCCCTCCGACTGCAACGCATGGCTCCCCGCGTACCCCCAGATCCTTGTTTGGGGCCAAGCCAAACACCAGCACAGCCACACTGCCCCCCGCCCCCCCCGCTGGTTTGGTCATTTCCAACCTTCCACCTCCTTGCAGGTGTCCACCGCGAGACTAAGGCGCTGCCTTAGGCAGAGAGGAGGGTCCAGTCTCACAAGATGCCCCCCTTTTTCGCTCGACACCCTTGCAGCCCCCCATGAATCGGAAAAGCCCCCCCCATCACAGCAGTGTTTCATGCGAGGAGGAAGAAAAATATTTCTGAGAAACGGCGGAAGGAAGCTTGGGGATTTTGAAAGACGGACCCCCGGGGTATCGCCCTCGTCCGAGGTCGGGGGGGAGGTCTGCGAGTCCAGCCTGCGGGGGGGGGGCGAAGGGGGCCGGGTTTTGGGGGGCGGGGAAGAGCCCCTGAATATCAGGGGGAGTCGTGAGGTACCTTCCGCCTGCCCTCCCCAGTCCTGGCCGCTTTCAGACGTGAGTCTGCATCCGCTGCTGGAATCGATGCCCGTAGTCCGGGGAGGTGTAGGAGAAGCGGGTGGCTGTGGTGTATTTGCCCAGGGGGTCATAGGTGTCATAGGGGGCTCGGTCCAGGGCAGGCGGAGGGGGCTGGGTGTAGCCCAGGCGGTAGGTGGCGTAGCCAGCGCTGGGGGGGAAGGCCCCGTGGCCCCCGTAGTTCTCATAGGAGAGCTGGCTGGCCGTCTCGGCTGTGGAGGCGCCCGCGGCGGGGCCCGGGACGGGCTCAGCGCTGTACTCCGAGGCCGGTCCCCGGCTGTAGGTGCTGAGCTGGGCATAGCCACTGGAGTGGGAGAGGCAGGACGAGGGCCGCGCCTCGTAGCGGGAAGGGCCGGGGTTGCGGTAGTCGCCGTAGAGCACCGTGCGCGAAGATGGGCGGTCCTCGTGGGCGCGGACGTTGTAGTAGCCGTTAGTCGGGTCCTGGAAAAGAAAGAGGGGAGAGCAGGGAGAGTCAAGCCAAGGAACCGACGGGAAGGCAGCGCCGTGCAGTGGTTGGAGGGCGTCGTGGTTGGCACGTGACTGAAATCCCTAGTCGGGCACCCACCTCCCCACTCCCTCTTTATTTTATTTTATTGATTTTACAGTTTAGTTTACATTCACACAAATAATATAATCAAAACATAAAGAATCCTACAAATTCTCAGATTTTCTTCTTCCCCTCTGTCCACTAATAGCCCTTTTTCACTGCATATCTTAACGTTCTCTACTTATCTATAAAATATTTATATTTCTCCCATACACCATAGATTGATTTCCTTACCGAGTGGGTTAAAAATCCTTTATGGACTTTTACCTTTTCATACCACAGATATGCATGCTAACCCAATCTGTTATCATGACCTTCCAAATCTAAAACACCCATATTTTCTAATGTTATCCATTTCCAAAGCCAGCAGAGGCAAGAAGCCTCATCATATGCCCTCAAATCTCAATTCCGTTCCCTCTTTTAATCTCTCTTGCGCAGGGATGGTCACCGACCTGGATGGCTTCAGAAGAAGATCGCAGAATTGCAGAGCTGGAAGGAACCCTGAGGATCATCTAGTCCAACCCCCTGCAGGCCAGGAATAGGCAGCAGTCCCATGCAGGGATCGAATCTGCAACCTTGGCATTGTCATGGCCAGGCTCTAACCAACAGCGCTATCCAGCGGATGAGATAAATTCATGGAGGAGGAGAGGGCTAATCATGGCTGCTGGCCACCTGAATGACGCCAGCTGGTGGAACCCGCAGGGGGGGAGAGGGCTTCCCATTGGGGGCATCTGGCTGGTCACTGTGCGGGCAGGAGGCTGGACTAGATGGGCTCACTTTGGCTCTTCTTACAGTCTGCTCCTATGCAACTGCTTCTCGATTCTCTGTCTCCCAGGTTCATCTTACCTTCAGCTCATATTCTTCCCGAGTATCGATGGTGTCACAGCGCAGGTCTTGCTTGAGATCCACATCATCTTTGAACGGCTGGGGTAACGGAAAGAGAACGTCAGGGACCTCGGTGGGCAGGGGGACGGAGGACTCTCTCAGTCCCTCCTAGCCACAAACCAGCCTTTCCTCCCGCCCCCTGGAGCTCACACCCCACCCCCTCCTATGAGCTTTCGAGGCAACAGCCGACAGACGGGAAAGGGCATCTCACCGAGTAGATGGCTTTCATGATGCGTGTTGCCGTGGAGACGCTGGCTGTGTCCCCCTCGCGGTCCGTGTGCAGCGTCAGAGGCTCCCGGTTGACCGTCTCCACCTTGATGTCCAGCTTGCGCAACGTCACGTCCTTGCGGCCTGGGTGGGGGAGATCTCAATTAGCTGCTGTGGTTTTTTAATATATAGTTTTTATTAAATTTTTCTAATTTACATTTCAATATATTCATTTAGACGACCTTAAATCAATGACTTCCTGTCTTCTCTTTCTGTGGTTTACACGTGGTTTACACTGTTGAATTTATCTTAATGTTACCAGTGTTTTTAAATGTACACAATTTTCACCCAAATAATCAGTAAACATTTCCCAGTCTTCTTTAAATGTATGTTCTTCTTGTTCTCTTAATCTATATGTTAAATCTGCAAGCTGTGCATATTCCATCAGTTTCAGTTGCCCCTCTACTTTGGTTGGGACCTCGCTTGTTTTCCATTTTTGGGCTAGCAAAACACGGGCTGCAGTAGTGGCAGACATAAATAATTATAGCTGCCATTATTTTAAGGCCTGTTGGAATTCTTTTCAGGGTAAAGGTGAGGGATATCTGTTAGAATTCCTGCTCGGTGACTGCAGTCATGGGATTGTTGGCTTTCACATGACGGTATATGGTATATGTGGGAAGTGACAGAGACAGGATGTTTGTGTTACTGTGTTCCGTGAAGAGGGACTATTGTCCTTTGTTCTTTCTCTCTTTGCTGTCTGATGCTAGAGAGAGAGGGAGCCATGTTGCAGTGCTCCGAGTGTGTTTATATGCAAATAAAGTAGATTAGCCAAAATGCTGCGTTGCTGAGGTCTGTTACACAACTGCGCCAACTCTGTGGATCCCTAAGTGTGCCGATGTCGGTTGGCATCGGTTACTGTGATGTTCGGGCTGAAGAAAGATTTTGAAGCTCCCGAACGATCGACCAGGAGGGAGGGAACATGCCAGTTGGGCATGTGTCTCTAATAATAATAAATAATAATAAAAATATTTTTTATTTATACCCTGCCCTCCCCAGCCAAGAATTGGAGCTGCTGGTTGTGACCTATAAAGCCCTTTACAGCTTAGGCCCAGCCTGCGTTCAGGCCATATCCTCCCATATAAACCTGCCCAGGCTCTGAGATCTTCAGGGGGCCCATTTCTCGGTCCGGCCACCCTCCCAGGCCTGCTTGGCGGGGACGCAGGAGAGGCAGGGCCTTCTCGGTGGGGGCTGCTCCCAGACACCTGTGGAACTCCCTCCCCAGTGAATTTGCCCCGGCATTCCTGGTTCCTGCTGCCGTCTCTCCACCTGCCAGTGCGTCCCACTCACTTCCTTTGCGCCGTCTGTACAGGAAGCAGGCCAGGGCCACGAAGCAGAAGATAACCAGGATGCCAGCTCCGATGGTGGCACCAGCGATAATTCCCACGGGCAGAACTTCTGCAAAGGGACAGAGGCAGGAGGGTGGGGAAAGGTCTCTCTCTTTCTCCCCCACCTTCAAGCACAGGGGCTGAAAGATCTGCCCCCCAACTCCTCCTTCATTTTAATTGAACTTGAAGAACACAGGAAGGGCCTGCAGGATCAGGCCAAAGGGGGTCCATCTCGTCCAGCCTCCCTGTTCTCACGGTGACCAGCTAGATGCCTGCGGGAATTGAAGCTCAAGAGCAGGAACTCTGTATTTTCCAGCCACTGGCATTCAGAAGACTGTGGGGCCAGAGTGGGGCCCTTGTGGCCAGGAGCCCCGGACAGCCGTCTCCGGCATGAATTTGTCCAACCCCCTTTTAAAGGTGGTTTTGTCAAGGGCAGAAAACTTTAGGGCTGCCACACGTCCTGAATTTCCCAGACATGACTGGGATTTCAAAGGTGGAATTGACGTCCGGAGGAAATTCCCAAAAGGGGACGCTTTGGCCTGGACGTTAGACAAGTCAATTGAAAAACGGCAGTGTAAAAAACAACACCAGGACAATTTTGGGGTCTCCTGGTTTTTACTCTGTGAAATATGGCAACCCTAGAACTTGGGTGCTTCACTTCTAAAACATTTAGCAGGGACAATTAGAATAAGATCTTTATTTGATTCTTGATATAAACCTCCGAATGTATTTTGTATAGTGACGTTTTTACCTCTATCTCCGGTACATTTTATTTTATTGCTATGCAATAAGTGGCTGATGCAAAGAAAGATTCTTCTTCTTCATTTCTGCCTCTCGCTTGAAGAGGACATGCTGTCCAGGCAGAGCCAGCCTGCCCACCTGTTGCTGCTGTTGTGATTTACCTGCCTTTTACTGGCACATTACGGGGGTCACGCAATCCCTGTCCTGCACTGGCAAGGACTCCCTCTTTCCGTGTGCCAGGACCCACCCTGTGGAACTCCCCGCCTCTTGACAGCAGGCAGCTGCCTTCAACAGCGCTCATCAGGGCAACTTCTGAAAGCATTTCTGCTTAGGCCAGAATTGTGCCCACGTGTTTTTAGTTGACTAACGATTCTGCCCCCCTGACCTTTCTCCTCCAGCTGAATGATGGCCGTCCGAGACCCGAAGCCGTTCCAGGCCGTGCAGTTGTAGTGGGTCTGGAAGTCGCTCTCCATCACGTTGTTGATGGTCAAGGTGGACAGAACGCCGTTCCCGGTGTTGCTCCTTTCCACGGTGTAGCGCTCCAGGGTGCCCGCCTCCAAAAACTTCTCCTTCCAGCTCCAAGCCTTAGAGAATCATAGGATGGCAGGGGTGGAAGGGGCACCCAGGGGTCATCCAGCCCAACCCCTTGCAATGCAGGGATCTTTTGCCCAAAGGGGACTCCAACCCACAACCCCGAGATCCAGAGCCTCCAGCTCCGCCCACTGAGCTCTCGGTTTTGCCTACTGCCCTGATCCGCCCAACTGCCAAGGAGGGACTCACCATCCGGTCAGGGAGAGGGGTGCTTCCGATGAAGCATTCCACCTTGCCCTGGTCCCCCCGCACGGCATATTGGACCGACTCGCTGGAGATGATGGGGGGACCTAGAGAAAAATGGGAGGAAGAAGACGTTTGAGGGCAGAAAAGGTCTGGCCTTTAGTTGGGGGAGAGAGAGTCAGCAAGCAGCTGAATGAAAGCAACACTTCCTCTGCCCCCACCCCTTTTGAGCTGGTGCACCCCCAGCTGTTGTGGCCCCCAGTTCCCATGAAGGGCCAAGCTGGCAGAGGCTGATGGGAGAAGTTAGTCCCCAAAGTGTCTGTTGCGGAAGAGCACTTGAACCCTTTCGTCTAGAGAGAAGGCCAGGAAGGGGGGACACAGCGGAGGTTCATAGGACCCTCGGGCATCTGGCAAGGGGAATGTCAGACAAAAGGAAGGACTTCCTCACGCAGCACAGAGTTAAACTGTGGAACTCCCTGCCACAGGAGGCAGCCATGGCCACCAACCTGGATGGCTTCAAAGGAGGATAAGATAAAGTCATGGAGGAGGAGAGGGTTATGGAGGGCGACTGGCCAGAGCGGCTGTGTGCTCCCTCCGTGGGAAGAATTTCTGCTCTTGGGTTCAGGTCCTCCTGGTCCCCCATCTTGTTCCTACAGTGGCGCACCAGATGCCTCAGTGGGAAACCCAAAGGCAGGATTCGAACACAGAGCCTCCTCCCCGTCTGTGGTTTCCAGGAATGAGCGTTCAGAAGCATTGCTGCTTCCGACTGTGGAGGCCAAGCCAAGCCGTCGTGGCTGCCATCCCCGATAGCCCTCTCCTCCTCCACGAATTTGCCTAATCCTCTTTTAAAGCCATCTAAGCTGGTGGTCATCCTGGCCTCCTGTGGCAGGGAGTTCCATAGATGATGCACTGAATAAGGAAGCAGCTTCCCCACAGGGCTCCACCGGCGGCACTCCTTTCTCCAGCCTCAGTTTCCCCAACGAACCTCTGTTCTGACCCGTCTTTCCAAGGAAAGCAGGAGACCCCAATCTGCTCAAACAACAGGCTCCACTAATGAGAAGGATTAGGAAATTTTGCTCAGTGACATTAGGAAGAGATTACGATTCCAAATCCTTAGATCGGCTCCCACTGCTAACAGACCCTGCAGGGAACCCAGATTCTTGTTCATTGTCTCTTTAGTACTTTGTGCTGTTAACCTGGGCCTCCCTCTCTCTCCCTCCCTCTCCCTCCCTCTCTCTCTCTCCCTCCCTCCCCCCCCTCTCTCTCTCCCTCCCCCCCCTCTCTTGTATTTTCAGGGGGAACAGTCAGGGCAGACTGTACCTGCAACTTCTGAGCCTGAAAAGTGTGTGGGGCAGTGCAGGGCACAATCCAATGAGGGACCCCCCTCCCTTGTGCCAGCCCCTTTGAAATGAACCAGCGCTATGGCAGAGCAGAGGTGATGCTCAGGACCGCCAGCAGAACTGCAGAGTTGGAAGGAACCCCACCCTCTGTCTCAGCAGACATCAGGCTTGTAGTCCAACAGGTGAAGCGGCTGCCTCTGCGCTTCGCGGCCTCACTCACCGTTGACGATGAGGGCGACTTCTCTCTCGCCAACCCCGATCCGCGGCACGATGGCCTTGCAGACATACAGCCCGGAGTCCGCCTGCGTGACAGACTTGAGGTACAGCTGGTTGCTGTTGCTCAGCACCTGAGGATGAAACGGGGTGCAAGCGTGAGGAGGGAGAGAGGAAGGAGGGATCCTGCGACCGCACGAAGCCTGGAGCTGCAAGGAGGCGACACCGTCTCTAGCCCTTCCCCTGAACCCAGACTAGCATAGCGTTGTCTGGATGTCTTGGTCTTCCCTTCCCCACAACCTTTCTTCTGTCTTCTCTGTCTTTGCCTTGGTCTTCCTCGCTCTCTCGCTTGCGTGAAGCTCCACGGACCTCAACAACACTGCATCCCAGGGGTGGCGAGGGGGACATTTGTTGCCCTTCAGACGCGGCCAGACTTCAACCCCCACCACCCTGGACAGATAGCCCTGAAGGTCGGGGCTGAGGGGACCTGGATCCCAACAACATCTGGAAACTCCACAGCCGCTGGTGTGTCTATTTGATCCCTATAGCCTACGCAGGGATGCTAAAACAGCTTTAAAACAATAATGGCAATGGCCTGCTATGGATGATTAAGGTTATCTGTACTTGAAATATATACTAAACCATGAAAGGAATTTGGTGATGCGCTACGGTGAAACATTTAGTCAGAGAAAGCATTCTGGCTTGGCAGGTAGAACAGCCTTCCTCCTCCTCACCCATCGTGTTGATTTAGGGCAGGGGGCGGCAACATAAGGCTCATGGGCCACAAGTGGCCCACGGGGGTCATTTAACCAACCCATGGACCCCCCCCACCCGCTGGGTCAGCTTCCGTGTGCTGCTGTAAACCGGCACGGAGCAGAACGGGGGCCGGCTTCTGCAATGCTGGCCGGCTTCCCATTGGCTGCAGGAAGCTGCGCACGCCTCCTCCGCACCGGGAATAGCATTTGCTCATGCGTGTGCACACTCCAGCACACTGCGACGTCTGCGGGACCGTGAACTGGCCCAAGCCACACAAACTTTGCCAACCCCTGATTTAAGGGCTCCCCCTGTGCAGATAGTAAAGGTAAAGGGACCCCTGACCATTAGATCCAGTCGTGGCGACTCTGGGGTTGTGGCGCTCATCTTGCTCTATAGGCCGAGGGAGCTGGTGTTTGTCCGCAGACAGTTTTTCCAGGTCATGTGGCCAGCAGGACTAAGTCACTTCTGGCAAACCAGAGCAGCGCATGGAAACGCCGTTTACCTTCCCGCTGGACCAGTACCTATTTATCTACTTGCGCTTTGACGTGCTTTCGAACTGCTAGGTTGGCAGGAGCAGGGACCGAGCAACGGGAGCTCACCCTGTCACAGGGATTCGAACTGCCAACCTTCTGACTGGCAAGTCCTAGGCTCTGTGGTTTAACCCACAGCTCCTCCCGCGTCCCTGTGCAGATGGTGCACCCCAAATACCAGGCAAAGGGTTACGGCTGTAGCCCAGGATCCCTCGATGCCACAACCACGGGCAGCAGTGTTTTCAGCGAGGTCCACCATCGACTGCTGAGAGAGGGACCTTTAACTGTGAGAGCAGCAGGTGCTGTTTTTATGCTGCTCTGAGCCTTAGAATCAGTCTGTAAATATTAGTCAGTCTCATGTATAAATCCATGTAAATATGCTTCTGTATACCAAGCAAAAGTCATGCGTGATTTTTAAACTTTAAACAGGGTACCTTGTGCCATCTTTTCTGGGAGAGAAAGACTATTGACCAGGGGGCAACTTCTGCACGTAGAATTGCAACGATTTTGGGGGCCCAGGAGGAGGAGGAGGAGAGATGTTCCACAATACAAGCAGAAGTGGTCCCAGACAAGACTCATTAGCTGGATCTCACCCTGTCCATTTTATCTATTTACTGGTCTATATTGTTGGCCCCCTTGCATGGATTTTATTTGAGAAAAACCATTTCTTTAATAAACATAAGAAACCCAAGATAAAAGATCATAAAGAAATACTGTTCAGCAGGTTGAAAGCAGCATAAGGTTGAATATTATTATCATTTAACTTGTTGTTCCAAAACATTACCAAAAATACATTTCCCCCATCAGTCTGCTAGGCTGCTTTATATGTGTTCTTTTGTAATAAGCTTAATCATAGTTACTATGGGCCAAATGTTCTCAATCCACTGAGATCTTGTAGGAGATATGCTTCCCCTAAACAATGTTCTTATAATCCTAGCAGTAGTTATAAGGTAAAACACTATTTCTTGACCATTTTTTGGAATAACGTCTGCTAGAAAACTAAGCAGAATTGTTTTCGGTCCCAACGGTATACGATATCCTAATATATCAGAGATTTTAGCCTGAACGGATATCCAGAATATTTCTATTAGAGAACAACTCCAAAAAAGTGTGTATGTAATACACCTTTTTTAGAAAAAAGAGAAGAAAAGAAGTAAGTAGAAGGGATTTGTTTAAAATATCCAACAAATCACCACCGCAGAAACACTGCAAAAGCAAATTCACTCACTGCAAAAGCACACACACACACACACTTGCAAACGGATCAATACAAACAGCAGATGAAACGCAGGCCGTTCCCTCATTTATAACCCAGCAAATAAACATTCTGGTCCTGGAGGCACAAGCCTGTTTCTCTCTGAGCAATCTGGGAATGGGAACAGCCAGCCTAATTTGCTCCCCTGTCAAGGCCAGGACCCCCCCCCCCAACACCAAGGCAGGGGCACCTGGGGCCAGATCGCCCCCAAGAGAGTAGGTTGGGGTCAGGAGGAGAGGGAAGAGAACGGTACCGACCATGTTGGATTCCTTCTTGGTCCAGGTGAGGGTGAGGGGAGGATTTCCTGCCCACACGCAGGTGAGCGTCACGTCCAGGCTGATGTTGGTGGTCGTGGGCTTGGGCTCCACCACGATGCGAGGGGCAACTGGGGAGAGAACGGGAGCGTCAGGAGATCTGCCCCCATCTCTCTCAGAAGACCGGACCAGGTGGGCCTTGGGCCCTGTCTCCATAAAGAAGTCTCTTGTGAGAGCAGAACCTCCATGGCCAGGGGCAGTCTACCTCGGAATACCAGGCGAGGCAACTGCAGAGGGCTTTTGCATGCCTGTTCTGCTTCTGGGATTCCCGTCAGGGCACCTGGCTGGCCCCTGCGAGAACAGGATGCCAGGTTAGCCGGGACCCCCTTTGGGCCTGATCCTGTGGCAGGGCTCTTCTCTCTCTCTCTCTCTCTCTCTCTCTCTCTCTCTCTCTCACTTGACTGAACCTGTGACAGCCAAACTTACATCTAAAATGTGTGTGTCTTAAGGCAGACATCGCGGGCAGCGGATACAGAAGGACTGGCTGGCTGGGAAATGGATCTGGCCAGGATCTGACCGAATGCCGCTCCTCCAGGAAGTCAAACAGTGACCTACTTGGTCACAGGGCTCAAGATGGGCTGGCCTCTCTTTCCTGCATTAGGGACCCTTCCCAGGCCACCCCCTCCCTGGCTGGAGATGCTCCCCAAACTCTGTTCCTGCCTCTCGCTTGCCTGTGAATCTGTACCAAGGGGACATTTGCCCCTGTGCCTTCTTCCCATTTTGCCTCTGGCCAGGATCTCCAGCTGAGCCCTTCCAGGTCACCTCCTCGCCCCCCCTTCTTCCCCCCAGCCACACTCACAATGCACGTCCACCAGGGTGCTGACGTTGGTGCTCCCCACGTCGTTGTGCACTTCGCACGAGACGGGCTCCGTGAAAAAGGTGTAGTCCACCTGCGTCTCGTACCTGCTCTCTTTGGCGTCTTCGATGATGATGCCGCCTTTGGCCCACCTGGGGGCGGGGGCAGAGAAAGTGGCATCAGAAGAAGCAGGGAGGCTTCTGAAACCCCCTCTTCCACCCTCCTCCTAGGAGCTGTCTCCCAGGGTTAGACTGTGGAACTCCCTGCCACAAGGGGCAGTGGATAAAATGGGACACTGTGGGCGTCCAATGAAGCTGGGTGTTGGAAGATTCGGGAGGGAGAAATCTTTATTCACCTAGGGCATAGTGAAATGATGAGCGCCAACCTGGCTGGCTCTAAAAAGAGGACTGGGCCAGTACATGGAGGAGGAGAGGGAAATTGATGGCTAGAAGCCACAGTGGCAGCGCTCTGCCCTGCACAGCTGGGGACAGCGATGCTTCTGAAGAGCAGTTGCCAGAAGCTACAGGAGGGGCCCCCTTTGGCCTGATCCTGCGGTCTCCCCACCTTCACCCCAACTCACCTGTAGCCTTTGATCTCTGGGTTGGCGGTGGCCACGCAGGTGAAGGTGACTCGCTCTCCTTCCTGCACCGTCTGGGGCTGAATGGACAGCGTCACCGTGGGGGGGTCTGCCGGGCAGAAGGAAGGAAGGGCATTATGGGATGGGGGAGCAACACCATTTGCCTGCAAAGCAGGGAAAAACCCTTCCTGGCCAATTGCCAGAAGGAAAAGTCATTCGAGAAGAGCACTCCTTCAATCTGTTTCTGAGATTCCTCTACCTGGCTGACCGTGTAATATGAAAAACAACCTCTCCTCAGGATGGGAAAACAAAATAAGTCCCATGGGTCTACAGCATATTACTATTAATAATAATTTATTGTTATTATTATTACTACAGTCAAACCTTGGTTGTTGAACATAAAGCCACATTGGACGTTTAGCTTCCGAAAAACATTCGAAAACCGGAGCATTTACTTCCCGATTTTCAGTGTTCGGGAGCCAAAACGTTCGAAAATGGAGGCATTCGGGATCCGAGGTTTGACTGTATTATAATATTGTTTTATATCCTGCCTTTTTCCTTGGCAGGGACGCAAGGTGGCTCACAGATAAGATCGAAACAGCTAAAAACATTGAGCGGGGTGTGGGTGTGTGAAGAGCAATAATTAAAAAACATTAATTGATTTTAAACACTTGTATTATATGACATGACACAAAACACCCACAACATACAGATAACTACCATAACTATCCACCCCCCCCTTTTGCCAGCCTCTGCCACCAGCACAACCAACTTTTGAGTTGCGTCCAACGGCTTTCTGCTCCAAGGAGACCCACTGGCATTGATGCGCAAAGGGGACCTATTCATTTCCTTGGGTCTGCTTCCAGGGGGGCCACTGACTTTGCTTTTCTCCGATGAGCCCTCCAAGACGGTGCCAACGCCCCATGGCATCCTCAGGTACCCCCTTGGGATATCTGGGGGCACTGAAAATGAGGCCGCCCTCCACTCACGGTGAACGTTGAGCTTGATGGAGGTCTCCTTTCCCGCCGGGATGGCGTCGTTGGCGCAGCGGCAGATGTAGATGCGGCCGATGTCCTGGTCGGTGGGGTTGATGAGGAGCTGGCTGAGCGTGGATTCTCGCTTCCCGTCCGGCAAGACCTCCTGGAGGGGCGAGAGAAGGAGACGGCCGACTGGGGGGTGGAGAAGAAGGCAGCTGGTTTTCTCCTGCTCTGGAGGGCAGGATCCGGATCAACGGGGAAGGAGATTCTGACTGAACATCAGGGAGAACTTTCTGATGGTGAGAGCTCTTTGGCAAGAATTCCTTAGCTGCGATTCCTGCATCGCAGGGGTTAGACTAGATTACTCTGGGGGTCCCTTTTCCAACTCTACAGCTTTACGATAACACGATATTATTACTATTATCTATTACGTTTGCATGCTGCCCTTCATCTGAAGACCTCAGGGCAGCATAAAAACACAAGATAAAAACAAATGCATAATAAAAACAGGAACAATAATGATTCCAGCCCTCTAAAAATAAACTTTCGATTCCAGTCCTTGTGGTTCCGAATCAAGGGCTGATCTAAATGAGAACAAAGGAAGTTGCCTTAGACAGAGTCAGATTCTTCTGCCCATCCAGCTCAGTGTTGCCCACACTGACTGGCAGCAGCTGGGGTGTGTGTCTTTGTCCAGTCCAACCTGAAGATGCTGCCGGCGGGGCTTGATTCTGTGGCCTTCTGCATGCCAAGCAGGTGTTCTGCCACTGAGCTCCAGCCCTTCCCCATATCCAATTGTGGCGTTCTCTTCCGTCCCTCTTTTCCCCGCCAGGAAAGCCCTCCCTCTGCTCTGTGGAGTTTTCCTCTCCCTTCTCAATTATGAATCCCATCTCCACCCCCCCCCCAGGCACCACCACTGGAACTTCCTCGCTGACGGCCCCCTCCCTGCGCTGGCTCCTGAGCCAAGCCGTTCCCGCTCATTAATCCCCCCAGACATTTATGGGGCGATAACATTAATTCCGACAACCTCGTTGGGCCTTTAATGGGCACAGGCAGAACGAAACAGGAACTTGGTTCGGCTCCAGACTTAATTTGGAAGCGGCGGTCCGTGCACAATGCAGCCAGGCTCCTTCTAAGTCATAAGGATGCAAGAAAAGCCCTGCTGGATCAGGCCCATGGCCCATCTAGCTCAGCCTCCTGTTCTCACAATGGCTGCATGCCGCTCAGACTCTCGATAGAGTGCCTCTGGAGCTGGAGGTTCCATAGAAACAGAAGAAGAGCCTGGCTGCTGGATCCGGCCCAGGGAGGCTCATCTAGTTCAGAATCCTTTTTTTGCAGGGCTCAGCCGGATGCCGCAAGAGCTGAGCACAATGGCAGCATCTAAGAACATGGAAAAGGCTGGTGGACCTGGCCAGGGGCCGGGGGTGACGCACCCCCATGTTGCCGCTTGGGGAGAAACAGGCAAGGCCCAAAATCCTGGCTCAGGGTGGCAAATCAGGTGCCCCAATGGGAAGCCCAGAGCTGTTACTCAGAATAATAATAATAATAATAATAATAATAATAATAATAATAATAAAGATGATGAAGAAAATAATACCCTGCCCTCCCCAGCCAAGACCGGGCTCAGGGTGGCTAACAACAGATATAAAAACAATTTATTAAAATACAACTTAAAAACAAGATTAAAGATGGAGGCAGAGCACAGCCAAGGTGGCTGGCAGCCAGAGAGAGCTACTTCTCTCCCATTAATTCCTCTTTTTCCTCCACTCACAAAAGAAAGAAAAATGGGGTGGGGGGCGAGAAAAGCTTGCTTCTGAAGCTCCTTGGAAGGAGCTGGAACTCCTGGGTCCTTTCCTTCCTTCCTCCGATCCAAGAGCACAGCGCCAAGCCAGAATCAGGCCCCCTCCTGACGTGGGTGGGGAGCCGGGTTCCCTTTGGTGAACCAGAAGGTGCAGAGTCCCATCTTCTGCTCCAGGTTTGGATAGAGGAGACAGCGGGGTTGAGAAGGCAGCCAGAACTCCCTGCTCAAATGCAGCATGTGGCACTTTTCAATTAAGTGAAAAGGCGAAGAAAAAGAGACAAGTTTGCAAAACTCTGCCTGGCTTGGAGAAAGCAGACGGAGAAATGTTTTTCTCCCTCTGCCATAATGCTAGAACTCTTGGGCATCCAATGAAATTGGCCGTTGGGAGATTCAGGGCAGGCGCAAGAAAGTCCACACAGCTCAGCGTTAAGCTGTGGAACTCCCTGCCACAGGAGGAGGCAGTGATGGCCACCAACCTGGATGGCTTTAAAAGAGGATTGGACAAATTCATGAAGGAGGAGAGGGCCCCTAGCCACCCCGGCTTTGCTCTGCCCTCTACTGTCAGAGGCAACAACGCTGGAACCGCAGAAGAGGACAGGGCTCTTGAACTCAAATCCTGCTTGTGGATTTCCCATGGGGAACATCTGCTTGGCCAGCGTGAGAAGATGATGCTGGGCTAGATGGGTTATGCGCCTGATCCAGCAGGTTCTACTCATGTGCAAACTGAGGCAAGACTAAACGACGTCACAAAACTCTCCGCAAAGCCAGAAAACCTGCCCTGGGAGTTTAGGCTCCCCTGGAACTCCTGCAAGGATTTCCCACAGCTTTTTCAATTTTATCCATTCCCGGATCCAGCAAATACAGGAGGCTTCATAATATAACTTCAAAGACCCCCCTCTTCTGGATCCAAAACGACCCGCAAATCCACAGCAATGCAGCAACTGAATGCATGCAGAATGGTCTCCGCCTGCAATATCACATCATCTCCAGGGGTCTGGCATACATGCAAAAGTTGCTGTGCTGCAACTAAGGAGACGCCTCCTTTGTCACCCTGCCCCGCCAGCTGGATCCGGAGCAGGCCCCCCCTGCCCCTACCGTGGTCGTGGCCGCTTCCAACTGCTGCACCCCATCGCGGAACCAGACGATGGTGGCGGCTGGCTTGGCGTTGCGCGCCCGGCACGTGAGGTTGTGCGGGGTCCCAGCCCGCAGCAGGATCTCAGGGGCTCCATCGATCACGGGGTCCTCGGGAGGAACTGCGGAGGGAGAGGCAAAGAGGGTCAGCCATCCCTTTGAACACCGACATGCTGCCCCCGCCTTAGGATACACTTGGCTCCCCAGGCCAGGAAGCCATTAGAGGTCCTCCAGGTGTGGCTGAACCCCCAGAAGCCCCAGAAGCCAGCCTGGCCAATGGTCAGGGATGTCAGGAGTTGGGAGTCATAGGTGTTCCCTGTTGAGCTCCCCAGCCTCCGGAAGAAGCCCTGCTTAGCCCCCTCTGCTTTCTATGGGGTGAAAGATGTGGGGGTTGGACTAGATGACCCCCTGGGGTCCCTTCCAATGCTATAATTCTGCGATTCTTTGATTCTGTGATTCTACTCTTCTTCTGTTCAGTTCCACAGGGGGGATTTAAGAAGCAGCTGCCTCCGCTCCGCTCCTCTCTGATGAAATATATATATATATATATATATATATATATATATCTCCCTCTTTGTGATGAGCTCTTTCCGCAAGGCAGAGAGGAACTCTGCCTGCTACCTGCGGAGATTTTGGAAGGCTGGGCTCTCCCTCCTTGTTCTCTCCTGAGTGGTCTTGTTTTAAAATTGCTCTGCGCAAGCTAGCTGGGTGGAGAGCAGGAGCTCTTCAAAACATGCCACAACTTCGCAGAATTCCACCTCCCCTCAAATAATAAAAGAATCCAGGCTGCATAATTCTGAAATATTGATGCTGCTTCAGTGACAGGGAAACAGAGGGTCCCTCACGGTTTTCCTCTCTTTTTTGGGAAAGAAAAATCAAGACCGAGTTGACAGCCTGATTGTCACTCAGGAAGATAAAGAGACAGGGTCTCCCCCCCTTTTCTTTTTTTGATGGATTCATTTTCCTTAGATATAGACAGGGGTCCATTATTGATTTATGATCACTCTTTTAATTTAAAATAATAATAGGAGCAACAACCTGCTAAAAAAAGGCCTTGTTCAGAGGAAGAAATGAAGATGAAGGAGGGGAGAAAATGGGGCGTCTCGTTGGCGGTTGTTAATTATGAAGCAATGAGGGGGGTCAGCTGGAGAGGGAGGCAAGGGGCGTTTGATTAGGAAAGAGATTTGGGGAGGCTTCCCTCCCCCTCTTGGCTTGCAACTAATCACAAAGCAATTGCAGCCAAAATGTACAGGTGAAAAGGATCAAGGGGTCTGAGCAGAACACAAGCTCAACAGGAGCCAACAGTGTGATGCAGCAGCAAAAAAGGCGAATACTATTCTAGGCTGCAGGAAGAGAAGTCTAGTGCCCAGATCAAGGGAAGGAATGATACCACTCTATGCTGCCTCAGCCAGACCCCACCTGGAAGACAGTGGTACCTCAGTTTATGACCTTAATCCGTTCCGGAAGTCCGGTTGCAAACTGAAACCGGTTGTAAACTGAGGCGCACTTTCCCTAAGGAGGCTTCCCTTCCACTGTTCGGATTCCGGTCGTAGACCGAGGTGAAGTTCGCAAACCGGGACACTATTTCTGGGTTTGCAGAGTTCGCAAACCGAAAAATTCGTAAACTGGACTGGTCGTAAACCGAGGTACCACTGCACTGTGTCTAGTTCTGGGCACCACAATTTGAGAAGGAGATGGACAAGCTGGAAGATGGGCAGAGGACGGAGAATGAGATGACCAAGGGGCTGGAAGCCCAGCCCTGTGAGGAATGGCCGAGGGAGTTGGGGATGCTGAGCCTGGAAAAGAGGAGAACGAGAGGAGATATGAGAGCCGTCTTCAAATACCCGAAGGGCTGTCACAGGGAAGATGGAGAGAGTTTGTTTCCTGCTGCTCCGGACAGAAGGAGCAGGACCTTGACCAGTGGAATGACCAGTAAGGAGATGCTGAGCCAAGGGCCACTGGGCAGGAGGACCGACACCCTGGGAAGGCGGCAACTCTCCTTTGCTTGAGGCCAGGTATTATTTAGCACTGCCTGGGGTTGGTCTATATGACCCTTGGGTTCCCTTCCAGCTCCACGATTTCTGTTCTCGCTGACCTTCCCTTGACTGACTCAGGCCAGGCCACTGGGGTGGGGAGGGAGCCCTGCCTCGGCCATTGGTATTCCTACTGGCGCGTCTCCTCCATGCGGCTGACAGCCGGCCGTTTGGGGTCAGCAGCTGGGGCAGGCCGCTAGAGACACGCAGAGATCCATGCTCATGGCCACAAGTGGGGTTTGGGCAGGGAAGGACGCCATGGGTGCAAATGGGGTGGGGAGGGAGAGCCTGCCCCCCGTCCCCAAACAACCACAGCTCCCCAATATGGATTGGGGGCTGGCAAAAGCCCGTCTCCTTTCTCCTTCTGAATGTTCGGTCGGGATCTCTGCCCTCGAAATGTGAATCAGTCGGTTTCGATCTTGCTCTCCGGAAACAAGATTGCTGCAGTTTCTATGGGGCAGCCCCCTAGATATTTGGAAATGGCCACCAAAGCCCCTCTCCGTCTTTGACAGCGCTCCCTTCCTCCCGGTCCTGGATCCCCAAAGCTGCTCCTACTACGACTCCTCCCTCCCCCTCCCCCCGCCACCCGCAGGATCAGGCCGTTTCGTCCCATTGATCGCGCCTCTGCCCCCCCCCCCACATTCCCCGTCCGCTCTTAATGCCTTAATATATATTCATGGCCAGCATGAGTTACACTTGCCGTGGGGGGCTGTAAATTTGTGTTTTCCCCCACTTGCTTCATAAAAGCTGCAGAGGAATGTTAGACCCTGTGGAAAACTTCAGAGGGGGGGGGATCTGTGCTTCTTCTGCCTGCCTGCTCCCTTCTCCCCCCCCCCCAGCAACTGCATTAGAAAGCAAAAGCAAAAATGGAGAGGAAATCTTCGCTAGGAGGTTATTTCTGCACCTGCCCCACAAGTGAGATAGATTGCTACCAGAGCTGGGGTCAGTCTGACCCTAATCTGCCCCCCCCAAAAAAACCGGGAGAGTCAGGGGCATCTCGGTGGCTCCACTTTGTCTTCATGAGCTCCCAGAAGGAGGGACAGGTGTCCCTTGGGAGGTTTCCTCAGGAAATCATAGAATCGTAGAGTTGGAAGGGACCCCAGCGATCATCCAGCCCACCCCCTGCAATGCAGGAAGCACAGCTAAGTCGCCATTGTTATCTGTAGCACCAGAAGAAATGAGGTTTCCAGAAGAGGGCCGTAGCCTGGAGCAGCTTTGAGAAGAAGAAGAAAAAAAATATCCTTAAATAAGAGACACGGGGGAATGATTAATGGACTTCATTGTCTGTACACTAATGCACAAAGCATGGGAAATAAACAAGATGAGCTTGAGCTCTTGGTACAGCAAGCTAAATATGACATAACAGGCATCACTGAAACCTGGTGGGATAAATCTCACGACTGGAATGTAATAATGGAGGGATACAATCTATTTCAGAGAAACAGACCAAACAAGAAAGGAGGAGGAGTGGCGTTATATGTCAGGGATGTGTATACCTGTGAAGAGATCCAAGATTTAGAACCTCAAAGCCAAAGTGAGAGCATTTGGGTCAAAATTAAGGGAGAGAAGAATAACAGGGACCTCATTGTGGGAGTTTACTATAGATCCCCAAGCCAAACGGAGGACATAGATGATGCCTTCCTGGAACAGATGGCCAAGCATGCAAAAGGAAGGGAGATAGTAGTAATGGGGGACTTCAATTACCCGGATATTTGTTGGATGTCAAACTCAGCCAAGAGCATAAGGTCAAACAGATTCCTCACTGGCCTTGCAGACAACTTCATTGTCCAGAAAGTGGGAGAAGCAACAAGAGGAACAGCCATTTTAGATCTGGTCCTAGCCAATGTTGATGACCTGGTTAGTGGGGTAGAAGTGGAAGGATCATTAGGCGCGAGTGATCATGCTCTTCTGAAGTTTACTATACAGCGGAAAGGAGCAGCCAAGCATACTAGGACTCAATTTCTTGACTTTAAGAAAGCCGACTTCATAAAACTTAGGGAAGTGCTGGGTGAGATCCCATGGACAGTAATACTAAAAGGAAAGGGAGTTCATGATGGCTGGGAGTTTGTTAAGAGGGAGATAGTAAAAGCACAACTTCAGGCAATACCAATGAGACGGAAACATGGAAGGTGCCTAAAGAAGCCAGGGTGGCTATCTAAAGAACTGAGTTAAGATTAAAAAAGGATGTGTACAAAAAATGGAAAAGGGGGGAAACCACCAAAGAGGAATTCAAACAAATAGCCAGCACGTGTAGACACAAAGTCAGAAAAGCTAAAGCACAGAATCAACTCAGGCTTGCTAGAGAGGTTAAAAGCAACAGAAAAGGCTTTGATGGGTATGTTCGTAGCAAAAGGAAGAACAAAGAAACCGTGGGGTCACTCAGAGGAGAAGATGGTGAAATGCAAACAGGGGACGCAGAAAGGGCTGAACTCCTCAATGCCTTCTTTGCCTCAGTCTTCTCTGATAAAGAAAACAATGCCCGACCTGAAGAATTTGGAGCAAATGATTCAGCAGAGGAAACACAGCCCAGAATAACTAAGGAGATAGTACAAGAATACTTGGCTAGTTTAGATGTATTCAAGTCTCCAGGGCCAGATGAACTGCATCCAAGAGTATTAAAAGAACTGGCAGATGTGATCTCAGAACCACTGGCAGTCATCTTTGAGAATTCCTGGAGAACAGGCGAAGTCCCGGCAGACTGGAGGAGGGCAAATGTTGTCCCTGTTTTCAAAAAGGGGGAAAGAGAGGACCCAAATAATTACTGCCCAGTCAGTCTGACATCAATACCGGGGAAGATTCTGGAGCAGATCATTAAGCAAACAGTCTGTGAGCACCTAGAAAGGAATACTGTGATCACCAATAGTCAGCATGGATTTCTGAAAAATAAGTCATGTCAGACGAACCTGATCTCGTTTTTTGACAGAATTACAAGCCTGGTAGATGAAGGGAACGCAGTGGATGTAGCCTACCTTGATTTCAGCAAGGCATTTGACAAGGTGCCCCATGATATTCTTGTAAAGAAGCTGGTAAAATGCGGTCTTGACTATGCTACCACTCAGTGGATTTGTAACTGGCTGACTGACCGAACCCAAAGGGTGCTCATCAATGGTTCCTCTTCATCCTGGAGAAGAGTGACTAGTGGGGTGCCACAGGTTGGGCCCGGTCTTATTCAACATCTTTATCAACGACTTGGATGATGGACTCAAGGGCATCCTGATCAAATTTGCAGATGACACCAAACTGGGAGGGGTGGCTAACACCCCAGAGGACAGGATCACACTTCAAAACGACCTTGACAGATTAGAGAACTGGGCCAAAACAAACAAGATGAATTTTAACAGGGAGAAATGTAAAGTATTGCACTTGGGCAAAAAAAATATGAGAGGCACAAATACAAGATGGGTGACACCTGGCTTGAGAGCAGTACATGTGAAAAGGATCTAGGAGTCTTGGTTGACCACAAACTTGACATGAGCCAACAGTGTGACAAGGCAGCTAAAAAAGCCAATGCAATTCTGGGCTGCATCAATAGGAGTATAGCATCTAGATCAAGGGAAGTAATAGTGCCCCTGTATTCTGCTCTGGTCAGACCTCACCTGGAGTACTGTGTCCAGTTCTGGGCACCACAGTTCAAGAAGGACACTGACAAACTGGAACGTGTCCAGAGGAGGGCAACCAAAATGGTGAAAGGCCTGGAAACGATGCCTTATGAGGAACGGCTAAGGGAGCTGGGCATGTTTAGCCTGGAGAAGAGGAGGTTAAGGGGTGATATGATAGCCATGTTCAAATATATAAAAGGATGTCACATAGAGGAGGGAGAAAAGTTGTTTTCTGCTGCTCCAGAGAAGCGGACACGGAGCAGTGGTTCCAAACTACAAGAAAGAAGATTCCACCTAAACATTAGGAAGAACTTCCTGACAGTAAGAGCTGTTTGACAGTGGAATTTGCTGCCAAGGAGTGTGGTGGAGTCTCCTTCTTTGGAGGTCTTTAAGCAGAGGCTTGACAACCATATGTCAGGAGTGCTCTGATGGTGTTTCCTGCTTGGCAGGGGGTTGGACTCGATGGCCCTTGTGGTCTCTTCCAACTCTTAGGATTCTATGATTCTATGAAGAGGGGCCAAAGGAAAAGAAGGAACGCTCTTTCATATGTAGTGGAATTGTAAAATAAAAATAAAAAATATTGGGAAATGATTTATAATGAATTGAAAAGAATGTTTAAGATAACTTTTGTTAAAAGACCAGAAGCTTTATTATTAGGCATTTCAGGTCAAGATATGCCAAAAGAGAAGAAAAAACTGTTCACGTATGCAACAACAGTGGCTAGGATTTTATGAGACCAAAGATGGAAAAGTGATGAAATACCAACCAAAGAACAATGGCAAGAGAAACTGATGGACTATGGCAAAATGGCGAAGCCAACGGAAAGACTCGGAGACAAAGACAACGGAGATTTTAAAGAAGATTGGGAACCATTTATACTGTATCTACAGAATCAAAGTAAAGAAATGGACTCACTAGCAGGGTTTGAGTAAACGCTTACAATTAACAATATAAACATGGAAGCTATAAAAATGAGGTCAAAATGATGAGAATATAACAGCATTTAATTTAAGGATATAATATTGAAATATAGTATTGTAAGCAGGTCAAGTTCATATGTAAAAAACCAGAAGGGGAAGTTGAGGGAAGTCATGGCGGGGGGGGGAGTGGGGAATTCAATTTGTTATTATTTGCTATGATGTAATTGTGAACAAATAATAACAACGTTAAATTCTATATATAGAGAGAGAGAGAGAGGGAGAGAGAGAGAGAGAGAGAATAAGAGGGGCCATGATAGAGGGGTCCAAGATTGTCTGGTGTGAAAATGGACAGAGGTTCCCCCCTCCCTCTCTCATAATATTAGAACCCAACGGGGGTTCCAGCGAAGTGGGATGTTGGAAGAGTCAGGACAGAATCCAGGTTGTTGCAGGAACAGCTAGAGATGCTCGTGCAGCACAGTTTAGAACTTCTCTAAGAGGCGTCCCGAGTTCTAGTCTTCAGTACTTCCCCAAAGGGACGGGGGGGGGGACACAAGGAGAAATGCCAGAACAGCTCTTACTGAGGACTGTCAGCTTGGCGCGCCGGGAGCGAAGCGCGGCTTCTGTGGCCTGGCACTCGTAGAGGGCATCGTCCGAGAGCTCGGCATCCGTGATCTCCAGGTTGTATTGCCCAGAATCAGAGGCTCCAATGATCCTGTACCGGGGCCAGGCTGAGAATGATTTTTAAAACAAAGGAGATGCAATAGTCAGGCTATGGTGAACAAACAGCCACAAGGAATTTCTATTATTATTATTATTATTATTTATTATTATTATTATTAGCCTGCTTTTTCCCAGGACTGCAACACAAGGCGGCTTATGCAGAAATTCAGACAAGACAGATAAAACACAAAAAACTGAAAACATAGAAAAGATCACCACTAACAAATAATTAAGCTGCCGTCGAATTAAAAAGCACATCTACTAAAAGAGAAATGATAAACATAATAATAAAAACAGTGCAGTGTTATTTAAAAGCCCCTCCTTGAAAAGCAGCCAGTTCCCAAAGGCCTATCAAGGGAAAAGAGGCTTCTCCTGTTTATGGCATTTATCTAACACTTGATCATTTTGCGTTCCTGAGGGGTGCAGAGAAGGAAGGAACCAGACGGAGAATAAAAAAGTCAGGGACAGCCAGGCGCCGGCATTTCCGCCCTCTGGAGCACCCAAACAGTCTCCAAAGGCAGCCCCAGGGGGAGAGGACTGCAGTAGCCCAGCCAGAATGCCAGGCTTGCCCTTCTGGGCCCTGAGTCGGCCACCATTTCTCTAAGGGAGGCTGGCTGGTGTGTCCTGCCTGTCCTCTTTGTATGCAAAATGGGAACCTCAAATGCCTAGTTGAGGACAAAGAGCAAAGATCCCCTCCCCCCCCCGAGAGCAGAGTGAGCCTTTGAGGAGCTGAGCCGCTTCTTTCAGCTCCTTCCCCTCCCAACGCCAGGGATCCAGTTCCCTTTCCAGTGCCAGGGATCCACGGTGGGATCCTCCATGGAGCTGGCCAGCCTTGATGATCCCTTGGGAGCAAACCTGAGAGTGCAGCAAATAGACTAGGAGGAGTTCCTGGGTGCCTTTTGGGTTCTCTTTGGCCCTTCTGCCTGCTTAAAAGGTAAAGGGACCCCTGACTGTTAGGTCCAGTCGCGGATGACTCTGGGGTTGCGGTGCTCATCTCGCTTTACTGGCTGAGGGAGCCGGCGTACAGCTTCCGGATCATGTGGCCCGCATGACTAAGCCGCTTCTGGCGAACCAGAGCAGCGCATGGAAACGCTGTTTACCTTCCCGCCGGAGTGGTACCTATTTATCTACTTGCACTTTGATGCGCTTTCTAACTGCTAGGTTGGCAGGAGCAGAGACTGAGCAACGGGAGCTCACCCCGTCATGGGGATTCGAACCGCTGACCTTCTGATTGGCAAGCCCTAGGCTCTGTGGTTTAACCCACAGCACCACCCGCGTCCTTTCTGCCTGCTTCCCCCTCCCTTTATTCCCAATAAAGTTCCTTAATTTGACTGACAAATTTGTCTGCCAACCTCGGGGTTCCTGAATCCCACTTGGCCTTCAGGCTACTGGGAGCTGAAGATGGGAGTTGCAAGCGACCGGCACACTCCTCTGCCAGAGGCAGGCTGCCGTTACGCTCAAGTAAAACACCATTGCGCAGCGGAGTCCTGGGGCCCTGGATGGGGGCCTTTCCAGAGCAGCTGCTTGAGGGCGTCTCAGGCTCCCTCCCCTGTGGGGCTTAAGCAGAAACCGGGCGGAGAGGAAGACCTCCCGCCGACACCGCAGGGCTGTTGTGCTGCAGCTGAGCAGCGAAGGGAGAGGCGTTCTTCCTTAGTCACACAAGCCAGGATGAGAGAAACTCTGCGCATGTGCATCGCAGGAACAGCACTCCTGTGTCTGCATAGGCACCATTTTGCAGACGCTTCATGATGACCCTCTTCTCCCATCCCCCAATTTCGGGACTGGCCTGGGCTCACCCAGACTTCCTTTCATGACGTTCTTGGGAGTCACGGGTCCGGACAGTGGTTTATACAGATTTTTTGGTCCCACCTCTTTCTCCGGGGAAAACCTGTTGTTAAACACTGAATTGGAACAAAAGGCGATCTGCAGCAAACCCAATTGCTGTTTGCTTCGATTCAGCAAGCAGGTTCTCGGGGGGCAGCCACCCTCCCCACAGCTGCAGAATTTGGGACAGAGTGACAGATCTGTGTGGCGTGGGAACCGTGGCTTGTATTCCCAAGGAGCCCGTTTTCTGCCCTTAGGAAGGCTGCGGACGTGCGCTTGAAGCCCCCTGCGAAATCTGCACCCGTGCAACCTCTGTGAGTCCACCTCACCGCCCCCCTCCAGGAAGAGCAGGTGCCAAGAAAAAGAATGTCAACATATGCAAATGAGCTCGGAGCGCATAATTTCCTCGTTAAAAGTGGCAGAGTGCAGCTTTCTCCTGGTGTACCACCGAAATAACCTCGGCGTCAGGTTTTAATTATTTTCATTTATTTGTTTTACTCCCAGGACGCTGGTCTGTGGAGGCGGGCGATGGCTTGGTCAGGGTGGACGGGGAAAAGGTCAGGCGGACGTCTGCAAAGTAACCGTCCGAGGAGTTAATTAACAAAGGCCGGAAAAAACAGAAGGGCATCCCGCTCTGGCCGGTGGAGTCCCGGGGGGGGGGGCTGCCCCCTCCTGCCCCCTAGAAAGAGGATCAGCCAGAGCCCCAACTCCATCCCCACCAGCCACAAAAGGAGCCTGAATTCCCCTCTCCTGGCCATAATGAAGAACACAAGAAGATACCTTGGGATCCCCCTAGCTCAGCATTGTCTACACTGACTGGCAGCCACTCTCCAGTCCTTCTTCACACAGGGCAGGGTTGAACCATGGAACTCCCTGCCACTGGAGGGAGTTTACAAGAAGACTGGATAAATTCATGGGGGAGGAGAGGACTATCAAGGGCAATGAGCCAGGATGGCTTTGTTCTGCCTCCACGGCTGGAAGCAGCAAGAGAGTGTTGCTCTTTTGCTCAGATCCTGCTTGTGGGCTTCGTGTAATGGGCACCTGGTTGGCCACTGTGAGAACAGGAGGCTGGACTAGATGGGCTGCTGCCCTGATCTGGCAGAATCTTCTCATGTCTGTGGCAGACTCAGCTACAACAGTGCTCTGTGCGAGGCCAAAATTTGGTCCTTCCCCCCAGCCCTTGAGCTGCCTTGCCAACAGTGCCCAGCTTTGGGAAGGAGGTGCTGGGGCCCCAGCAGAGTCCTGGATCCCTGTGCTGCCTCCTTGCAGCTGGGGAAGTGCTAACTGGGCTTTGGGGCATAGCTGTCAACTTTTCCATTTTCTTGCGAGGAATCCTATTCGAAATAAAGGAATTTCCCTTAAAAAAGGGAAACATTGACAGCTATGCTTTGGGGAGGAGGCGGGAGGACTCCAGGACCCTGTTAGAGCCTCACTCCTTCTTCCCAAAGCCCAGTGCCTCTCGTACTGGGTGCCCCCTCAGCTCAGCACCCAGCTCCCCACTCACACAGCCATGAATCTGCCCTGCTGCCACCAGAAAGGGAAGACCGGCCTGTCTTGGAGTGGATGTCCTTGTTGCCCAGCCCTTTGCTCTGGACCCAAAGGGCTGATCTCCCTCCTCTGCCTTTTCCCTCCCCTCCTGTTTCCTCTTGTGCTGTGTCTTTTTATTTCGCAAGGCTCCCTGCCCCACTTTCCCTGCCAGATTGCCTTACGCCCCATGTGCCCCCTTGGCAGCTTCGATCTGCAGAACTGGCACTGTCCCTGCAAGAACTCAATATTTCAGCGTGGAAGCATCTGCACCCCAGAACCCCCTGCCTTTTGGCATTAGGCACGGTGCCCTTTTCGGCACCAGCTGAGAGCATTTTTGCTTAGGCAAGGCTATACCCGCTTGTGGGTGCGAGTTTTGATCTGCCGCTCTTTGAACTTTTTGAGCCTTCTTAAAATTGTTATTAATTCTTATCGATCATTTTCTGAAATGAAATAAAGTTGGGGGATCCATTTTGCAAGGCGATAACTGTCCCAAAATTAAAGCTAGAGCGTTAAAAAAGAAAAAGAAATCAAGAATGAAATTGGAAAGAAGGGAGTGGGATGCCCAGGCCCTCTCCCAGGAGGTGGCGCTGTTGGCACACTCAATGGGGCAGCCAGAGCAGAGAGAGGAGAGACCAAGGGAGGCTTCTTGAAATCATAAAATTCCTATGCGCAGAGGGAAGATGACAACCCTCTGCCCCAGGACTGAGAGGAGAGGAGCCACAGGGCAAGGTGGACACCTGCTCAGCATGCAGAAGGTCCCAGGCTCCACCACTTGGCCTCTCAATCTAGGGCTGGCCATGCTGCCTGCCTGACAATATTGAGCTGGCTGGCTCAAGTGCCCGATTCTGCCAAGGCAGCTCCCTCTGCCCTTGCTTCAGAACAATGAGGTCTTGAGAGGTCTGCATTGGCTCCCATTATGTTTCTGAGCGCAATTCAAAGTGCTGGTGTTGACCTTGAAAGCCCTAAACAGTCTCAAAGGCCCAGTAGACCTGAAGGAGCGTCTCCACCCCCATCGCTCAGCCCGGACACTGAGGTCCAGCTCCAAGGGCCTTCTGGCGGTTCCCTCCCTGCAAGAAGTGAGGTTACAGGGAACCAGGCAGAGGGCCTTCTCGGTGGTGGCACCCGCCCTGTGGAATGCCCTCCCACCAGATGCCAAGGGGATAAAGAACTATCTGACATTTCGAAGACATCTTAAGGTGGCCCTGTTTAGGGAGTTTTTAATGTCTGATGCTGTATTGTGTTTTTAATATTCAATTGGGAGCCACCCAGAGTGGCTGGGGAAACCCAGCCAGATGGGCGGGGTATAAATTATAAAAATAATAGACATGACAGAATGTCTGCTTTGTGTAATAAAGGTCCCATGGCAAGCAGGGAGAGGAGGTGCCAGTCCATGTAGCCCAGTGGTGTCCAAACTTTTTTCAAAGAGGGCCAGATTTGATGAAGTGAAGGGCCGTGAGGGCCGACCAAAGTTGTTAACCTTGTTGAACTTTTTAAAGGATTCTACCCCAAAGTTGTTGATCTTTTTTGGGATTGAAGTTGCTTTTAGGTTGAGGTTCTTGAGGTTTTTTAAGGATTTTACCCACAGGAACCAGATTAAACCAACTGCCCCCCAAAATGGACTTTGGACATGGTGTAGACAATGTCAAGCCAGATGGATCTCACTGGTCTGCCTGGGGCCCCGCACAGCTTCCAGAGTTCCACCTTGAGGCACATAAAGGGGGTGGGAGACGATACTTCTTTAAATCCTCTGTTCTTACAAGGCCCTCTATTGGTAATTTTTTGGCAGAGGGTAATAGAAACGATCAACACGACTGTATGGAAGAATCTAAAGTTTGCAGAGGAAAAATATCCTTTTGAATTATATACCCAAGAAATGCTAACAAAGGGACAGTGCAAATGGACTCTCTTAGTCCAGCAAAAAGACAGATATTGATGAATTGGAAAAATAAAAAAGAGTGCTTGAAAGGCGAAGATCATCGCTCTTCTAGCAAGTCAGGCCACGGGTCTCCCTAGCTCAGGATTGTCCGCACTGGCTGGCAGCCGCTCTCCCGGGTTTCAGGCAGGCGAGAGTCCCAGCCCTGCCTGGAGACGCTGCCAGTGGGGATTGAGCCTGCAGCCCTCTGCATGCCAGGCACATGCTCTCCCCACTGAGCTTCAGCCGTCCTCCATGTCACAGCCAGGCTGGAGGTGAAGAGACTGAAAGGGAAAGAGGGCGAGCGTTGCTTTGGGAAGCCAGCTGAAAGCACAACATTGCCAGCCCAGACCCACCAAAAAGGCAATTTCGCAGCCCCAGAGAAGAAAAATTCAGGATGCAAAGCAAAGCTCCTTCGCAGGACAAAAATAACAGTGCAGGCCACCTCCAGCGCCACCACACACATAACGCAAGGAAGGGGTTGGGCTAGATGGCCCTTAGGAGTCCCTTGCGACGGCCCAATTCTCTGGTTCTACCTTTGAGGCCTTGCCCCATCCCCAGGGCGAGGCCATCCTTCGTCCACTGCACGATCCCGGAATAGTTCAGCACCACGCAGGAGAGCACAATCCTCTGCCCGGCCACCACCGTCTGGTCCTCAGGCTCTTCGACAAAGCGGGTCTGCAGAACTGGAGAGAGAAAGAGAATTTGAGAAGAGACCCCAAATTATACCGTAGGAAGTCTTATCATTGCTGTTATTGTTCTATCAATATGCGTCTGACTGCTTTAATTAAAGCATAATTATTATTAATCCAGTGGTGGCGTAATGGTTAGAGAGTTGGACTAGGACCTGGGGGAGAGCAGGGTTCTAAATCCCCCCTTGGGCAGCGAAGTTCACTGGGTGTGACCCTGGGCCAGTCACTGCCTCTCAGCCCAGCCCTACCTCACAGGGTTGTTGTAGTAGGGATGAAAAGAGATGGGGAAGAACCACGTCTGCCACCTGGAGCTCCTGGGAGTAGAAAAGATGGGGCAGGAGGGCAACCGATAAATAAACGTAAGAAATAAGTTGAGAGCAGCTTTTCTGCCTTTGCTGGAGCAGCAGTAGGGGTACTTGAGCAACATCAAAGTGCACTGAAGTGCCTTGTGCGTGTTTTTCCCTCTAACAGCCACCAGGCGGCGCTATCTCTTAAGTGTGCTGTTAACAAAGTGGTGTAGGGGCATTGCGGCATTGCAAACAGGGAAGCACCAGGCAGCCCAACACTTTGGTTTTTTACTCCATCACACTTTGCTGTTCTGCTTCCACCACCAGAAGACGGAGGCGCTAATGGGGACCCGACACCAGCAGAAGTCAATACATGCACAGACGCTGCCCCCCTCACCTCCCTGGGCCTGACAGCACCCGCGTCGCCCGCTCTCCGTCGGCTTGTGGGTGCAAAGTGCAGCTCGCTCCCCCCCCCCGTCTCCCTCTCTCTCTGCCCGGGAGGAGAGAGAGAGATCAGGTCGATAGCGGTAGATTTTTCCCTTTCTTTTTATCTAGAGCAGCCGCGGCCGTCACATGGCACCCAAATGAACCGCCAGCCCCGGGGTTACAGGGAGATTGATCGGCAGCGGGGAGAAGGCCCCTCCCCAACGCCAGCCTCTCTGTGCGGGCTCCGGGGGGAGAGAACCGGCTGCATTGCCCACCGACTTCAAATGAAGTCACAAAAAGGAAAAAGAAATGGGAGTAGGCAGATTCTTGGAGAGAGGAGAGGAGCAGTTTTTCTCCCCAGCCCAGGCTGGCAGCCTGCACTCAGAGGTTGGGAGAGTTGTTTTGGAATCGATGCAATAAATTCAGCCCCAAAGCCACCATCCCTCCCAATGAAACTAGTGACCCTTGTTTGTTTTTAATCCCTCTTTCCCCACCCTGGTCTGGCCCAGCTGCGGAGGCTCTCCTCTGCAGATCACCTGCTTGGCATGCAGAAGGTCCCCAGATCAACCAGCCAAAAGCATCTCTAGGTCAGGCTGGGAATGCCCCCCCCCCCCCGTGCCTGAAATCCTGGGGAGCCACTGCTACCAGTCAGTGCAAGTAAGACTGATCTCATGGGAGCAATTCAGTAGATGGCAGCTTCTCACCCTGCTGTTTGGGAAGGTCTGTAGCTTAGTGGGAAGAAGAAGAAGAAGAAGAAGAGGAGGAGGAGGAGGAGGAGGAGGAGGAGGAAGTATACCCTGTCCATCTGGGCAGCTCAATCCCCAAGCAGAATCTCAAGGCAGGGCTGGGGAAAAGATCTTGTCTGCAATCACTGCCAGCATCTTGACCATGTTCCTCTTTAATTCCGCATAACAACTGAGTGGGGGACTTGAACCCTGGTCTCTCCCAGCGCCCAGCCTGACACTCTCGCCAGGACACCACACTGGCTCTCAAACAACAAATCCATCCAACCTGCATGCTCTAAGCCCAGAGGGCGTTTGCTTTTTTTAAGCAAGTCCTTGTATCAAAAATAATTTGCGGTGGGTTTTTAAAAACCCCAAACCACAACACACCAACATGTTGCCCAATTCATTGGAGATGCTTTTTGAGTTGATTAAGGTTTTTTTATATAAAAAATCAGTTAATCTAGTCAGCTAAACTCGATTACAGGCTACAGCACCAGTGAATGCGGACAAGTCTTCAGAGAGGGATAAAGGATCACAGGGTGACTGAGGGGGAAATGAGGACAGGCTGGGAGACCGTGAGAAGAACCTGCTGGATCCGGCCAAAGGGGGCCCATCTAGTCCAGCGTCCTCCTCTCGTGGAGGCCACCCACAAGCAGGATCTGAGCACAAGAGCAACTCTCCCCTCTTGCGTCTTCCAGCAACTGGCAATCAGAAGCATGGCCATCTCCTGCTGCGAAGGGCAGAGGGCAGCCTTGGTGGCTAAGATCCTGGCTGCTGGATCCGGCCAAAGGGGGCCCATCTAGGCCAACATCCTGTTCTCACAGTGGTCAAGCATTGCCTGTGGGAAACCAGAAAGCAGGGTCCCTCCCTCCCTCTCTGGCCTGGTGTTATGTAAAGCGGGAATGAGGAGGAGGAGGAGCAGACAAAGATTCCCCTGTCATGCAAATGTCCTTGGTGATAAAACAGCCCAGGAACTTTCCTTCTGCTTTGCCTCTCAAGCTCCTCAAGGCCCAGGGAGGGCGAAGGGGGTGGGGTGTTGTCCTCTGAGTTGAAAGCAGAGAGCAAAAATTAAAAAAAGAAAGTGGGCAGTGCGGTGCAGTGGTTAGTGTCAGGCTAGGACCAGGGCTCAAGACCCCCCCCCCTCAGTTTGCTAAGTTAAAAAATGGCCAGCTGTCACAAACCTGGCAGCAAGACCAGCCAGGGATGCCGTTTCAAGGGCTAGAACGGCAAGGTTTCCCAGCGAGGAACAGGCGAGTGAGAGGCGAAGCTGATAAAATTCTATGTGGCCTGGAGGAAGCAGGTGGAGGAAAGTTCTCTTCCCCTCTCATAACGCTCAAACTGGTGGGCATCCAAGGAAGATGATTCCGGAAAGACACAAGAAAGTCCTTCTTCACGCAGCACATAAACTATGGACGTTGGCTCTGTGGGTTAGAGCTGGTGCTGATAACACCAGGGGGGTTGCAGGTTTGTGTGGGACGGCTGCATATTCCTGCGTTGCAGGGGTTGGACTAGATGATCCTTAGGGTCCCTTCCAGCTCTAGGGTTCTGTGAAGTCTCTTCTGCAGGAGGCAGCGACGGCCACCAACCTGGAGGGCTTTAAGAGGAGGAGGAGGAGGAGGAGAGGGTTGCCGCTGGCTCCAAGCCAGGATGGCTCTGCTCTGGCTCCACAGTCTGAGGCAGCCATGCTTCTGGACAGCAGTTGCTGGAAATGGCCGGAGGGGAGAGTTGTTCTTGCACTCAGGTCCCCCTTGCAGCTTTCCCTTTCAGGCATCTGGCTGGCCACTGTGAGAACAGGAGGCCGGACTGGATGGGTCCACTTTGGCCTAATCCAGCAGGCTGTTCTTATGTTCATTCTGTGTTTCATATATATATATATATATATATATATATATATATATATATATATATATATAATATTTATTAAGTTTCCATTTTATACTATTAAAAGACATTCATATTTTCCATATTATTTGTTCAAATAAACAGTTGACCTTCCACCCATCCATCTCATGGTCACCTTAATTCTTTTTTTATACGATAGCATTTGCACTTCTTCCTCTTTACAGTGATGTTCCTTCATTTATCAAAACTTTTTAACCAATATGTAAAAAGGTATATATCATCATTGTCACAAGTCTCCTTCATTAAGTCCTGCCAGTGTTGTGAATCGCTTGCAATTGCCCTTCAAGTACAGTCATACCTCGGGTTGAAGTAGCCTTGGGTTGAGCATTTTCGGGTTGTGCTCTGCGGCGACCCAGAAGTAACGGAATGCGTTACTTCCGGGTTTCACCACTCGCGCATGCAGACACTCAAAATGACCTCACGCGCATATGCGGAAGCAGTGAATCGTGACTCACACATATGCAGACGCGGGTTGCGTTCACTTCAGGATGCGAACGGGGCTCCGGAACGGATCCCGTTTGCATCCAGAGGTACGACTGTATTCTATAAATTTACTCCAGTCTTTTTGGAATGTTTGATCATGCTGGTTTTGGAGTTCTCATGTTCATTCTGGGATGCATATTCCGGAGTTAGAACCGCTAACTTCTCCAACCACCGCCACCCACAGCCCGGTTGTCCTTGGAGGAATAATAATAATAATAATAATAATAATAATAATAATAATAATAATTTATTTATACCCTGCCCTCCCCGGCCAAGGCTGGGCTCAGGGCGGCTAACACCAAAGGAGCTCCCCCCTTCTTGCTCTGAGCTTTGCTGGGTTTTTGGAGTTCTGCAGCTGGGCGATCTCCACCCCACAGGGGGGAGGCTGGAGGGGGCACCTACCCAAAGACCTCTCCTTCCCCCCTTCCCACTGCTTCGCCTCCTTAATGTCATCCTAGTTTCCCACCAGCGACTCGCAGGTTGGGAGGAGTCTTCCAAACCATACGGGGAATTCAATAGGATTTCACACAAACTTTATGCAGTCCTTTGATCTTGTGTGTGAGTTTGTGCAAGTGTGTCTCCCCCAACTCTACTTGGACAGACCCTTCAGTGACATTGGGGGAAGGGGGGAGGCAGGCCTGCCAGGAACAGAAAGGAGAGAGAAAACAGAAAGAAAGAAAGACGTGAAGGAGCTCAGAGGGAGGAAGGTGACAGGAGCAGGGGAGATCAAAGTGATGCCAGGCGCTCAAGAGAGCAGGTGGGGAGGCTGCAAGGAGGGGGAAAGATCAGAGCAGAGAGGGAGGAAGAGTGAGGAGAGGAGATCACAGGAGCAGCAGATCCTTGGCTAGGAAGCAGCAAACTGTCTACTCAGAGTAGACCAAGTGAAATGAATGGACCTTTAACGGGGCTTCTTAGAAGTGAATGTGTCACCACTGTTTTGGCCATTCTCAGACTGGGCCAGTCCCAATGGCCTTCTGTCACACTCTGAATACATGATACCAGTCGCTGGACCCAACAGGAAGCGAGAGGGCTCTGGTGCCCGGATCCTGATTGCGAGTTTTCCGGGCCAGAATGCCACCTTGCCCTGTCCTGCCACCTGCAGCACCATGCCTGCTTCTCCACCTGCCCTTCTGCCTCCACTGAAGTGGCACCAGTACCAATTTCAGGCCAGATCTTGCAGGATTTTGGGCATGATCCTGGCCAATCAGGGCTGTCTTTCCCCGGGGGTGCAATGGGGGGCGGGGTACCTGGGCACCGAATTCTGGGGGGCACCGGGCACCTGCTGCTGCAGCCACCTAAGGTTTTAACTATCTACCTGTTATGAAATAATAAATAATTTTGATCAAGCTAGAAAAACAAAATACATATATACCTAGGTATTACCGAACGTATACCTACTGTTTCACTAAAGGACTTCCGACTTTGTTTGCTCATTTACCAAAGATGCACTGTGCCAGCGGCGGTGCTTGGCATTCACAGCGGCACCATGCACGCGAAATTAACTCTTATATCATCATAAAAGCTACCAGTTTGGGGGCTAAACTAAATTTGGGGGCGCTGGGCAGATCTTTGCATCCTGGTGGCGCATATGCTAAGGACAGTGCTGTGGCCAATACTGGGTGCTTCTCATGTGCCAGTGGCGGAAGTGGCAGAGCAGGCAGGGTGCCCACGCGTCTGCCACTTTGGAGCCACTGGTCAGCCACTGCGCAAAGAGGGTGCTGGACCAGATGGGCCGCCTTTGCCCAGGCTCTTGTTCTGTCCTTATGGAACCTCCAGGTGCAGAGGCTGTCTATCTGGATTCCTAAGATCTTCATGGTATTTGGCCCCTGTGAGAAGAAGAGGCCGGACTGGATGAGCTGCCATTGTCCTGATGCCAGGCTCTTCTTAGGTTTGGATGTGGACAGGGAAAACGGGGTTCTTTCCAGTCCCCCATTTTTGAGTCTTCAATTCCATTCAGGCTCCTTTCAAGAAATGTTGCAGAATGTGTGTGTGTGTGTACAGTACGCAAGTGTGTATTGAGAGGGAGAGGAGCCATTGTTGGTTTGCCGTAATTACACCTCGTACCGATGACATTTCAAGCAGATTAAAATGATAAACCGCACTGTAATCATAGCTAAAGAGCAGGCAGAAATAAGGTTTGCGAGGAGAGGGAGGCAGAGAGAATAGCCATTTATTCCTCCCTTCCCTCTCCAGGCCTTAATAATGCATACGCATCCAACGAAAAAATTGTCAGATGAAAAGATGTGCGGGCTTCTTCATCTGCTCAGCTCAGGGAGAGTAAGAGGCACCAGGAACCCTGTTCAAAAGGTGCTTGCCAGAGGGCATTCCTCCCCCTCGCACGTCTCCTGCCGCCTAAAAACCTCCAAACGTATAAAATAAAACAAGAATATCAAAAAGGCACATTTCCTTCCAGCGTGGAAAGCGCACGTTCAACTGCTCCAACGCTGTTAATTCTCCAGAATTTCCAAACTCTGCAGAACAACGCTATCAGCCTTTCCAAGCTGGTACCCGGAACAGCAGGGCGGCAATCAAGATTCAACCCATTGGAAGAGGCAGGCGGGGAGCAGCCGCCATTTTTAATGGGGCGAAAACGCAGGGCCTTCGGCAGGCGGAAATGAACAGGTGAAGCATGTCCCCAGAATGGGAGCGCAATGAGGAGGAAAACTCCTGTTAATATCTGGCGGTGAAAGATATGGAGCGTGTTTGTGTGTGTATTAGGTACATTGCCATCGCTCTCTCGCTCTCGCTCTCTGAGCGCGCACACCTCCTGCCTGCCAGCCGAAGGAACATGCGGGAAGAAAATGAGCATGAGAAGGACCTCACGGACCCAGCAGATGTGGCTGGACTCCCCACTCCAGCCGGGGGGGGAGGCGGGTGCTGCAAGCCCTGAAGCCTGAAAGGCCCAAGGCTCACCACTCCCTGATTCCAGGAGAAACGCTGGTCTCTAGGCATCAAAGGCTGCTCACCAGCGAGGTTTTAAAAGCAGAAATGGGGAACGGCGCCAGATAGCTGGATCACAACTCCCAGCAGCCCCAGGTGTGATGATGGGAGATGGAGTCCAACAACTTCTGGTTCCCCCTTGCAAACATCAGAAAAGCCCCATTGGGTCAGAAATATGGGCATAGCCAGGATTTTTGTTGGGGGGCAGGACAGGCAGAACCTCAGTTAGCCATGTATTTTCATTGATATTTTTTTGGGGGGGGCAGGTGCCCCTCCCTGCCTACACCCATGGTCAGACACACAGAAGGCGGGTCCTTCAGCACTTACTCACAGAACTTATTTTCCACACCCTTCACCACCCTGAAATGCTCCACTCTGTGAAGGTCCTTTTAAAACTAGACACAGGAACAGAACGATTGTCATGATCTACCTTGCAGGGCTATTGTGAAAGGCAGGAGATTTATATATATATATATATATATATATATATATATAAAACCTGCACCGGACCCTGCAAAACTGCCAAGAGGGAGTGTGCGTGATGCATTCTGCATGGCAAGTGCCAGGCGTCCCCTCCCGTCGCCCGCCCTGCTTCTTGCACACACACACAGGTAAAAAAACACTCCTGGTATTCCAGCAAGCCACAAATCAGGCTCCCTCTGCAAACAGAACAGTTATATACATGATGAGTAACACACTGCAGAGGGGAGTTCATTTAGCCCTGTTGTCGCTTCTTCCCAGATAAGAGAAAACACCGCAGCCGTATCGATTATTGAGCCAAAGAAGAAAATAATGGCTAAGGCAGATCGCAAGAAATCATTTATGTACAAAGACTCCGATTCTCGCTCCAGAAACTCAGAGCTTAGAGACTCACATGGAAGCGGGGAGAGAAGAGAGTCCCAGGCAGCTGGGGAGTCAGCAACTGGGCAGCCCCTGGGCCAAAATGTGCCCTAAGTCATGCAGTCAGCTGACCTACCAACTGTGGGGGAAGAACACTCTCATCTAAGATCTCCCGACATTTCAGATTGGGAAGGGCCGGAAGTGTGAGAGTGCACCTGCTTTGCATCTAGAAGGTTTCAGTGGTGTCTTCAGGCAGAGCTGGGGATAGGATCCTGTCTGCAGTGTCAGAATACCCCTGCCGATCCCCAGTGCCCAAGGGTGTGTATAAGGCTTCTTGCCACGTTTCTGTCTAAATGAGTGCTCTTCTCAGAACCATGAGGACTAGAACCTGACTTGAGAAAGGTCGTGGCCAATGCGGGGCTTTCTAGATGTGGCTGGCCTGCAGCAGCTGTCTCTGCAAAGCTTTCGTCTTACGCCAAAAGTCCAACTCTTACCCTGGCCTTTATATGGGCTCACCCTGCTCTTCTGCTTGAAAACGTACTTTAAGACCAGGTCAGGGGGGAAAAATCAAATGGAATAAGTGAAGTTAACTGTATTACTGTATTTTAATATTTGGTTGGAAGCCGCCCAGAGTGGCTGGGGAAGCCCAGCCAGATGGGTGGGGTATAAATGATAAATTATTATTATTATTATTATTTATTAGAGGAAACTTGGTCTGCTCAACAGCGCCAGGACTAATGGGCTCGGCAACTCTACTTGGAAGGTCTTGCCCTTATGAGGCAGTCGGGGAGGCAGAAGGTCCTCTCCTTCCCACGGCTGCTGCCTCCATCACCTCCACCCTGGTCCTTCCTCCCAAGCAATCTGAGACTCCCTGCAGGGGCTGCCTTTGCTCCTCCCTCTTCATACCTCTTCTGGTCCTGGGAGACCAGCAGGGAGGGCAGCTAGTGACAGCAGACGCCCCAGCCTCTGCCTCTTGTGCCCCACACCATTCCTCTGCATCCAACCAGTCCACGGCGCTTCCCTTGCTGTAGATAAGCACACAGAGCCCCTGCTTGGCATGCAGAAAGTCCAATCCCGGACACCTCCAGGCAGGGCTAGGAAAACACTTCTTCCCAAAGCCCAGGAGAGCTGGTGCTGGTCGACAATACGGCCTAGGACCCTCGTACCTATGGGACCGCCTCTCCCGGTATGCCCCACGGAGAGCCTCAAGGACCATAAATAGCAACACCCTAGTGGTCTCAGGCCCCAAGGAAGTTAGATTGGCTTCAACCAGAGCCAGGGCCTTTTCAACTCTGGCCCCGGCCTGGTGGAACGCTGTGTCTCATGAGACCAGGGCCCTGCAGGATCTGATTTCTTTCTGCAGGGCCTGTAAGACAGAGTTGTTCCGCCTGGCCTTTGGCTTGGAATCAACTTGATCCCCTTCCCCTCTTTCTTTTTCCTTTCTCCTCCTGTGATGAGGCTGCATTTTAACGTTGTATTTTAATCTTGTTTTTTAAGTTGCATTTCAATCAACTTGTTTTTTATTGGTTGTTAGCCGCCCTGAGCCCGGTCTTGGCTGGGGAGGGCAGGGTATAAATAAAATATATTGTTATTATTATTAATACTGAGCTAGACGGACCCTCCTTCGGTGCTAAACTGGGTTCCCTCCTACCTCCTGCCAGTCGGCATCAGCAAGAGGCCCAAAGGACCGAAAGAGCCATCTTTGGGCAGCAAGTTATCCCAAATGGATGCGACTGCTATGCAGATGGGCTTCTGGGTCGGGTCAGCCCCTGCCACAGTGGCCCCCTTTTGAAGGTTACTGGAAAGAGCCTGGCGCCTCGCCCAGCGCGCCTCGAGGCTGTGCAAGCGCCACCGGGCCACGGCAGCTGTGCCACCGTGACAGGCCACGCCGCGCGATCCGCAGGGAAGCCCTGGCGCGGCGCAAGACATTTCGAAGTAGGCTGAACAAAGCCTCAGAGGCCAGCAAAGAGGAGGAGGAGGAGGGGACTGGGAATGCTCCGTCTTCCCCAAAGGGCGGAGGGAGGGAGGGGGGAGATGCACGAAGACCTAATGAAGGGGCTGCTCCATTCTCAGCCCCAAGGGACTGGGGTGGACGGGGAGATGCGCGGCGTCGGCTCTCCGCAGCAGACCAACCCAACCCAAAGCCCTTCCACTTGCTCACCACTGGGAACACGCAGGAACACCCAGGAAGCTGCCAGATAGCGAGGCAGACCATTGGCCCATCAGATTCAGTGCTGTCTGCACTGACTGGCAGCAGCGCCCCAGGATTCCAGGCAGGAGTCTCTCCCCACCCTACCTGGAGATGCCAGCAGGAACTGAACCCAGGACCTTCCGCCTGCAAGGCAGCTGCTCCACTACACGACTCCCCAAAGCTTTGCACACTTTTAGGGATCCTGCAACTGCGCAGAGGTGTACTTATTTTACCTGAGAGAGGCACGGGAATAGCAGGCGCTTTCCGGGCGGCGGCATTTAAAAGCACCACAAAGTGTCATTTTATGTTTTAAAAGTGTGTTGTTTACGTAAAACATACATACAAAGGGTGGCACCCGACTAAGTCCTTCTTAAAGAGCAGACCCACTGAAATTCAAGGATCTAAGATTATTATTGATTGATCGATTCCTGCCCTTCACCTTAAGGTCCCAGGGCAGTTCACAACATGAAAGCACCATATTAGAAACAATCTTAAACAACTTACAACCGTTAAGAGGAGTTGCGTAAATTAGTTTCTCAAAACGTTTGCTGTCTCTGCTCTGAGCAGGACATTGGCTGCAACCCCACAATGCGCACTGCTCAAAGAATGACTTTTAATGCGATCTTTCCAAAGACAGAAAAGGACCTATCGCTGTAAGGCTGAGATGGAGCAGAATCCATTGCTCCGCCCATCTCTACAAGCCCCTCCCCCTCACAGTCCCAAGGGTGGGCGGGGCTGATGCTATTCTATCTATCTTCCTATATGAATAGAAAAGGAAGGCTGTCATCACGCAGCCCCCCATGGGAGGCCCTGCATTCCCACCCTGGAGTTGCATGAAGTCACAGTGCAGCCGCCGCCCCCCCCCACGCTGCTGGGGAACCCCAACCCTCACCCCTCTTCCTGCCTCTGCGACTCAAGAGGAAGCCAGAGTGATGTCAGCACCAGCAAGTGGCACCTTTGGGCGAGAGAGGGAGTCCTCTGGTTTGGCTGACTGGCTGGCTGGCTGCGTCGCGATGGCGGCAGCGTCCGAGTGTGTTAAAAGTGTTTCCTTGTCGCTGAGCGGAGCCATTATGTTAAAGGAGCGAGGGGTGGTGGGGGGAGGGAAGAGGGGGGCCCTGCTCCTTCCAGAAAAGTGTGTCTGCTTAAAAGGCATGCTGTGTTTGGCCTCACCTCAGCCCAGCGCCGAACGTCGCAAAGTGGCAGCGAGTTAAATTATTCAAGCCTTCTGTGCCACACTCGCTCTGCCAGCCCTTTCCGTGCCCCCCCTTTCAGAGCAGGGTTGGGCTTCTGAGGGCAAATGGAGCCCCCCCCCATGCAGCACGATTTGTGGGTCAAGGAGAAACTCAGGCCTTGGCAATGGGCAGCCCAACACACACACAAGCAAACCTAACTTTCCAATCATAAGGACTACAGACACAAAGCGGGGGGTCGGTGGGTGGAATGAGAACTAAGGTTCCCAAGATGCCAATTTCTGGACTTTGGTGAAGTCACAGGCTATAAGGAGACCTCTGCTGTCTGCCTCCCCAAGAGTGACCCTTCTTGAGAGGTTTGGAGGAGGGAATGGCCTCCTCTGTCTCATGTGACTCCTGCGTTGCAGGGGGTTGGACTAGATGACCCTCGGGGTCCCCTCCAACTCTGATTCCATGAATCATCCTACTGGAAACAGGATTTAGCCAGCAGAAGTGGTAGGCGGCAGTTTTCAGGAGAGGCAAGCAGGAAAAGCCCCATTCTCCACAAGTGTTGGTGGGACTCATTGCCACCAGCATCGAAGCCTGGGCCAGATTAATGGAGTCTACCTTGGGGCAGCATTTGCTGTGAGAGTCGCTGTTGTTGCATCAGGTCAGCTGCTGCGAGAACATGATCCTGGAGTGAGATGGGTCCCTCCTCTGGTCCGATCAATTGGCAGGGCCAAGGGAGTTTTATTGTTGCAGCTGAGTGAGGAAAGTCCCGCGCAGGGAGAAAACCAATTTGCGGAGTTCACTCTCGAAATCCTCATTCAGAGACAGAACACGAGGTTGGCAAGAGCTCCTTATCTGCAGGCCTCTCTCTATGGCTGCGAAAAAATATTCCTCCTGCCGGGCACCTCAAATAAAACCAAGACTTCTTGGGCCTGTGTGCATGGAGGTGCACCTCTTTCTTTCTTTCTTTCTTTTCTTCCCTCTCTTTCGCAGAGCTCCAAAGATCCACCTTCCGGGGCTGGCAGCCCCTGCCATATGCCCAGCCGTGTTGGGCCAGGGCCTCCTCGCCCGCCCCCTTGCCCACGAGTGCGAGGGGAGGCTGAGCGAGAGAGGGGGGAGCCGAACAGAGAGGGGTGCTGGGGGGGGGGAGAGCACCCATCACGCCCCCTTGGCCAAAAGAGAGTGAGGAGAGAGAGAGAGAGAGAGAGAGAGAGAGAGCCCATCTGGGTGGGTGGAGGGTGGTGAGGAAAGGGAGAGATGGCGAGAGGGAGGGGGGGGGGGCGCCCACTGGAGGCCTTGTCTCCCTCTATTTATCAAATGAAGGTCTGATTAAACCCTGGGGCTCCCGGCTCCTCTCTCCCTCTCTCCCTCTCTCTCTTCTCGCTATTAAACTCAGGATTCAAAAAAAAGCCTTTTATTCACACAGACAGCTTTCAGATGGAACTAAATCTCCCTGCGCTAGACTCCCTCCCTGACTCTCTCTCCCTGCTTTTAAATTTAAGCCTTTTCCCGCAAGCCGTTCGCTGCTCCCCGATGGATGTGTGGGTGGGTGTGGTGGACGGGGGGGGGGGGCGGACTCGGCTCTGAATAAAAATACTAATATCCCACTAAGTTATACTCTTTGGAATGAACGGGCCCAAGTCAGGGGCTCGGCTCTGCGCAGAAGAAACTTTGGGAACAACTTAATACCTTCAAACCAGGGGCAGCGGTGGTGTAGTGGTTAGAGCACTGGGCTAGAACCTGAGAGAGACCAGGGTGCGAATCTTCCCACTGGGTGTGGGGCTCAGTCACTGCCTCTCAGGGTTGTTGTGGGGATTAAATGAGGAGAGGGAAGAAGTGCGTACGCCACCTTGGGCTCCTCAGAGAAAAGGAAATAAAGGAACGAAGGGGGGAGAAGGAATGAGAATTGCCCCGCATCTCTCCCTGCGCTAACAGGAAAGAATTGCCCCACGTGCCCCTCACCACTTCAGTGCCAAGGGGTGGGCGGATAATTGCCCCGTGTCCCTCTCCCACTGCACTGGCAAGCAGAAAGGAAAACTGCCCTGTATTTCTGCTGTGCTGTGAGTAATTGGAAAGAATTGCCCCGCGTCTCCCGCTGCTTCCCACCCCTGGCAGCTGGGGACCCAGCGTTTTGACCTTAGACGTGCCCCCCCTTTTCCTCCCAGCCCCCTCCTGCTTCACAAACAGGAACGGGGATTGGGGGGGCACTGCCAGCGGCAAGGCAGCCGGCCGGCCTTTGAAACCCTATTAAGATTCTGCAGCTTCCTTGCTCCCTCTCGCTCGCTCTTCTCCTCCGCCAGCTCTGCGCTCTCGCCATCCCTCCTCCTCCTCCGATGTCCCATCCCTCCCTCTCTCTCTCTCTCTCTCTCTCTCCCTCCATCCTCCTCTTGCTTCTTATCTCTCTCCATTCTTCCTCTGCCTCTGTCAGCAGCAAACACTATTTCTCCGGCAGGGAGATGTGGAGGAGGGTGAACAGAGGGGAAGAAAAAGAAGAAGAAGAAGAATATTCACTTTGCTCAAAGACAACCAAGGAGGTTTTGTGGGGGGGCAGAGAGAATAAAATGCCTGCGCTTCGTAAGAGGCTATTAATGAATTTAAATGTGGTTTAACGGCGTGGGGGTGGGGTAGGCTGGGTCTCTCCCCCCCTCCCCATAGTTTTCGAGATATACCAGGACAGCCTTGCTGCAGAAGAGTCCAGAATCTCGCCAGGGTCTTGCCATTTCCAAATTGCCACCCTTGGGTGGGGGCTGCTAAGTGTTCAGGGCCATGGTTCAGCCGAAGAACACCTGCTTGGCATGCAGAATGCCCAGGTAGGGTTCAGACAGCCCACCGGTCTGAGACCCCTGGAGGGGTCAGCGCTGCGTGAGGCGGACCGAGATGAGAAGGCAGCTTCCGGCAGTCCTATTTAAATCAGAATCATGAGGACTAGAACCTTGCTTTAAGCTTTGAGAGGAAAAGCACCTCCTTTGCATGCAGACTCAATCTCCAGGCAGGGCTGAGAAAGCCCCCATGTCAGACACTCTGCACAGCTGCTGCTGGCCAGGGTCCGTAACACTGAGTGAGGTGCCCCAATGGCCCGATTCAGTAGAAGTCGCTGGGCTTGGTGGACATAGGAAGCCGCTAGGCTCGGACTCGGATCCATGAGGACTAGTGTCTTGTTTTATTGTTTAGGGGGAAAGGACACAGCTGCTCAGTGGCGGAGCCCCTGCTTTGCACACAGAAGGCCCCAATCCCCAGGTAGGGATGGCAGAAGCTCCTTGCCTGAAAGCCTGGAGAGCTGCCAGTCAGTGCAAGAAAATCTGGGCTAGCTGGGCTCAGCGGAAGGCAACTTCCTGTGTTGCTGTGAACCTGCCACTGCCACACACCCCCCCCCCAAATCCGCGAGGCCCTTTACACCTTCCTCCTTGGTTGTGACAGCTTAAAAAACACGCCCTGAGCCCTGGAGCGCTGCGTTGACTCAGACACAAAATAGGAGAAGAGGGAGAGGAAACTCTTCCTTGGGGCTATGAAAAGCGCCCAGCCTCTCGAAGGAAGCAGTGCAGGCTGCCGAAAGCGGCTGGTTGCCGGAAGCAGCTCAGGTTTTAAAAAGAATGGGTGGGGGAGCAGGCATTTTGAAAAGGCTGAAAATAATACCCAAAGGAGGCCGGAGGGCAAGGCAGGGGTGGGGAGAGCCAGGAAGGCAGAGCTGGAAGCCCATGGGAAGGCAGGGCGTAGGGTCAGAGGACTGTGGAGCTGGATGGGACCCCTAAGGGTCATCTAGACCAACCCCCTGAAATACAGGAATCTCAGCTAACAAATATACACACAAGCAGTTAAGGACCAACATTTAGAACAGGAAATACAAATAGATCAGTTCTTCTATATGTAATGTCCAAATAGAAGCTTTTGTGTTCCACGTATGTACAAATGAATCCGTTTTTTTTAACGTAATGTCCAAATAGAAGCTTTTTGTGTTCCATGTAAGTCTTATCGAATACAAGTGTCAGACGTCACAACTTTAAGGAGCAGCACTTGCAAAAGATGAACTTTTCTTTGTAATGTTCCACATCTGCCTGTGCAGCTGCTGTGTGCAGGTATCAGACGAAGGATATGGAAGATCTTAACTGGTGCCTTTGCAAAACAGAGTTGCTGTACGCTGGTGTTGGTCCTTAATTGCTTCTACTAAATTAGATAATGTGAAAAGAGTTGTGTTTATATGATGTATAAAGAATTTATATAGTTAAACACAGCCAGTTACGTTGTGGGTATATTTGTTAGTTGAATTTACGTAACTATCGGTTTGACAGTCTTGTGGAATCTCAGCTAAAACTTCCAGTAGAGTTGGCCAGCCATCCACTCTTTAAAAACCTCCAATGAAATCCTTATAAATTAAGATGGTTACACAAAATACCTTTTCCTAATAGTCAACAACCTAAGCATACGCGTTATTACACATCATTTCATATCTGTAGGAATTAAGAGATACATACTTTAACCCAACTTTGTTACTGTTGTCAGAAACATTTGTTGGAGCATATACTGCTGTTTTATTTTAATTCTCATTTTATGTATCTGTTGCATGTCGTATATGTCTACATGTAATGAATAAAATTTTTGTTTTTTAAACAAAAACTTGCAATGAAGGAGAGTCCACCACTTTCCCTAGGTAGCCCAAAAGCTCCAAAATCTTCAGTCCAGCTGAGCTCCAGGGAACGCCCAGGAGAGACCCTCGCGGTGGGGGGCATTTACCCCAAGGTGCCCCACCCAACATGCAAGTAACATGTATGTGGGGAAGGGCTGTCTAAGAAGGCCACCAATTTTCACGAAAGGTTCCTGCGGACCTCCTTGAAAAATGGTGGGCAACCCGGCAGACCGCATACGAAACCTGTCCTGCCGCTTTGGCCCACGTTGCATTTCTTGAGCAGATCCAAAGGAGGCTGTGGGCTCTCGCCAGCCCTTCCAGCCCAGCACCCTCTTCTCACACAAGGGAAACCAGCAAGCAGGATTTGAACCCAAGAGCCCTCTCCACTCCTGCTGTTTCCAGAAACTGGTATTGAGGCATTTACTGCCTCTGACTGTGGAGGAAGAACATTGCGTGGCAGGCGGCCAGCTGTAGCCCTGTCTTCCATGGAGGCTACCCTAGCTGGGCACTGACTGGCACCAGCTCTCTAGGGTTTCGAGCAGCCCTGAGACCCAGATGCTGGGATTCCTGCATTGCGAGGGGGGGGGTCAGGCTGGATGACCCCTGGGGTACCCTCCCAATCCCCCAATTCTGTGATGCTATAAAAAGGAAGATGGCCACGGAGAGCCTTTCCTGAGGACAAACCACCCCTGGCTTCTCCAGCGCTGCCTGCGGGGAGCGATTTTGAAGACGGCTCATCCACTGTTTACGGCTCATGGGATTTTTGCGGGCAAATACCAATTCATATGGGCAAGATCTGCTGGAGCCAGGAGGTCAGGCTCTGGCGCTGTCTCTCTCTCCGGCTGCCCGGCTCTTAAATCTGACAAAGAGGTCAGGCACTCGTGGTCCACCGTAAACCTGAGTTACTGCCAACCTCTGCATGTCAGGAAGCTGAGAGGGGTGTTTAAATTCCCCGGAAAGGCTGGCGGAGGCCGCAGGGGCTTCCAATGCTGCTTTTGACAAATGGACGCCTCAGAGCTACAGCACACACACACACAAGTGCTTGTAAATAACCGCTAATTGGCTGCCTGGGGAGAGTTCATAGATAGAGCCAGGGAATCGTGAAGGGTTCTCCGAGGGTCATCTAGTCCAACCCCCTGCAAGGCAGGGATCACAATACTAAAGAATCCCTGTCAGGTGGCCATCCAAGCTCTCTTTAAAAACCTCCCATGAAGAGGTAGCTCTTACAGTCAGAAAGTTATTCTGCAACCTGAAGCCATGGGTTCGAGTCCTACCCTCCAGAGCAGGAGAAAACAAGCTTGCTCCATCTTCCATGTGACAGCCCTCGAGATATTTGAAGATGCCTCTCATAACTCCTTTCGGTCTCCTCTTTTCCGGGCTAAACATACCTAACTCCCTCAAACTATTTCAGGCTTGGTTTCCTCTGTCCTCTTGGTCTCTCTCCTCTGCACACCTTCCAGCTTATAATAATAATATTATAATAATAATTTATTATTTATTCCCCAGCCACTCTGGGCAGCTTCCAACAGAATACTATTAAACAATAACCTATTAAGCATTAAAAGCTTCCCTAAACAGGGCTGCCTTCAGATGTCTTCTAAAAGTCTGGTAGTTGTTTTTCTCTTTGACATCTGGTGGGAGGGCATTCCACAGGACGGGTGCCACCACCAAGAAGGCCCTCTGCCTGGTTCCCTGAAATCTCACTTCTCACGGGGAGCGAACCGCCAGAAGGCCCTTGGAGCTGGACCTCAGTGTCTGGGCTGAGCGATGGGGGTGGAGACGCTCCTTCAGGTATACTGGGCCTTTGAGGCCGTTTAGGGCTTTCAAGGTCAGCACCAACACTTTGAATTGTGCTTGCCAATTCTCTTCTTATATTGTGGCACCCAGAACTGGACACAGCCTTCCAGGTGGGGTCTGGCCATGGCAGAATAGAGGGAGACCCTTCCTTCCCTTGCCCTGGACCCTCGACTTCTGTTCAGGGCACCCAGAAATCAGAAGCCACCCTCCGCATGGCCTCAAAGCACTGCTAGCTTTCCGCTTGTGGGTTTCTCTAGAAGGCACGCCGTTTGTTTATGTCCCATCTTTTCCTTGGAGGAATTTGAGGTGGCACACGGGCTCCTCCTCGCATCTCATTTCATTCTCACAACAGCCCTGTGAGGTAGGCTGGGCTGAGAAGCAGGAACTGGCCATGGGAGCTTTGAGTGGGGATCTGAACCCTGGTCTCCCAGGACTTTGTGGATGCTCTGACCACTGCGCCCACTGGCTGCTTGAACACCCCAGTGTAGACCCAGAACATCACTCTGATCCCCTGGGAAGGCCGTTCCCTCTGCTGGACCTGGCAGCTGTCTTGCTTCAAATGCCCTGCAAAGACATACATTTGGGGCAGGTTTCTCTGATCCACAACTGGGCCCTTTTAGGGCCGGACTCCTGTTTTTATTATCCCGATTTACTGGATTTTATAACGGGCCTTTGCTCAGGGCAGATCACCTGCCTTGCATGCAGAATGTCCCGGGTTCAACCTGCAGTGGCATCTCCAACTAGGCTCTGTCCCTTACCTGAAACCTAGGACAGAAGCTGCCAGTCTGTGTAGAAGATACTGAGCTAGGTGGACCAAGGGTCTGAATCAGTAGAAGGCAGCTTCCTGCATTTCCTGTTTCAACCAGGGCTTCAGAACCATGAGGACCTGAGCCTTACTTTAAGGTAAGCTCCACAGCTTTGCATGCGGAAAGTCCAGGCAGAGGAGAGAAAGGACTCTGGAAACTCTGGGGAGCTGCTGCCAGTCAGTGTTGGAGATCTAGCTGTGCTTCCTCCATTGTGTGTGTGTGGGGGGGTTGGACTAGATGACCCTTGAGGGTCCCTTTCAGCTCTACATTTCTCCGATAGGGAGGAAGAATGGGGCATACCTTGGTGCAGTAGCAGGAGCAGCCGCCTCTGTTGATGCTCCAAAGATCTAACTAGTACAGCATCAGACTTTCCCCAATAACGGAAACCCAGATTCCCCTGGAGAGAAAGCAGAAGCTTTCGATTCTGTTGCCGCTTAATCTATCGATCTCTCCAGCTGCTCTTTCTGTCCCCGAAGCCGCTTTTAGCTCGGATCATTTGTGTTTTAATGGCCGGGTCGCTGCCGGTCCCGGTTCCCTTTCACACTCCTCCTTTGCAGAGCTAGAAAGTGAGAATGATGCAGTTTTCAAAAATGAACCGAGGCAGCTTTAAAAATGGTTGCATCCTGCCCTGGGACCGGCTGTTGCTGGTGAAGAGAGGGGAGTAAATTTAATGATAACCTGGAAGAACAGCAGCAGCAGCAGCCCTCCTCTGCGGAGCCTGGGATGCACAGATAGACTGCCCCAGAAACTGGAGGATCCTGGATGTCCAGATACCCCCAAGAACCTAGGAATGCAGATAGACTGCCTCTGGAGCTGGCGGTTCCATAAGGAAAGAAGAAGAGCCAGGCTGCTGGATCAGGCCAGAGGGGGCCCATCTAGTGCAGCCTCTTCCGCTCGCGATGGTCAAGCACATGCCTCCTTTGGGAAGCCCAGGGGCAGGATCTGAGCACAAGAGAAGCTCCCCTCCAACCATCCTGCGATTCCCAGCAAATTGCATCCACAAGCTTCCATAGATCATTGATCCTAGGATCACCTGGTCCTTCTTCTAAAGCACAGAGGACCCAGCACTTTTGCACGCGGCCCCTGAAAGGTCACTCAGGTGGGGAGGCGGCCCCTGCCCTTCTTCCAAAAACTCAAGCAGTCCCCTAACCTCGCAAGTGTTGCCCCAGCCCCAATGATCCTCCCTCTCCTTGCTGGCAGGGATATTTGCACCCACATCTTAGCTGGGACCCCCATATCTAGGGGCAGGCAAGGCCAAGATCCGGCAAGTGACTTGTGGCCACTGCGGAGAGATTCTCAAAGGCAGTGGGACTGGAATCCCCTCCGCCCTGAGATCCGCTGTGCTTTGCTGAGGGTGTGTGTGTGTGTGTGTGTTTGTGTGTGTGTATTTGTGTCTATCCTCTAATGCAAAGTTATTACAGGCAGCTCCGTCCGCACATAATTATCCTCGCACTCAAAAAACAAAACAAACAAGGGGGAGAGACAGAAATTAGAGCGAGCTTTAAGAAAAAAGGGCTCGTGAGCGATATCAGGAATGACACGCGGATGCAAATATCTCGTGGTTATACTAAGAAATGCGTCTCTCTCCGCCTCCCACCACGGCCTTTCGTAAATAGCAACATATTCAACTGGAACTAAAATTTAAATAAAAATAAAACGAGAGATAATCGCGGGAATATATGGCTGTCGGGGTTTGGGGGTTCGGCCCTGCCAGGACTCCTGTACCCTGGCACTCTGGCAGGGGCCACATAATTCCTCCTCTGCATGTGGAAGAAGTCAATCTTCCAATTTCAGATGGGGGTTGGACTAGATGACCGCTGGGGGACCCTTCCAACTCTGCAATACTAGGATCCTATGATTTCGTTGGAGGTTTTCAAATGGACTGCCCTGAGAGGTGGTGGACTCCACTTCCTTGGAGGATTTTAAGCATCTGTTGGGGATGATCCCTCCATAGCAGGGGGTTGGGCTAGGTGACCCCGGGGTCCCTTCCAGCTCCATGGTTCTACGATGCACAGAGCAGCATGTGCCTGCGTCACGTTAAGGCACCGCGTGTTGAAGCGTGGCCCCTGTGGCACCGACAGGCAAATGGTCCAAAGGCAGAGCTCTCTCTCTGTCTCTCTCGTCCAGCACCAAGAAGCAGTCAGGCAGCAACTGGGACAGGATTTTTTTTGGGGGGGGGGACACACACTGCGGGGAGGGGGAGGTTGAGAGGAGAGAGGATTATTGATGACCATTTTAAGGACTTGAGTACTTTAGGCCAAAAGGGAAAGTAGGAAAATCCCCAGGAAATGGAAGATATTTCTAGGCGGATTAACTCTGAGGCTGTGAGATTTCTCTCCCCTCTCAGCCAGAGTGTAATTGGTGTGGGTGTGTTTTGGGGGGGACAGAGGGGGTGCTTTGCATTAAGGGGACACATTCATTCAGTTGGAAAAAAGGGGGGAGGGTCTGAAGCATTGAACCTGTCCCCCTCCCAGTTAATTTCCATCTCAGTGGTTTTGTATCCCCTTCAGTTTATTTTTGCTTTTGCAAAGCAGAGGAGGAGGAGGAGATATTCAGGAGTTATTGGGCCAGATTCAAAGAATTCTGTGCAACTCAAAAGCCTGCCTATTTTACTTTTCTATCTCTTGCACCGATCTCCCACCTTCTTCTTCCAGGAGCTCAGGTGGGTCGTCCCCTCCGCATTTAATCCCCACAACAACCCTGCGAGGGAGACTAGGCTGAGAGGCAGCGACTGGTGCAAACATCACACCCACTGAGCTTTAGGGCTGAGCGGGGACTCAAACCCTGGTCCCTCAGATCCTAGTCCAACACTCTAACCACTACACCACACTGTCCTCTTGCAGGATATTGCAAACCTAGCAACTATAACTAATTATGTCTCTGTCGCTCATTTAGATGGGCATTAATACCAGGCTCCAACTAAAACAACAACAGAGGAAGGTGCATTGTGCTGAATCAAGTTCAGTATTGTCTACACTGACTGGCAGCAGTGACTCTCCTGGGGAAGAGGCATCGGCAGCCCTACCTGGAAAGGTAAAGGTAAAGGGACCCCTGACCATTAGGTCCAGTCATGGCCGACTCTGGGTTTGCGGCGCTCATCTCGCTTTACTGGCCAAGGGAGCCGGCGTACAGCTTCTGGGTCATGTGGCCAGCATGACTAAGCCGCTTCTGGCGAACCAGAGCGGCGCACGGAAACGCCATTTACCTTCCCGCCAGAGCGGTACCTATTTATCTACTTGTACTTCGTGCTTTCGAACTGCTAGGTTGGCAGGAGCAGGGACTGAGCAAAGGAAGCTCACCCTGTTATGGGGATTCGAACCCCCGACAAGTCTGATTGGCAAGTCCTAGGCTCTGTGGTTTAACCAGCAGCGCCCCCCGCGTCCCACCTGGAAAGGTAGCACACAGCAATTTGTGCTTAAAAGCATTCCAACTACCTCGACAACCCTTACAAGAAACCCTGCAATGTAGACCAGTATTATTATTCCCTGAACAAGGAATTGTGAGGGTCAGTTTGGGGGAAGAGAGAGGTGAGTTGTTTGACTGAAGTTAACCCACCTAAAGTGTTCAGGATTCGAACCAGGGGCTTCCTGCTTGTTGTTCAGTGTCATTCCGGCACTCTCATTGGGGCATCCTCCGTGCTAACACAACATGCTGCAGGCTGCCTCTGCCAAGTGGTGCATCCACTGCGGTCTCCGCATTGCAGGGGTTGGACTGGATGGCCCTTGGGGGTCCCTCACAACCCTATGATTCTGCCTCTCCCTCCCTCCCTGTAAAGAAGCCTGCCCATCAACAATAAATAACCATACAGTGGTGCCTCGCAAGACCAAATTAATTCGTTCCGCGAGTTGCTTCGTCTTGCGATTTTTTCGTCTTGCGGAGCGCAGATTCCCTGGGTATTAACGGCTTTAAGAAAAAGGAAGCAAACCCGCAAGACGTTTTCATCTTGCGAAGCAAGCCCATAGGGAAAATAGTCTTGTGAAGCAACTCAAAAAACGAAAAACCCTTTCGTCTTGCGCGTTTTTCGTCTTACAAGGCATTCGTCTTGCGAGGTACCACTGTATGCAGATATATCAAGATAAACTTCAAGGGAGCAATTGTGGCTGGGAAAAAGCTTGTTTCCTTCCTCTGGAGAAGGCCCATGGCTCCCCCCCAACCTCCTCCGTCAGCGTCTGGGGTTGCTTGGCAGGAAGGGAGCAGCCACAGCACTTCGCGTCTCCAACCAGGGAAACCTAAAGATGTCACAGGCAAGGACGAAAGGGTCTCCGCCGCCCTTGGAGAGTTGGGCATCTCCAAGCAGGAAGATCGGAAGAGCCTGCTGGGTCAGCTCAGTGCTTCTCCTAGTCCACAGTGACCCAATGCCCCATAGAATGTGGGGGTCAAGATAGACTGCCTCTGCACCTGGAGGTTCCACCAGAACAACAGAAGAGCCTGGCTGCTGGATCAGGCCCATAGCCCATCTGGCCCAGCCTGATGCCCTCACAGTGGACAGCCAGGTGCCCCAAGGGGAAACCCGCAATCAGGATTCGAGCACAAGAACCTTCTCCCCACCTGTGGTTTCCAGCAACCAGTACAGTGGTACCTCGGGTTACAGACGCTTCAGGTTACAGACTCCATTAACCCAGAAATAGTATCTCAGGTTCAGAACTTTGCTTCAGGATGAGAACAGAAATCGTGCTCCAGTGGCACGGCAGCAGCAGGAGGCCTCATTAGCTAAAGTGGTGCTTCAGGTTAAGAACAGTTTCAGGTTAAGAATGGACCTCCAGAACGAATTAAGTACTTAACCCGAGGTACCACTGTATTCAGAAACATTGCCATTTCTGAAGGCGGAAGCAGAGCATAAGCATCTGCTGATAGCCCTCCATGAATTTACCCAATCCTCTTTTAAAAGCTCCACAGTTTCTTGTGGGAGGGGGTTCCATAGTTTAACTACGCACTGCACAAAGAAGTCCTTTATTTTATCAGTCTTGATTAATACCTCACCGAGAGAAACTGAACAAGAACTGCATATAATGTGAGGGTCCTGTCTTTTTTAGAGATTCTGCATCAAGCTGAGTGTGCACTGGGAGGAGATGACTTTCCAGGTCCCAGGCAGCACAGAACAAGGTTTGTCCTTTTAGGCTGTTTCTCCTCTGGAACGCTTCTCAAATATCTTGGCAACGGCCAGCATCTCCCTCTGTCCTTGTTCTCCATCAGGAACGGTCCATTCCCAGCTGGGCTTGGAGGCCCCGTTAGCCACCCTGTTCCAGTGTGAAAGTGGGGCTGCGGGTCAGAGCACGGCAAAAGGGAAGGCACTGCGTGGGGTTGGACTAGATGAGCCCTTTGGGTCCCTTCGAGGGCTACCGTTCCGTGACCCTTTGTGTCGGGGGGGGGCAAGGTCCAGCCACAAAACCCCCAGCCCTCCCCGTCTTTGGGAAAAGGCCTCCAGGATCTCCCCAGCGCTGCATTTTGAGTGCGCTGCTTCTTGCCCGGGAGACGAAGGGCAGGAAATGTTAATTTAAAGGCAAAGCAACAAGGCCGTATGGATATTAAGAGTAAATAATTAAAGGGCGCTGGGATCAGGCTTGTAAACGTGCCGCAATTAAATATGCAGGAACCCCCAACAGCCCCCCCCCCCCCGCCTGCCAAGATGGAGAAGAAGGAGAGAGAGAGAGAGAGAGTCCGGGGAGACTGCTTGAGGGCCATGAAAAATAGATTGCTCCCTAACTGTGCCTGTTGAAGAGTGCGGTGTAAGCTTAAAAGCTGGCGCACTCTGGGGCCCTACAAGGAGCGCGCACGCCCTGTTAATGGCTTGGGCCAAGGTGGGACACCCGGCCTCACCTCCCAGAGGGAATTGGGAGAGCTGGGAAAGGTTCAGGAAAGAGCAAGCGCCAGGATCCGGGGGGGGGGGGCAGTGGCTCCCCCAGGAAGAAAGGTTGCAGCGCACTGGACTTTTTCCGTTTCGAGAAGCAGGAAGAGGCGACGTGACTGAAGTCTCTAAAAAGCGTTTCTCCCTCCCGCACAACACTAGGGTGGCTCCAACATGTGGCTCACTTCCACTTCATTTGAACAGATGGAGAGCATGCCTAGAAAGTAGGGAGACGGCTCTGACTCCGCATCTCAGGGTCAAGGGATTCCTGCATTCCAGCGGGTTGGACTAGATGACCCTCAGGGTCCCTTCCGACTCCACTGTTCTCTGATTCTAAACCACCCAGGACACACAGAAACCTTTGGAACAACACTTTTTTTAATTGGCAGCTATTATTATTATTATTATTACTATTATTATTACTAATGCAGCTGGACATAATGGGGCCAATTATGGGGAAGACGACTGTAATTGACCGTATGCTTGTTTCTGTATTCAAAATTAATGAATATATGCAAAGGCACACACCAGAACAGCATCCCAGGAAGCTGAATGTTGGGAGATTCGGGACAACTGAAAGAAAGGAGGTGTTCATGCAGGGCAGAGTTAAACTGTGGAACTCCCTGCCACAGGAGGCAGTGGTGGCCACCGTCCTAGATGCCTTTGAAAGGGGACTAGACACATTCATAGAGGAGGGGGAAGAGGAGGGCTCCTAGCTTTGTCCTCCAGAGCTACAGACAGCAACGATGCTCTGAATACCAGGTGCTGGAAGCCACAAGAGTCTTGGGTCTTGTGTTTGGGTCTTGCTCTCAGGTGCTGCTTTTGGGTTTCCCATTTTGGCACCTGGTCCCCCCCCCCCCCCCGCAGGGACACGGGTGGCGCTGTGGGTTAAACCACAGAGCCTAGGACTTGCCGATCAGAAGGTCGGTGGTTCGAATCCCCGCGACGGGGTGAGCTCCCGTTGCTCGGTCCCTGCTCCTGCCAACCTAGCAGTTCCAAAGCACGTCAAAAGTGCAAGTAGATAAATAGGTACCGCTCCAGCGGGAAGGTAAACGGCGTTTCCGTGCATTGCTCTGGTTCACCAGAAGTGGCTTAGTCCTGCTGGCCACATGACCCGGAAGCTGTACGCCGGCTCCCTCGGCCAGTAAAGCGAGATGAGCACCGCAACCCCAGAGTCGGCCACGACTGGACCTAATGGTCAGGGGTCCCTTTACCTTTTACTCCCCCAGGGAAGAAGCTGGGCTATGCAGCCAATTGGCCTGATCCGGCAGACCCTTCTCACCTTCCAAATTGAATGGAAAGGGCAGAGCCCTTCTTTCCCTTCACCAATTCTTGTTTTGACCAGGAGTCTCCCCTTTTGCGGAGGGCGATACCTGCTCGGATTCACGCCAGACTCCTTCCCCTCCTGACAACGTAACCTAAATGATTTCTCATTTAGCTGCCCATCTCAGACAGGAGCAAAAGCCCCTTGATTGGTTTTGACACCAATCTCACAACAAATTTAGCACCTCATTTCCCGGGCCCTATCACATATTCCACCTCGATTATCTCCCAGCCACCAAGACGGGGCCCTGCTTCCAAACCAGCGGAAAACACCTTCGCAGGATGTCAGACTCAATCTAGCTCACTCTCCTCTGCCAGGCCTGGGAAAAGGGGGAGGCGGAAGAAGGGAAGAGAGCAGGGAGGGGAGAGGAAGCAGAGAACAGCAGAGTCTGAAGGCGCCCTCAGGGCTCATCTAGTCCAGCCCCCGGCAGCTCAGAAATCACGGCTCCATCATCCCTGACAGGCGGCCTCTCAGCTTAAAAACCTCCAAGGAAGGAGAGTCTGCCACTTTCCGGGGCGTCTGATCCCCTGTCAATCAGCTCTTACCCTGGGAAAGTTCTTCCTGAGGTTTAGGCGGAATCTCCTTTCTTGCAACTCGAAGCCATGGGTTCGAGTCCCACCCTCCAGAGCAGGAGAAGACAGCTGTTGTTGAAGATGGCTGTCCCACCTGCTCTCAGTCCCCTCTTTTCCAAGCTAAACACCCCCAACTCCCTCAACTGTTCCTCATAAGGCGTGGCTTCTAAAACCTTCATCGTCTTGGCTGCCCTCCTCTGCACAAACCAAGCATTCTCCTCTTCCCACGATCCTTTGAAGCAGAGATCTTTTCTAGTCTGGATCTGTGCTCAGGCTGTTTTCAGACGTTTAAATTGTTTCAGAGCTTCTTTGGGAGCTAGTGCAGGATCTAAATTAAATTAATAATAAATAACAACAGCAGTAGTAATAACAACAGGATGATTAAAGGGGTGTGTTCCCTTTTGACCCAAAACATGCTCACACCTGCTTTTCACCAGCGCCACTCACCCAGAAGTTTTGTGAAGCTGAGTTACATACTGTACTAAAATTATTATTATTACTTGATTTGCCGTCTCCGTATAAAGCAGGGGTTCCTAAAGTGGGTGGTGGCGCCCCCTGGGGGTAGGAGCAGGGGGAGGCGCAAATGAATATCAGGCTTGGAACCACCTGTGTCACTGGATCAAATTCATCCATTTTGCTGAATTAATTGGCTTTGGAAAAATATGTGCAATTAATTGTCACTGTTTTGAATTGTATTGCATTATTATCCTCCTTAGTGGGTTGGGCACCTTTCAAGGTGACCCGGAAACTACAATTAATCCAGAAAGCAGCAGCTAGACTGGTGACTGGGAGTGGCTGCCGAGACCACATAACACTGGTCCTGAAAGACCTACACTGGCTCCCAGGACGTTTCTGAGCGCAATTCAAAGTGTTGGTGCTGACCTTGAAAGCCCTAAACGGCCTCGGCCCAGTATACCTGAAGGAGCATCTCCACCCCCATCGCTCAGCCCAGACACTGAGGTCCAGATCCAAGGGCCTTCTGGCGGCTCCCTCGCTGTGAGAAGTGAGGCTACAGGGAACTAGGCAGAGGGCCTTCTTGGTGGTGGTGCCCGCCCTGTGGCCCGCCCTGTGGAACGCCCTCCCACCAGATGTCAAGGGGATAAAGAACTGACTTTTAGAAGACATCTGAAGGCAGCCCTGTTTAGGGAAGCTTTTAATGTCTCATGTTTCATCGTGCTTTCAATATTCTGTTGGGAGCCGCCCAGAGTGGCTGAGGAAACGCAGCCATATGGGCAGGGTATAAATAATAATATATTATTACTATTATTATTATTATTCGTAAAACCTTTATTGACATCACATACAACATTCAAAACAAAGCAATATGGAATTACCACTACCCCAGTGGCACACAAAACATTTGCTAAAAGAAAGGAGGCAGAACAGTCTATTATTATATTATTATTATTATTATTATTATTATTATTACTACTGCTGCTGCTGCTGCTGCTGCTGCTGCTGCTATTATTATTTCGAGTAATGCTTTCCATAGGGTCAGGGGCACTGGGCACGAGTTTAAGGAACCAAGGGGGCGGAAGCCTGAAAAGGTTTGTACGTAAAGGAAAGGGGCTCCCCCCCCCGCCTCTTCCTCTGGCACCAACCCTGCAGAGCGGTTTGACAGCAAAGGGCGTGAGAAGCACCTGGAACCACATCAGGCCTGATGAGCCAAGGAGGGAGGACCCGGTGGCTTGGATTACTTTTCTCCCAGCACACCTGCACTTGGGAGCCTCACCTGCTTGGTGGTGTCAGGTTTTCTCACTTTTACACTGAACTAGTTTAAAACTGCACTTCTTTGCCATGTTTTTTGGGGGGAGGCAGAAGAGAACACACAGCTGGGGGGGGTGTGGCATGGGAAAGATCCAGAAATTAACCACAGGAAGTACATAGATACCGATTTTTCTAGCTGTCTTGTAATATGAAAGGGCATCTCTCCCACTTCAGGACAGACAAGGGGAAGCCCTCTAAGCAGCGCACCCTTAAACTGCGGAACTCCCTGCCACAAGACAAAGGGGTGACCACCAACTCCGGTGGCTCTAGACGCAGGGAGGGGAGGGCTATCGATGGCTACTAGCCACATTCGCTATACTCTGCCCTCCCAATCGGAGGCAGCGATGCTTCTGAACATCAGTTGCTCGAAACCCCAGGAGGGCAGAGGGCTCTGGGTTCAAATCCTGATTGCGGGTTTCCCAGAAGAGGGAGCTGGTTGAGCGCAGTGAGAACAAGGCTCTGGGCTCGATCCTTGGGCCAGATCCATCCCTGGGCTCTCTCTCAGTTCTCAAGACTTGTGCCTGCTCTCTCTGCAACCCCAACTAATCGCAACAGAGACTCTGGCGCCCTTCGCAGAGATCCCCAGAGAGCCCCTCGCTATCTGATTATCCGCGGAGAGATTCAGAGACCCGGATGGCAAAGCAGGCATTACGTCAAAACTCCTGCCGTATTCATCACCCAAATCAATTTCTTTTAAAGAAAAAGAAAAAAAACAGGGAGGAAAAAACCACCCCATTTCCCTTCCGTTCCCAGTCTTTTTCTGCCGCAATATCCTAAAAGGGAATAAAATGGAGAGAGTAGGGAGAGAGACAGATTTCCCAGTCCAAACATGTGTGGGAGGAAACTGCAATTAGCCCAGGAAAAGCATATGAAAAATTTTTCAATTAAAATTGTGTCAAGAGGAGGCATAAATCCAGGAACGGGCTGACATGGTGGAATTGGCTGTTGTTTTCCCCGCTCAGAATGTCCTAAATATCTCCTCCACCCCCCTAATAAATAACATTATCATTAGGATTATTATTTTTAAAAGTCTCCCCTCTTACGCCCTCCCCGAGGCTCAGAAAGCAATATATAAATCCCACCACAGTCGCCACCGAAATTACATTTTTTCGGTGCCACAAAGGTGCCCAAAAGAAAGCGAGAGAAGGCGGGGGGGGAGGCCCTCAAATAAATAAATAGCTTTACTGCATTATAGCAAACAGCTCAATTTGTCTGGAGAGAGAGAGAGCGAAGGGGAGAGAGAAAGAGAGAGAGAGAGAGAGAGAGAGAGAGAGAGAGGGAGGCAGGAATTTGGGGGGGGGGCATAGACTTTCTGGAGGTGGCTGCAGAAAGACTGACCCAGAGATCAGCTGTGACTCAGGACTTCAACTGGACTGAGCCAATGTTTAGACCTGGCAGGAACCTGGGTTCGAATCTCCCACTTGGCCAGGAAGCTCTACTGGGTGACCATGGGGGCCAGTCCCTCCCTCTCAGCCTCACCTACCCTGCAGCGTTGGGGTTTTTTTTTGGGGGGGGGTTAAATGGGGGAGGGAGAGAGAGAGCCATGAGTGCCACGCTGAGCTCCATGGAGAACAAGGTGGAATAAAATGCAATGATTGAAGGAATGAGCGAAGGATATGGACCTGGGTTTGCCTGACATCGGTGGTCCCAGCTGCCCCACGAGACCCGCTTGTTTTCTGGCAGGGCTGCCTGGGCACCAGAGAAGAGCCAGGTGGCTGGATTAGGCCAAATGACCGCCTAAACTCCCAGCTGCACCAGACATTCAATGCATGTGGCTTTCCTACAAAGAAGCCGGCGAACCATAGTTTGGGAACTGTAGTGCTGTCGGGAATAAATTGCTTTTTTTCCCTGGGTTGTTTGGGGGAAGAAGCCATGGGCTTTAAATGGAGGGTGTGGATCCATGCCTCCCTGGTCAGGGGTCCTGTCCCCAGGTCTCCCAAAGATGGGCTCTGCTTAAGGCTTTCTCTTCAGAACCATGAGGACTAGAATCGTAGATCATCCGATGCAACTTTGCAAGGAGAAGGTCCCAGGTTCATGAAGACTGGGAAAATAATAATAACTGCAGCCAGATGGGCGGGGTATAAATAAATTGTTGTTGTTGTTGTTGTTGTTGTTGTTGTTGTTGTTGTTGTTGTTAATGTGGCAAAGTGAACTTAATATGGGGTGGGAGAAGAAGCAGCCCAAACTGACCCATTTATCCCATGCTTGTCGACAGATCACTGGCATAGCTGTCAACTTTTCCCTTTTCTTGCGAGGGAATCCTATTTGGAATAAGGGAATTTCCCTTAAAAAGGGGGGAAAGTTGACAGCTATGATCACTGGTTTGATCCAGCCAAATTGGGCCCCTCTTGCATCTGCCAAATCCACTGTCAGAAATTTAATTTTGGGCCTAACTGGGTGAGAGGGGGCATTTCTCCAGCAAAGCCCTCTTGAGATCGCCTCCCTCCTGCTTCTCAACATTTTTTTTAGGGGGAGGAATCAATTTCCCTTGGCTGGTGCTTTCACCATCTTAAGGAGGTTTGCGGGGGGGGGGGGGTTGCAAAGTTCAGAGCCCTCTTCTCCCTTTCTGCAAGGCTTGCAAGGAATGTCTGGGGCTGGAGAGCAGAGGTCAAGCCTCTGACCCCCTGTCTGTTTGAAGAAACCCCTCCAGCCCCCACCCCGCCAGCAGATTCCCTGTTATCTGACTTCCTGCCGGCTGGCTGATGGAGGAGGAGGAGGAATCTCTCCCAAGGCCAGAGATGAGATCTGGCAACTTAACAGACCCAGATCCATGGGGAGGGGGGCCACTCTGCTCATCCCCAAGCACAGCTGCTGCTCATGGGAGTGTGGAAACATCCCAGCACCTTTGGAACTCCCTGCCTAGGGACATTAGGCCGGTACCTTCACCGCTCTCTTTTGGGCACCTGCACAAAACATTCTTCTTCAGATGAGCCTGCCTGGAAATTTAGAAAGTCAGTGTGAGTTTTAACCTGCTTTCTGTTTCAAAAGTGAGCTTTACAGGGGTAAAGAATCGTAGAGATGGAAGGGAGCCGAGGGTCATCTAGTCCAGGGTCCCTGGGTGGACTCAAACCACCAGCCTTCGGGGTTGCAGCCAGGCGCTCTGACCCAGGGCACCACGGAGAATCTTCCGCCCTGTGGTTCCACCATTGTTGCTTATCTCTCTTGGTAGTTTTCCACCTTGCCTTTTTTTGTAAGCCACAAGGTTTAAAACTAGAAGCACACACAAACATCCTTGCACATATACCGACGCCATAATTTGCACCAGATTTTTCCATCTGCCGGCCGCCCTGCCAAATAAAACCTGTAGGTGTACAGGAGCCGGCTGTGCAGTGAAGAAGGGAAGGCACTCTGTATATGCTTAGAGGCACTCTCCAGGGAGAGGTCCAGGGACTGTATATTCTGGGGCAGAGACCCTTCCTCGGGATAAAAGGGGAGGGGGAATTGCAAGGAAGGAGATATTAAGGACTTTATGGTGGTAAAGTCAGTTCAGCAGTGGAATGGACGACCTCGAAAAATGGGACATTTGAGGTTTTTCAGTTGGGACTCACCAGCTGGGATCCCTGCATTGCAGGGGGTTAGACTAGATGGCCCTTGGGAGCCCCTTGACAATTTCGCGATTGGCCTGGGCAGCCATGAGGGGGTTAAGCGCTGTCTCCAAGCGCTGCTCTGGTGCTGGAATCCTTATTCTCCGCCACCCCATTCTTTCGCTCCAGAGAGATTCCTTCCACCCCACCCCCTCCCCCCTCTCCTTTTATAAATGGGAGGCCAGGGGAATCCAATTATCTCACAAGCCTAAGGGGGGGGGGCAGCCTCTCCGCCAAGGCAACAGCAGCAGCAGCACCCCCCCCCCAAGCCTGGCAGGGCCTGCCCATTTACTGTGCCAGCAAAGAAGACACATAAACACCCCCCCCCAATGGGGCACAGATTCAGGGGGTCTTTCCCCATCCCGAAAAAGTGTGGGACAGGGAGAGGGATGGGACCCCCCCTTCTTCTCCTTATGAAGGTTATTGTGACCATCTTTCCACCTGCCTGCCTACGTCACTTTGGGGGAGAAGGAGCCCCCCCCCCGGATGCAGAAAGAGGACACACACACACACACACACACACACACACACACACACACACAGCTCTTTCTCTCTTTCTTTGCCCCCTCCCCTTATTTTTGGCAGTTTAATCCCCCTGAAAGGACGCAGCCAGGCAGAAAGAGTAAAAGGGATTCTGGAGCCCAGCCTGCTGGGAAGACTTGGGAAGAAAGGGAGGCTGGGGGGGGGCAGGGGCAAGTTTGCCCCATATAAAAATTCTTTGCACTTGTACGCAGCACATGCATGCATGCGGAGAACATGAGAAGGATGAGGCCGCTGGTCCTGCTTGCGGATGGCCACTCGGAGAACAGGATGGACTACACTGACTCACTCCAGCGTCATGGCTCTGTTTCTGCCCTTATGGAGCCTCCAGGTCCAGAGGCAGTCTATCTGGATCTCTAGGTTCTTATGGGCATTTGGCCACTGTGAGTACAGGAGGCAGAATTAGGGGGGGGGGGGCCTCGTTGGCCTGATCCTAATCAGGCTCTTCTCATGCCACTTAAACATATGGAAATCGCATGCAGAAACAGGGGTGCCAAACTTGCGGCCCAACTCTGCAGGAAAAGAGCCATGCCCAGTGTGTGCAAACTGCAAATAAGACAGGCCAATCTGCCACGGTGCCCCCAGTCACTCCTCACAGGAGGGTGTCAGCCTTAAAAAAAATTGGCCCTCTCCCCAACCAAAGTGTCCCCCATTTCTCTCCTTGTCCAGCCACTCGGCAGGCGGCGGATCCCACGTGGCCATTTCCATGTGGCCTGTTTGAAAAGTAGGTCACCACCAAATCAACCATTTTCTCCCCACCCCCCATCATAGGGGCAGCAAGCATTCATAAGGACTAGAGAAGAGCAGCTGGATCAGGCCAAAGGGGCCCACCTAGCCCAGCCTCCTGTTCTCACAGTGGCCCACCAGATGCCTCAATGGGAAACCAGCCAAAGCAGGATTCGAACACAGAGCAACTCTCCTCTGCTGTGATTTCCAGCAACTGGGATTTGGAACCACTGCTGCCTCCGACTGAGAGGCATTGAGAGACCTCTCCTCCTCCACTGCCTTGGCCAACCCTCCGCCTGGTTGTAGACTTCCTGAGTTTATGGCTTAAGAGCAGAGCAAAAGCTTCTGAGGACCCAGGACCCTCCAGCTCTAACAGAAGGTGGTTGTTTTGCTACCAGGAAAAATGATGAAATGTTGCGCCATTTGGACCCACCTTCCATTTTGAGGTGGCCTACTAATGGGGACCCCCTTCATGGATCCCTGCCTTGCCGTGGCAAAGGGGCTTGAATAATTCTGAGGAACTGTGAGCCATGCCGTGCAGGGCCACCCAAGACGGACAGGTCCTAGCCGAGAGTTTAGACTAAATGTGATCCACCTGGAAAAGGAACTGGCAAACCACTCCAGTATTTTGCCAAGAAAACTCCAAGGACATAAAAAAGGAGGCGCTTTGAGAAGAAAGTGAGTTTCCAAGGCATGCTGTGGTTCACGGGGTCACAGAGAGCCGAAGACGACTAAGACAACTAAACAACAACTAATGGGGACGGCGCTTTGAGGAATCTTCCCCGGACCCTTGATTTGGGTGACCCTTCCTTCCTTCTTAGCATCTGTGCCAAGGGCTGTTCTGATGGATCTCTGAAATGAAGGTCAGGAACTTGCCGGATGGAGTTCCAGACTTTAAAACTGGCATAAACTCTTGGAATCAAAGGATTGCAAAAGGACCTGGTTATTTCAGCCGTCTTCCCTTGCCCGCTTTGACTCCTCCAGCCCCGCAGAAGCCCCATTCTTTAAGGGGCATGACGGCTGGAGGGCTCGGCTTTTGTTCCCTGTGAATAGGCTGGTGACAGGGCCCCCGTCTTCCTGGGCTAGTGACTTGCCCAGCTGCCCCGGACATTGGCCAGGATCTCGGCTGGCTCTCTCGCCTGTGCCCTTTTGTTTGGTAACGCACCGTAGCCTCCTGGTGCCAGCTGCCCCCCACCTGATGTCTGCACCTGCAGGACTCCCCGTGACCCAGTCCGTTGCCATCCCATCTGCTGGGACGTCACAGGAGCCCCTTGCTCACTCCCTCGCTTGCAAGGGCAGATGATGGTCAGAAGTTTAGAAGGAGAGCAGAGGGCAGGATGCCAGAGTCTTCCTTCTCAAAGAGAGTTTATTTTGTCTGGTGGACATCCAATGCAGCTGAGTGTTTGAAGATTCAGGGCAGATAAAGGGAAGGCCTTCTTCATACAGCACATCGTGAAACTGTGGAACTCCCTGCCACTGGAGGCAGTGATGGCCACCAATCTCGATGGCTTTAAGAGAAGATTGGACAAATTCATGGAGGAGGAGGAGAGGACTATGGATGGCTAGAAGCTATGATGGCTCTGCTTTGCCTCCACAAACAGAGACATCAATCAGTGCTTCTGAATGCCAGTTGCTAGAAGCCTCAGGAACAAAGAGGGTCCACTGGGGCCTCTGTTTGGTTCCTCTAAAGAGCCCAACAAGAAAGCGATCCTGAAACCATTTGCATTTCCGTTCCTGATCTTAGAATCTGGGCTCCCTGCAAGGCATCTTCCAGTGAGCACCCAAAAGTCTCTCCCACCCACCTTCTTTCCCGGCAAGAAGCTTCCCTCGTTGCCCATGCATAATATCACACACTTGTTTTCTTTTTAAGAGCCTTGGTTTTCCTTCCAGGCGGAAGAGGCTATATAAATGCAAAGCATCTCCTATTCCTTGTGCTTTTTTTTATATATAAAAAGGTAGGCTATCATTTCCTCATAACTCGCCTCTCGGCCCAAAAGCATCGTCGGTGCTAATTGTTTGGCGCTGCCTAATGCCTTTCGCAAGAGAAAAGGGAGGGGAAGAGAGTTTGGGATTTCTGTGGGTCTGGCTTGCCAGCAGTTCCTGTGGAAAGGGGCTAGGGGTCTCAGTAGACCCCCAAGCTTAGCAGGACTCAAGAGTGTGGTGCAGCAGCAAAAAAAAAGGTAAGGCCATTCTGGGCTGCATCAACAGACGTCTAGTCCCGCTCTATTCAACAGACGTCATAGTCCCGCTCTATTCTGCCTTGGTCAGCCCCCACCTGGAAGACTGTGTCCAGTTCTGGGCGCCACAAGGACACGGACAGGCTGGAACATGGGTAGGCAAACTACGGCCTGGGGGCTGGATCCGGCCCAATCGCCTTCTCAATCCAGTCCTTGGACAGTCCGGGAAACAGTGTTTTTTACATGAGAAGAATGTGTGCTTTTATTTAAAATGCATCTCTGGGGCATAGGAATTTGTTCCTTATTATTTTTCTTCAAAATACAGTGGTACCTTGGGTTACATACGCCTCAGGTTACAGACTCCCTTAACCCAGAAATAGTGCTTCAGGTTAAGAACTTTGCTTCAGGATGAAAACAGAAATCGTGCTCCGGCGGCACGGCAGCAGCAGGAGGCCCCATTAGCTAAAGTGGTGCTTCAGGTGAGGAACAGTTTCAGGTTAAGTACGGACCTCTGGAACGAATTAAGTACTTAACCCGAGGTACCACTGTATAGTCCAGCCCCCCCACAAGGTCTGAGGGACAGTGGACCACCCCCCTCCCTGCTGAAAAAGTTTGCTGGCCCCTGGGCTGGAAGGTGTGCAGAGGAAGGTGACTGAGATGCTCAAGGGTCTGGAAACCAAGCCTGATGAGGAACGGTTGAAGGAGCTGGCGGAGGCTAGAGGAGAAGACTGAACGTAATAAGAGTAGTCTCCTGGATCAGGCCAAAGGGGGCCCATCTATTCCAGCCTCCTCTTCTCACACTGGCAGACCAGAAGCCTGTGAGAAACCCGCAAGGAGGATTCAAGCACAAGAGCGACACTCTCCCCTCCGGCGGTTTCCAGGAACTGCCATTCAGAAGCATCTCTGCCTCCAAGTGTAGAGCTTGGCCATTGTGGCCAGGAGTCACTGTAGCCCTTTCCTCCACGGGGTGACGTAAGAATAGCCATCTTCAGCTCTCTGAAGGGCCCTCACAAGTCAGCTTGTTTTCTGCTGCTCTTGGAGGAATCATGTGAATCATGGATCCAAGTTACGAGAAAGGCCATTCAGACTCAACATCAGGAAGGACTTTCGGAGAGTAAGAGCTGCTTGACAGTGGAAGGGTCTCCCTCGGGAGGTGGTGGAATCTCCTTCCTTGGAGGTTTCTAAGCAGAGGTTGGGTGGTTGTCTGTCATGGATGCTTTTAGCTGAGATTCCTGCATTGCACGGGGTTGGACTAGATGACCCTTGGGTCCCTTCTAACTCGAAGATTCTATGATATATATGTGGAATATATATATATATAGAGAGAGAGAGATTTTTTCCAATATAAGGAATGGTTTTTAATTGCTTGTTTAATCATTCTCACTCCTTTATAATTTGTTTTATGACTGCATATTTTATTGTAGGAACCCACCCTGGGACCTAGCTGCAAGAAAACCAATTAAATAAATAAACTAAACTTCCAAGGCATCAATTCCCTACTCCTTCACCCCCTAAAAAAAGGTTCAATGCAAACAAGGAACAGATTTGTTTTTTCACACTGGGGGGGGGGGTTGGGCTACATGACCCTTGGGGTTCCCTTTCCAGCGCTACGATTCTCCGCTTCTCTTTGCCAGAGACCCAAGGAAAACCGGAGTTGACTTTGGGGGAAAGGAGGACAGCCGTCCTCTTGAGGAGGATCCGGGCTGACAAGGGAGGCTTCGCCCGGCCTGCCTCTCTGGTGCTGCTGACAGCCTTGATTTGAGCTGTGGAAGGATGAGAAGGGAGCTTGCGGGAGACGGAGGAGTCTTCTCGGGAGGGGAGAAGCGTCTTTGGGGTGGGGGGAGAGGCAAAGCTGGTATCCCTTGGAGCCAGCTGCCTCGGCTCAGCACCCAGCAGGGGACGAAGGAGAACTGGGCTGCACAGCAGCCAGGGGCTGAGCGAATGACTCCCTGGTTGCAAGAGCTCCACCAGCTGCCGGCCTGTTTCTGGGCGCAATGCAGAGGGCTGGTTGTGACCCAGAGAGCCCTAGAGAAGCAGAGGCCCAGGCGAGCGGAAGGACCCCGTTCCCTCATACAAAGCAGCACGGGCTCCGAGGTGGAATCACAGAATCGCAGAGCTGCGAGGGACCCCTAGCCTACCCTCCTGCAATGCAGGAATCACAGCACAAGAATCCCTGGGGGGAGACCATCCAATCTCTGCTTAGAAACCTCCAACGAAGGAGAGACCTTCTAAGGGAGTCCGTTCCACCGTCAAGTGACCAAGCATGAAAAAGCGCCTCCTAAGGTTTTGCTGGAGGAGACTCTTGAGAGTCCCATGGACTGCAAGAAGATCCAACCTCTCCATTCTGAAGGAAATCAGCCCTGAGAGCTCACTGGAAGGAGAGATCCTGAAGCTGAGGCTCCAATACTTTAGCCACCTCATGAGAAGAGAAGACTCCCTGGAAAAGACCCTGATGTTGGGAAAGATGGAGGGCACAAGGAGAAGGGGATGATGGAGGACGAGACGGTTGGACAGTGTTCTCGAAGCGACCAGCATGAGGGAGGCAGTGGAAGACAGGAGGGCCTGGCATGCTCTGGTCCAGGGGGTCACAAAGAGGCGGAAACGACTAAACGACTCAACAACAGCAACAAGGTTTAGCTGGAATCTCCTTTTTGCAATTTGAAGCCATGGGTTTGGTCCCCCCCCCCTCCAGAGCAGCAGAAAACAAGCAGGTTCCCTCTCTTCCTTGAGATATTTGAAGGTGGCTTATCTTATCTCCTCTTTCCCAGGCTAAACATCCCCGCTCCTTCAACCGTTCCTCATAAGGCCTAGCTTGCAGACCCCTGCTCTGCAGACGTTCCAGCTTGTCAGTATCCTTCTTTGGGGGAGGCCCCTTTCTCAGTCCCACCACTCTTAGTGGGGACAAGGGAGAGGGACTTCTTAGTGGTGGCCTCTCCCAGGAAACTTTGGGCCTCCCTCCTAGAGAAGCCAGGCTGGCTCTCTCCCTGCTGTCCTTCAGCCAGTAGCTAAAGACTGCTCCATCCTGACAGTCCCTTGGAAACTGACTGGTTTCTAAGGAAAAGGCTTTTAAACAGTGCTGTACTGTTTTGACTATCTGTATTTTAATGAACTTTGCTTTTTAATATATTGTTTCAATTCCATTAGAGTTTAATTACATTTTAACAATTGTCTTGATATGCTCTTTGCTTTTCCAATTTTAACCATATTGTTTGGGTTAGGGTAAGCAGCTTTAAGTCCTGGTCTGGCGGAATAGAGGTCTATAAAAAAACACAGTGGCAGGACTTGGGAGTGAGCCTGTTGAAATCAGTGGGACATTTTAACAAAAGAAGCTAAAAAGTAAGTTTCCAGTCCTCGTGGTTCTTAATATAGAGCTGATTTAACTAGGAACATAGGAAGCTGCCTTCTACTGAGTCTGGCCTTTGCTCCATCTAGGCCAGCACTGTCTGCGCTGACTGGCAGCAATGGCTCTCCAGGATTTCGGTTCAGGGGCATTCCTAGCCCTACCTGGAGATGCTGTCAAGGACTGAACCTGGGGCCTTCTGCATGCAAAGCAGCTGCTCTGCCACTGAGCTATGCTCCTTCCCTAGTTCAATGCTTCTGAATTAGACAGCTTGATCTAGGATGTTCAGACACCACAGGGCGTCAGGAACCAGTCTCTGAATCCGTCCATGCTCCCAGAGTTGCATACTCAGTGACTGGGCAGCCCTGAGACATTGGCCCGGCTCCGGGGCAAGACGGAGCAGGACCCCGGACAGCTCCCAGTGGCTCCTCCTGACCAAGCCATGGCAGATGTTGTCTCAGCCAAGCGCCAAGGTCCCCGCGAGCATCTCAACAGCCAGAACATAGGAGGAGCCTGCTGGATTGGGCCAGTGGCCCTTCTGGTCCAGCATCCTGTCCTGACAGTGGCCAACCAGATCCCACAAGCAGGATCCGACCTCAAGAGCCCTCTCCCCTCTTGTGGTTTGCAGCAACTGGGATACGGGCGCATTGCTCCCTCCAATTGACAGCTGTTGTGGCTCTCAGTAGCCTTCTCCTCCTCTATCAATGTATTCAATCCTTTTTCAAAGCTATCCGGGTTGGCGGCCATCACTGCCTCATGTGGCAGGGAGTTCTGCAGTTTAACTCTGTGCTGAGTGAAGAAGGACTCCCCTTTATCTGTCCCGAATCTTCCAGCCTTCAGCTTCATGGGATGTCCACAAGTTCTACAGCCACCCATAAGGGGTCCATCATTAATTCTTCAGCTCTGGAGCAGGTCTGCATGGGACCCATCCCTGTAGTCTGAGGGTGATGGGAGAACAAGGGTTGGGCTGAAACTTGAAAACAGGGCAGGAAAGAAACAACCGACGTCACCTGCAATTTGACTGCCAGCAGCCATCACTCAGACTGCCTCTGTGGTTGGAAGATTCATGCGGTCATTTTCAGAAGGAGGAGAAGTCACACATTTTAAGCCCCCTGCGCCTGAGGCCACCAACATACTTTACGGCAACAATTTCCCAAAACCAAATTGTGTATGAGCACAGAATTGTAGAGTTGGAAGGGCCCCCCAAAGCTCATTTAGTCCAACCCGCTGCAATGCAGGAAGCACGGCTAAAATGACCTGTGAACTGCAGTTCTCTGACGTGATTTCATCTGCCTCAAGGCGGGTTGGTGAAAACCAAGTGCTGAGATTCCAGGACTTTGAACCAGAGTCTGGGGGCAGCGAATGAGCAGGAGGGGAGGCATTGTCCCAGATTAACAGCAAAAGAAGATCTTGAAATACCATCGCTAGAAGAATGGCAGATGAAGATGTCGGAGTTTCTGGAGCTGGCTGACCTGATTGGAAGAATCCGCGAACAGAAATAGGAGGCATACCAAGAAGACTAGATGAAATTTAAAGACTATTTAGCTAAATATTGTAATATAAGATAATTGAGAAGGCTCTTGAAAGTACTAAACAGACCTAGGATCACAATAAGAATGTGGTATAGTAATATGGATTTGTTGGGTTAAAATGAACGACAGACGAGTAGTGGGTGTCATATGAGAGGCATCTCCCTCGCATGTCTCGGGGAGTCTCTTTTATTGAATATTACAGCATTGCCACATATGTGCTTGTTGCTGATTGGTCAACACAAGTACAAAGCAAAGGTTGCATATAGGCATCAATCATCAATAGATTAAAGGGTGGGAAAGGGAACACAGAATTTGACAGGCATGGAAACCTCCTTATTAAACTATAACTAGTGATTGATATAGCAATACTTAATTAATTACTAGTAATTAATATATACCATTCATCCGTAAATGTGGTCAACCAAGCATTAAGAACAGGTCAGACTAAGAACAAGTCAGAATGCAATGTTTTCATGAACTCATGGTGAACTGAACATTCTAGGGTGATGTGCAGAAGCAAAAACTTTCCTTCATGGATTGAAGACAATAAGAAAAGAGTTGAATATAGTTAATTGAAGGAACTAATTATTTAGAAAGATGTTTGGGAGAACTGTTATAAGGTGATATAACGAAATTCAGTTAGGGGGGATTTGGGGAAGTCACTTGACAATGGAATTTAAAATGAATATAAGAAGGAATATGTGATTTTATTTTTATTTTTTTATTTTTTAGCATTGTAATGTGTTTTGTTTTGTATGTTTTATATGTTACATTTGTTATAAATGTGGAAAACTAATAAAAAAAATTGGGGGGGGGGACAGCAAAAGAAGATCTTTGCTCCAACACTGTGTGGACCTGCAAGAGTTTGGAGAGGCGGAAGGGGCGGCCGACCTCAAAGGCAACTGTCCCATCGCCACCCTTACGAAATAACCGACCACACAAGACAGGTCCCTGGGCCAGAGGGAGTCTGGATAAGGCCTGAGCCTGCTGAGATACCGGTCCTTTGATGAGTCTTCCTCTTCTTCAAAGACAGCCAGATAAGGGTCGCTAGATACCACCCCAGAGAGAGGGCAGGTTTGGTGGAGCTGCTTCAGGGCAAGGAGAAATCCTACGGAAAGAGGTTTCTTCCATCCCAAACAGCTCTGCTCCCCTCTTCCCCTTCCCCATATGGCCCCCCTGGCTGGGACTGGTGGGAATTGTAGTCCAGAACTTCTAGACATTGCCAGGTGCTCTACAGAGATGGGTGTGAGAGTAAGTGTGGTGTAGTGGTTAGAGTATCAGACTGGGACTTAAGAGAGGTCGGGCTTCAAACCCTCCCACTTGGCTGTGAGGCTCAACTTTGGCCAGTCACTGCCTCTCGGCTGAACCTACCTCACAGGGTTGTTGTGGGGATTAAATGAGGTCCAGGACCTGGGAGAGGCCAGGGTTCGAATTCCCCACTTGGCCATGAAACTCACTGGGTGTCGTTATCAGAGGCCAGTCACTGCCACTCAGACTAATAAGGAACGCGGGTGGTGCTGTGGTCTAAACCACTGAGCCTCTTGGGCTTGCCGATCGGAAGGTCGGCGGTTCGGATCCCCACAACGGAGTGAGCTCCCTTTGCTCTGTCTCAGCTTCTGCTGACCTAGCAGTTCGAAAGCACACCAGTGCAAGTAGATAAATAGGTACTGCTGTGGCAGGAAGGTAAACGGCGTTTCCATGCACTCTGGTTCCCGTCACAGTGTTCTGTTGCACCAGAAGCGGTTTAGTCCTGCTGGCCACATGACCTGAAAAACTGTCTGTGGACAAACGTTGGCTCCCTTGGCCTGAAAGCAAGATGAGCGCCGCAACCCCAGAGTCGCCTTTGACTGGACTTAACTGTCCAGGGGTCCTTTACCTTTACATTTGTTTGTTTTTTACAAAGCCTAAACTAAACCACTGGGTTGTTCTGTGGGGTAAACCATGTCAGCTGTCTTGAGCTCCCAGGAGGGAAGGGTGGGGTCAAAATGCAATTTTTAACAAAGTATTTGCAAATATAAAACCAGCCAAGTAGGAAGTCACCCCCAAAAGCGTCCCACAGGCACTCCAGCACAAAGCAGCCTAGATCTTCTGTTTCGACAAAACCAGCAGAATTATTAATAAAGGTACATTTCCCCCGAAGTTAATATTTCATTATCCCACTGAGCACACGCACACTGCTCCACTTAAATGTTTAAATACCTGCCTTTCCCATTGTCATGGCATCTCTCATTCCTGAAGTTAACGCAAAAAGCTTTCAGGATTTCAAAAGTTGGCAGGCGAGAAGCAAGGCTGGAGATCCGTGCCCAAACCTCTCGGCTCGGCTGCCAAGAACCCCTTGGCATTCAGAGACTGCCTCTGAGGGCAGAAGACGCGTGTGGGCATCACGCCTGCATTTGCAGGAGGGGAATTCTCCACATGCACCAAAGCCAGTGCGCACAGCCTGATCTTACGTCAGTGGATTCCAAAACTTAAACAGCACAGAAGTTTCCAAGGACTGCAAGGCAAAATAACAGGAGAAACCTGAGGAGTGAAAGGTTTCCTGGAAGTTCCCACTACAGTCATACCTCAGGTTAAAGCTGCTTCTGGTTGAGCGTTTTTGGGTTGCGCTCCGCGGCAACCCGGAAGTAAAGGAACGCATTACTTCCAGGTTTCGCCACTTGCACATGTGCAGATGCTCAAAATGACCTCACGTACATGCGCAGAAGCGGTAAATTGTGATCTGTGCATGTGCAGATGTGGGTTGTGTTCGCTTCAGGATGCGAACGGGGCTCCGGAACGGATCCCGTTCGCATCCAGAGGTATTACTGAAGTGAAGCACTCTGGGTATTTTTCTTTAACAAATTAGTGAAATGTAAATATTTTCTAAAATAAAAATATATGCTGAAGAGGCAAGCCTTAGTTGAAATTTGGAAAAAGGCTTGCCTTTTCAGCGATGTATCCTAAGTTGTGAACAGCCCTCTCCCATCGGCCAGGGACAGCTTGGGCAGACTACTGTGAGACGTCCCCCTTCACTGGGGCTGAGCAGTTCAGATCCACATTGTAGGGGGTTGGACTGGATGACCCCGGGGTTCCTCTCAACTCTACAATTCTATTTAATCCCCAAGTCAACAAAGCATTGTAGGCTCCGTTTGAGAAGTCAAGAGCGGTTATTCGCATAGCAGCAGCCTTTCGAGGTCTCAGTACCAGAAGCGTTCAGAGAGGAAGCGTCTGTGGCAAGGTGCATGGGGGGGGGAGAAGGGGGGCGGCTGAGACAGCCTCCTGCCTCCTTCACATCAAAGACCTAAAAGGAGACGCGAAGGCAGCCAGGCGGGGCTGGTGGCGCTCAGAAGTTCAGGAGCCCCTTTTGATCCGCAGGCCAGAGAGACCTTGGGAGTCAGAGCACATCCTGGGGTTGGAAGCTGCAGTCGGGGCTGCAAAGAGGTGGGGGGGGGGGAGAGGGGGCGGTGCAGGAACGCAAGAGAGAGGAGGGACCCACCCTAAATACGCCCAAGTCAGATGCTCCAGTCAGTTGAGCTGGAACCATTACGGGGTCCAATAATCCCCGCTCTGCAATTGTAAGAAATGCATGAGGTTACTTTGGTGGAAACAGTTGTTTTAATTCCTTCATTGGAGGTGTTTGAGCAGAGGTTGTCACAGATGCTTTTGTTGAGATTCCTGCATTGCAGGGGGTTGGACTAGATGACCTTTGGGGGACCCCTTCCCACTCTAGAATTCTATGGTTCATTCATAACATTTGTACACCACTGGATTAGAGAGAGAAACCTCCAAGTGGGGCGGCACCCGCCGTTCACTGCTATTGCCATGTGAACTTTCTCAAATTCTTGAATTCTAATCCAGTTGTCCATTCTTGTTATTGATAATTTTATTGTTTCCTTCCTCTCTCTCTCTCTCTCTCTCTCTCTCTCTCTCTCTCTCTCTCTCTCAGCCATGGAGGGAACAGACTTCCATCAGTGACCTCAGTCTTCAGGGCAGGTGCAGGCAAAGAAGCCAAGTGAAGGGCACAAGGTAAGTCCTGCAGGATCAGGCCCCTGCCTCACCCAGTCCAGCAAAGCGTTCTCACAGTGGCCAAATCCCCCATTGATCCTTGGAATGGAGACAAGACTGTCCCTGGCTTCTCAAAAACTGCAGCACCTCTAACAGATGCCTGCCTAGTGTTGGCTTAAATCTCTCCCACCTCCCTGACCCTTAGGAAACCTCTCCGGTTGCCCCTGCAAAGTCTGCAAAACCCACCAGTCGGTTCTCAGCTTTTCTCCCCGGTTCAACAGAAAGCAACTGGGAACCAAACCTTATCAGTTTGCTTAACCTGGAAAAAAGGAGACATGATAGCCATCTTCAAATATCTCCAGGGCTGTCACATGGAGGATGAAGCAAGCCTGTTTTCTCCTGCTCTAGAGGGTAGGACTTGAACACATGGCCTCAAGTTGCAAGAAAGGAAGAACTTTCTGACAGTGAGAGCTGTTTGACAGTGGAATGGTCTCCCTTGGAAGGTGGCAGACTCTCCTTCCCTGGAGAATTTTTAAAGCAGAAGCTTAAGCAGATGGTCATCTGTCACGAATGATCTAGCTGAGATTTCTGCAGTGCAAGGGGTTGGACCAGATGACCCTCAGGGTCCCTTACATCTCTGCAATTCTACAATTCAACTCTGCTCCACGTTCGGGGGGTGAAATTTCCACTCAAATCGGGAGTCAGGCAGAGGAAAGACCAAAGTGGTCCCACATCTACCCAGTGAGCTCACGGTAAGTCAGAGAACATACAGACCCAACCCTACGCCAAGGGATTGTTTCCCTCCCCGCTGTAACCATTCACACATACTGCCATTTCTCAATGGGTGGAGACAAACAGCACCAATATTATTATTTGTCTCTATTTGCCCATCCTCATTCTCCTCCTTTGGTCTTGTTCACAGGAATCTCAATTTCTGAGGCTGTCAAAGAACACCAAGCAACACTATTTTATTGGCTTGCTTTAATTAATTTGTGTAATGTCCCTGTTAGGAACAATGGCTAATTAAGACTCTGCAAGCCCCCACTAACTGACACACACACACACACACACACACACACTCCCTCTCCCTCTCTCTTTTGGAAAATAGAAGGGGGGAAAAATCTGTAATCATTAATGCAAGAGAAATCTTTCCCAAAGAGTCTGGCATGAGTCCATCAAGCTGATTCGTCTTTTTCTCTTTTAAACACAGAAGTCTTAATGAGATGTCTTTTAATAATGGAGTTATCTTTCAAATCTAAATCAGGGCAAACAGATGTGAGCTGAGATCTGCCATGGTTTTTTTCTTTCCTTTTTTTAACTCTTTCTCTGGGCAGCTGAGAATATGGAAGATAGTGTTGGCGTGGCCTCGGCTCGATCAAGAAGTCCTGTCTCCACCCCAAATGCAAAGGCTTAGCACTCAAATGAGTGGAAATCCCATGAAACTGAACCTTGGAAGATTCAGGGCTGATAAAGGGAAGGCCTCCTCACACAGCACCTCCTTAAACTGTGGAACTCCCTCCCACAAGACCTGGATGGCTTTAAAAGAGGATTGGACAAACTCACGGAGGAGGAGAGAGCTATTGAGGGCTCCTAGCCACAGTTGGAGGCAGCCATGCTTCTGCATGCCCGGTGCTGGAAGCCACAGTAAGGGAGGGGGCCCTTGTGCTTGAATTCTGCTTGCGGGTTTCTCACAGGCGTCTGGTTGGCCACTGTGAGAAGAGGAGGCTGCTTGGGCCCCTGGCGTAATCCAGCAGGGCTGTCCTTCACCTAGCCCCACTTCCAAACCATACGCTTAATTCCACCTCTTCATCTGTGTGCCAGGAACAGCTGCATTCTGCAATCGGGGCCCATCCTGCCCATGGAAAGCATTTTCAGGCATGTTGCTCACGATCTGTCCTGCCACCAAGGGGGAGAGCGCTGAGCTCTAACCACTGCCCCCCACTACCACCACCCACCGGAGACTCGCCTAGCCAGCTCCGGTCTGCTAAGGAAGAACTTTCCAATGGCAAGAGCCTGGATTCCCTCGTGGGAGGCTTTTAAAGAGAGCTTGGCTGGCAGCCTGCCAAGGGTGCTTTAGCTGTGGTTCCTGCATTGCAGAGGGTTGGGCTGGATGACCCCAGGGACCCTTTGCCTGAAATCCTGGAGGGCTGCTGCCAGTCAGTAAAGGCAATACAAGATGGACCAGTGGTATCCATTGAGGCATCTCGTTGCACACTGGGAGAAGAGGGTCCACCACAGCCTTTCGGGGAGCAAAACTGAACTTGATATATGTAGCTCTGTCCCCCTCCTCACCCCAGCCCATTCCCCCCCCCCCCACTCGGATCAGGATCTGTCTCTTTGCGGGGTTAATGGAGGGGCAGCAAAGGCCACTGTCCTCTGCAGGCATCCCTGCCTTGTTCTGGTGGGCAGGCTCCGTGTTTCCCAAATATTATTTGCAAATCCCATCAGGAAAAAGGCTGGAGGTGAGAAGCAGGGCTCTGCGTCTTGACTCCCTCCCTCCCTCCCTCCTTCCCAGCTCTTGTGGTTGCAAACTCTGCAGTGATTCCACAGCCCAGGAATTTGAAGAATTTCCTGTCCAGAGTCACTGGAAGACCAGAAAGAGAAAAGGAGAAAGGAGAGGAGGAGGAGGAGGGAAAATGCAGCCTTTCCAAATCCTCCCGTCCTTTGTCTGCATTTGCAAACTCTGTTTTAACTTTGCCAGTGAAGGGAAGCAGGCGAGGCCTCAGAAAGAGAAAAATCAAGCAAGGCAGAGAGAAGAGAGGAAGAAGCGCTCCTTCTGCCCTGGAGCCCATGACACTTCTTTGTATTTTCTCCATCCTGGAAAAACCAAAAAAGTTCGGAGCCAGATTTGCCAGGGAGTCCAAACCAAAGTCTCAAAGGGTGGAGTTCTGGAGGGCTGAGAAGCCCGCAGGCTTGGCCTTTTGCTGACGAAGGGGAAAGCCGTATTTAAAAAGGAAGCCTGGAGGAAAAGAAAGGAAAGGAATGGGAATGGAGGGAGCTGGATGCCAACCCTGCTCTTTCTGTTTACATACCATCATAAAACTCTGTCCCTACTAACATGGCTGCAAAAGACCACATTTCCCATACGCTTCAGGCACTGTTTTGCAAAATAATGTTTAGGGAGGTAATGGCTCAGCTGGAACAGGCCCAAAAGGACCCGTTGAGTCCAGCCTCCCGCCCTCAGAGTGGCCAAATGTCCCCAGGAATCCAGATAGACTGCCTCTGGAGCTGGAACTTCCATAGGAGCATCAGAAGCGTCCGGCCACCACTGAGGTTCTGCTGTGGCTCCGTGGCTGGAGGCAGCCATGCTTCTGAATCCCACTTGCTGGAAACCATGCCAGTGCCCTTGCGCCCAGGTCCCGCTCGAGGGTTCCCCCTGGGGGCATCTGCTTGGCCACTGCAAGGAGGAAGCTGCCAATATTCTGACACGCAGATCTAGGGTGCAGCTGCATTCGGAGTCCTCATCTCAAAAAGGATATTGTCCTTGGAAAAGGTTCAGGAAAGGGCAAGCAGAATGATCATGGGGAGGAGCAAGAGACGGCAGCACTTTGGACTTTTTAGTTTGGGGGAAAGACGAGGGAGGGCTCATCCACACTGCAAAATGCTCCATGCTTAGAAAGCAAGCGTTTCAGCCTCCTTCCGCTTCTCCCACGCTTCCTAGGAACGGTCGTTCTCCCTCAGAAAAGCCACTCTTTAGCGCTAAATCAAAAGAATTGGCAATCTGCTGGGAACCTGATTGCCATTTGTTCTGATTCAGCACTAAACCTCAGGTTTTCCAGGGCGAACGCAGCGGGGCAAACGGTGTTGTGGATAAGCCCAAAGAGGCTGCATGATGGAAGTTTATAAAACGATTCCTGGCATGGAGAAAGAGGACAGAGAAGAGTTTTCCTCCCTCTCTCCTAACACTGAAACTCGTGGGTATCCCCTGAAGGTGAATCTTGGAAGACAGATCAAAGGAAGTTCTCCTTCATGCAGCACAGAGTTGAACGGTGGAACTCCCTCCCACAGGAGGCAGTGATGCCCACCAACTTGGATGGCTTTAAAAGAGGACAAATGGCTCTCTCTGCCTCTATGGTCTGAGGGAGTAATGCTTCTGAATACCAGGAATTTTTATAATGATGGGGGGGGGGGTTTGCCCCTCCAGCACGCAATGTGCACCCCGTCCTTTGTTCACACACACAATGTCTCCTCAAAGCATCATGTAACACACTGACACCACACAATTTACAACGTTGTTCTGTTCAGGAAGGAAATGGCCACCAAGGTGGGAGCTTGGGACATGGGAGAACAGCGGCTTTCTCCAGATCAAAGTGCAGAGTTTGAGGACCGGGACACTTGCAGGGAAAGCAAAATGCTTGTTTACAAAGCAATTGTACTACCAACCTTACTATTTGCTTGTGAAACATGGACTACTTACAAACACCATCTCCAACTCCTTGAAAGATTCCATCAACGGGGTCTCTGAAAAAATTTACACATCACTTGGGAAGACAGGTGAACTAATACCAGTGTACTGGAAGAAGCAAAGATGACCAGTGTTGAAGCAATGATTCTTCAACATCAACTTCGTTGGACTGGTCATGTTGTGCAGATGCCTGATGGTCGTCTTCCAAAGCAACTACTCTATTCCAAACTTAAAAATGGAAAGTGTAATGCTGGTGGTCAACGAAAGAGGTTTAAAGACTCTCTCAAGGCAAATCCCGACAATTGGGAAACACTGGCCTGTGAGTGCTCCAGTTGGAGAACAGCCTTTACCAAAGGTGTCCTGGGCTTTGAAAACACTCGAACTCAGGACGCAAGGGAGAAACGTGCTAAGAGGAAGGCATGTTTGGCAAACCCTCACCATGATCAACTCCCACCCAGGAACCAAGGTCCCCACTGTAGAAGGACGTGCGGATCCAGAATTGGCCTCCACAGTCACTTATGGGCTCATTGTTAAAACCGTGTTTATGGAAGACAATCTTACGCGGCTATGAGTGAGCGGCTATGAGTGATCGCCAAAGAAGAAGGGACATGAGTGACAACAGCCATAATCCCTAAAGGGGGAGTTCAGCTCCTCAGCAGCCCCTCTGCCTGAGTGATAATCTCTGGCATCCTGATACCTGAGTGCCAGACAGGTAGCCATTCCAGAAACAGTAACAAACCCAGATCAAGACAAAAGAGTGTGATTAACTTGGCTGGGAAACAGGGAAATGTAAATATCTCTTTTGCATCACTTGATGGGTGTGAGGTGGAGGTCAAGGGAAGGGTGGGGGCAAGCCCTGGGGCTGAGGTTTCTGTCTCCAGACCCTCCCGCATGATGTATCCATGATGTAATTTTTAGGGGTGTTGTGGGTATCTTTGTGAAACTGATAAAAGTGGGAGCCAGCCTTTGTTCTGGGCTTCTTCCTGCTTCTTCTCATCTGCTGGGTGGGAGTCCTGTTGCAACAGTCTCTGCAATAAAGACCAGGCCTACCGGCTGCTGTTTTGCTTCTATATTCCTGGCTTGTGTCTTTGTTGGTATTCCAAGGGAGCCCAAGGATTTTCCAGTCACATTGGTTTCCCTTTTAGGCATCTGGTTGGTCACTGTGAGAAGAGGTTGCTGGGCTAGAGGGGCCATTGGCCTGATCCATCTCTTCTTAGCTTCCTTCTTTCTAAATCTTGGGGCTCAGGAACAACAACAAAACCCCCAGCCCATGCATTTGTGTGCAGCGCAGGAGGCCGACGGACGCAAGCCAGCAAGTCAGCACTGGCTCACCTCTGTGCCTCCAGGCGAAGGTTTTCTGAGTCAGCGTGGAGACGTCAGCAGGGGAAACCCCAGAGGAGCAGAGTCAGGCAGCGGGGTTGGGGCTTTCAACAGCATTTGTCTGTGGGGCGAGAGATTAGGGTGGATCCCTCCAGGCAGATGAACTGCAGCAAAAATGATCTGCTGACGACGTTCCTGGCAGGTTGTGCAACTGGTCCCCGGGCCTTGCAGTCCCAGGTTGGTTTGCACAACAGGCTGCCCTCGCCAAGACGCCAAGCCACTACTTGCACAGATGAACTTTTGGGAGACGCTCAGGAACCAACAGCCTGATTCACATATCACGCTTCTTGCGGGGTCTGCAAACCCGGCCCCTTAAATTCTGCAAAAAGCCATATAGGTAAGGTAAAGGTAAAGGACCCCTGGACTTAGGTTAAGTCCCGTCAAAGGCGACTATGGGGTTGCGGCACTCATCTCGCTTTGAGGCTGAGGGAGCCAGTGTTTGTCCACAGACAGCTTTCCGGGTCATGTGGCCAGCATGAGTAAACCGCTACTGGTGCACGGAGGACCATGACGAATGCCGGAGTACACGGAAATGCCATTTACCTTCCTGCCACAGAGGTACCTATTTATCTACTTGCACTGGCATGCTTTAGAACTGCTAGTTTGGCAGGAGCAGAGACAGAGCAAAGGGAGCTCAATCCGTCGTGGGGATTCGAACCGCCAAATTTCCGATCGGCAAGCCCAAGAGGCTCAGTGGTTTAGAGCACAGCACCACCAGCGTCCCAACAACAACAACAACAACAACAACAACAACAAAGCCATATGTGGCCACATCAGTCCCAAAGGAAGAACCTGAAAGGCACAGAAGCCGAAGAGAAGCTCTGCCAGCTGGCCCAGTGGTGAGACTGGCTTGAGGCAGCCTCCTCTTTATTCCATATTACACTGATGTCTCATCTTTCTGCCAAGGAACTCAAGGTGGCAAGTGTGGCTGTCCTCCTCTCTCCATCATCCACACAACAACCCTGTGAGGGGAGAGCCCTGTTCTTATGGTCAGGCCTTGCTTATGTTTTTCCCAGAAGAGGCACCAGGGTGGCCACTGTGAGAAGAGGGTGCAGGACTGAATGGGCCCTCTTGGGCCTGATCCAGCAGCCTACGTTCTCAAGGTGGTATTTGTACTCCCATATATCTTAAAAAGCAGAGACATCACCTTGCCAACAAAGGCCTGTATAATTCAAGCTCTGGTTTTCCCAGTAGTGATGTATGGAAGTGAGAGCTGGACCATAAAGAAGGCTGGTGGCCGAAGAATGGATGCTTTTGAATTCTGGTGCTGGAGGAGACTCTTGAGAGTCCCGTGGACTGCAAGATCAAACCTCTCCATTCTGAAGGAAATCAGCCCTGAGTGCTCACTGGAAGGACAGATCCTGAAGCTGAGGCTCCAAGACTTTGGCCACCTCATGAGAAGAGAAGACTCCATGGAGGGGACCCTGATGCTGGGAAAGATGGAGGGCACAAGGAGAAGGGGACGACAGAGGACGAGATGGTGGGACAGTGTTCTCGAAGCTACCAGCATGAGTCTGACCAAACTGCGGGAGGCAGTGGAAGACAGGAGGGCCTGGTGTGCTCTGGTCCAGTGGGTCACGAAGAGGCGGACACGACTAAACGACTCAACAACAACAATATCCCCTTGGGTGCATTCTCCTGGCCCTGACCCGCCATGATGCCTCTTGCTCCCCTGGATGGGAAGATCGAGAGAGATTACATGCATGGAAAGTCCTCTGGTGGCTGAAACATACAAAGCGAAGATATTCCTTGCTCACACATATTTGCCAGGTATTTGACCTCCCAGAGGCTCTCTACCTGGGAATGTGACCCGTGGGCTGGGGGGAAAAATCCCCTCCAAAATCCTTGGAAATATATAACATTTAAATCAAATGCCTCTGTTTTGTGCGTGCTGCCCTGCACCTGCCTCCCTCTCTGGAGTCTGCTGTTTTTGTAGAATAAATTGTATTTCCCCCTTCATTTTTTTTTAATTGTTTTGTCGCCCTGAGTGACGCGTAAGTACTAGAATGCTGGAAGATAAATCTTCATATAAATGAGGCAGCATCTTGGGGCTGCGTGTCTTTGGGTTCTGCAGAGAGTTATTTCTTTGTTTTCATTTTAAAGGGTTTATATAAATATATATATGTACACCGCTGAAATCGCGGAAACTGAAAATATACGTTAAAATAAAATTGGACGTCAGGAGCAAAGTTAGACTTGCCCCCCCCCCAAAAAAGCAAGTGGGGTTATAAAGATATACACTGCAACAAGAAATTGCATGTTAAAAGTCAGGCCCTGGAAGCAGCCGAGGCAGTTGCCTAATATCAATGGGCAGGGAGTTCCAACGGGGAGTCACCACCAAGCTGAAGGATTGATCTCTTGCATAAGAACATCAGCAGAGCCTCCTGAATCAGGCCCGAGGGGGCCCATCTAGTCCAGCACCCTGTCCTCACAGTGACCAACCAGATGTCTCTTTCAGGAAAACCGCAGGAAATATTTGAGCCCAAGAGCGACACTTGCCACCTCCTGCGGCTTCCAAAAACTGCTATTCAGAAGCCACGGAGAGCCCTCTTCTGCTCCATGAATTTGTCTCCTCCTCTTTTAAAGCCATCCAAGTTGGTGGCCATCACTGTCTCCTGTGGCAGGGAGTTCCACAGTTTAACTGCATGGTGTAAAGAAGAATTTTCTTTTATCCCGAATCTTCCAACATTCAGCTTCATTGGAGGTCAGTGAATTCTAGTGTCAGGAGACTTCTCCATCTACTTTCTCCATGCCAACATGCATAATTTCTATCCCACCTGCCTTCTTATTCTGAGCTCAAACATCCCAAATGCTACACAGGGGAGTCCCTCTGTCCCCTCGATCATTTGCCCTTTCCCGTCTCTGCAATTTCCTTCCCCAGGTGAGACGACCCGAATTGGTCACCCAGCATATTCCAAATGCCGCCAAACGAGTCAGCCCCAGACAACCTGGAAAACATCTTTCCCCAGTCAGAGAGAGAGAGAGAGAGAAGGAGCCAGTGCAAACACAAACACACACAAACACACACACACACACACACACACACACACACACACCTCTTCTTCCTCCGCTTTGCAGGAACCCTCATTAGCAAAGGCAGGAGACAAGATGCCAACTTTTAGGATGGAGGAAGGAGCGAAGGAATGGAGGAAGGAAAACCCAGATACGACAGAGCCATCAAGACTCAGCTGCGTTAAATTAGGCTCATTGGAGGGGGATGTCAGAAAGAACAATGAGAAAAGGTAGAGAGGACGATAAACAAAAACAACCCTCCGAAAAGGGCTTTCAAGACAGATCTGAAGCGTCAGCAGAGATTCCCTCCTTAGGGCAGCAGAATCCCCAGGACAAAGTCCTCCTCCAGGGCTCCTTTACCTGGCCCTGGAGACTCCCAGGCCACGCCCCCTCTTCACAGGCCACGCCCCTCTTTACAGGTGTTCCCACATCCTTTGTCTGTCTGGGATGGCTCCTGGAGCTGGGATAATGCCTCTTGTGTGCTCATGTTTGCCTGTAGAAATCTGTCTTTTGCCTGCCTGGAATGTAACCTGCTGTACCAATGAAGAGCCTGGCCGCTGGATCAGGCCACTGGTCCACCATCCTCTTCTCACTGTGGCCAAATACCCCAAAGAACATTGGGATGAGATAGACTGCCTCTGGACCTGGAGGTTCCATAAGAACAGAAAATGAGTTTGCTGGATCAGACCAAGTTGCTGGCCATCCCTGCCTCCAGTGGGAGGGAGTTCCACAGTTCATCTGTGTGCTGCATTAATAACTTCATTTTTACACCCCTCGCTCCCCCACTTTTAAGAGAGAAGGGGCAGCTGTTCTTTCAAGAGGGGGGGTCATCATACCATTGAGCCACGATCCCAGTTCAACTATCAATCTGTGTGTGTCTCCATGTGCAGAAATTTGAGTTTGTGAGCAAGCACAGGGTTGTGGTTTGGTGTGTGTGTGTGTGTGTGTGTGTTGGCAGCGCAGAGGGGGTGAACTATCCCTACCCAACTTTTATTACAAAATAGGAGAACAATTGTATGCCTGGAGGTGTTTCCATAGAAACACCAAAGAAAGGAAGATGAGGATTGTGTGTGTCTGTGTGTGTGACGTTTTGGAGGCAACAACCCAATCAGAGTAAATGTTTAAAGGCTCGAACAAAAAACCCATTCAGAGATAATTAAGTAACAGACAGCAGCGGCTTGGATGGTCTCTGCTGCCATTATCAAGGGAGCGGCTCCAAAGTTCTTGCCTACTCCAGTCTATTATCTGCCCGCCCTCCTTCCCCCAAATAAGAAAATCAGAAAGCCACTGCCTGGAATTTGCCTTTTTTAAAAAACCAGTGCACTCTCTAAAAGGAAAGATCCACCTCTTGCATTGCATCTCCCAGCAGATGCCTTTCCCCTCTTTTAAATATCTTTATTTCTTAGAATCACAGAATTCTGCCTTGGAATGGAACCCCCTGGGTCATTCAGGCCGGCTGAAACACAGGGATCACAACTGAAGCATCCCTGGAGGACGGCCGTCCAGCCTCTGCTTAGAAACTTCCACTAACCATATAACTGTAGATTTGGGAGGGACCTCCCAGGGCCATCTAGTCCACCCCCTGCAATGCAGGAATCACAGCTAAATCATCCCAGACTTTGCCTGAAAATGTGGGTTAAATACCCCTTTTGTTCTTTAAATTTGCCCAGAGACACTCCTTCCCCCAACATACATCATGAAAACCCTGTGTTGCTGTACATGACTGCCCACTTAGACCAGCATAAACCAGTAAGACATGTTCTCATTGAGGGCTCCACAAGTTGGTATAAACCGTTGGAACTGGTCATTGGTTCTCGGGAGAATTTGTGGGCAAAATGAAGCTCTCCCGCAAAGTTGTTTGTGTGCTCACCAGCCTAAATTTGTGGGTCGCTTTTTCTGTCGGGCCAACACTCCAACCAAGCGCTCCAGCTCCTCCCTTCTAAGTCCTCCCTCCGCGCAGCCACTAAGAGAAATCCAATTCGTGGTTTATCCACCGAGTCCCGATTCTCATTATGGTAGGGATTCAGCGAGGCAGGCTGGGGAAACTTCCTGATGAGCAATTCTACTTATCTCCCTGAACACTCGCTCCCCAATATTGGCCACCTTGGGGCATGCCCACCCAAACTGCCCGCAGCCGCCTTTCGGAAGCCATTCCGGACGTCAGCTCCGCGTTTCTCTCTCCAGGGCAGGCGGCCATGACTGTGAACCAGCCAACAGGCGAGGGGGGCGTTGTAGCCTTTGGCAACCAGAAAACCTCTGGGGGAAACAGGGCCCTGCCCTAGATCATAGAATCCTAGAATCCTAGAGTTGGAAGAGACCCCAAGGGCCATCGAGTCCAGCCCCCTGCCAAGCAGGAAACACCATCAGAGCACTCCTGACATATGGTTGTCAAGCCTCTGCTTAAAGACCTCCAAAGAAGGAGACTCCACCACACTCCTTGGCAGCAAATTCCACTGTCAAACAGCTCTTACTGTCAGAAAGTTCCTCCTAATGTTTAGGTGGAATCAAGGTAGACCGCTGAGGGGAGATCAGAAGAGCCCTGCCACTGGTCCGGCCAAAGGGGGCCCATCCAGCCCAGACCCTATTCTCACGCTGGACAGTGAGGGGAGAGACTCCACCAGGCAACACCTCCTTCCACCTGCCTCTGCTTCTCAATGTGTATTGTATTGTTTTATGTACGGTGGCTTGCCGTTGTTTTATTGATTATAGTTTAGATATTATTGTAACTGTCGAGTGGATTTCTGTTTAACGTTTATATGTTGATATTATTATTTTATAATATTCTAATGATTGTTGAATTTTACTTTTTTGATGGAGGTGGCCTATTTTAAAGTTACGTTTTATTATCACATTTTTGTATTGCATTAGATTGTTATACGATGTACATTTTTTGTTTCTTCAGCTTGTAAACCGCCTTGAGAATTGTAAGATAGAAAGGTGGTATACAAATTAAAAATGATGATGGTGGTGGTGGTCAACTACCCCGAAGAACCTAGGAGACTAGATAGACTTCCTCTGGCGCTGGAGGCTCCATTAGACCAGCGGATGAGTCTGGCTGCTGGATCAGGCTAATTGCCTGTTTATTGCAGTCTCCTGGTCTCACGGAGGCCAACAAGATGCAAGCATTGTGTGTGTGTAATATGTACGTTCCAAATAGCTATAACGTTTCAATTGCTTGCTTATTCATTCTCGCTTTTTAAAATAATTTTGTTTTATAAATGCGTATTTTATTGTCGGAACCCACTTTTGGACCTGTCCAGAAGAAATCCCATTAAAAAGAACCACAGAATCATAGAGATGGAAGGGACCCAGGGGTCATCTAGTCCAACCCCCTGCAATGGTGGAATCTCAGCTAAAGCTGCCAGGACGGACGGCCAGCCAACCTCTGCTTAAAAATCTCCAAGGAAGGGGAGACCACCAAAACAAAACTTCCAAAGAATCATAAATTCCCTGTCTCCGCCTGCCAAATTAAACCAAGGTTTCAAACAATGAACTAATAGATTTTTGTTGTGGTGGTGGATCCTCCTTCACTGAAGGCTTTTAAAACAGATTTCTGCATTGCCTTCAGGGTCCCTTCCATCTCTGCAATTCCTAGAATCATAGAATCATAGAGTTGGAAGAGACCCCAAGGGCCATCGAGTCCAACCCCCTGCCAAGCAGGAAACACCATCAGAGCACTCCTGACATATGGTTGTCAAGCCTCTGCTTAAAGACCTCCAAAGAAGGAGACTCCACCACACTCCTTGGCAGCAAATTCCTCTGTCAAACAGCTCTTCCTGTCAGGAAGTTCTTCCTAATGTTTAGGTGGAATCTTCTTTCGTGTAGTTTGGAACCATTGCTCCGTGTCCGCTTCTCTGGAGCAGCAGAAAACAACCTTTCTCCCTCCTCTATGTGACATCCTTTTATATATTTGAACATGGCTATCATATCACCCCTTAACCTCCTCTTCTCCAGGCTAAACATGCCCAGCTCCCTTAGCCGTTCCTCATAAGGCATCGTTTCCAGGCCTTTGACCATTTTGGTTGCCCTCCTCTGGACACGTTCCAGTTTGTCAGTGTCCTTCTTGAACTGTGGTGCCCAGAACTGGACACAGTACTCCAGGTGAGGTCTGACCAGAGCAGAATACAGTGGCACTATTACTTCCCTTGATCTAGATGCTATACTCCTATTGATGCAGCCCAATATTGCATTGGCTTTTTTAGCTGCCGCGTCACACTGTTGGCTCATGTCAAGTTTGTGGTCAACCAAGACTCCTAGATCCTTTTCACATGTACTGCTCTCAAGCCAGGTGTCACCCATCTTGTATTGTATCCTCCACCCATCTTGTTGTATCCTCCAACTCCTCAACCAGCCCTTGGTCTGATTAATATTCCACAGCCTTTTAAATGTGTCTGTGGGAAGGTGCAGGTTGTTGCTTTGTTGCTCTTGTTTTAAAACTTGTGTTTTTATCTTTTATTCTATTCTGTGAACCACCATGAGACCTTGTGATGAAGGGCGGTATATGAATTTCATACATACACACAGTTTCAAGGGGGCTTTGCATAAGATGGAGGGACGTCCACAGACCACCTACAACACAGAGGCAGGGTGGAAGAGTGGTTAAAGTCCTGGAGCAGGACCTGGGAGGGGCCTGGGTTCAAATTCCCACTCAGCTGTGGAGCTCTCACTGAGGGATCTTGGAAGACTACCTCTCAGCCTACCTCACAAATAAAGATGCTACTTTGATGGAGGTGGGTCCCAAGTGCTGCTACCTTCCCTCTCTCTCTCTCTCTCTCTCTCCCTCCCTCCCTCCTTCCCTCCTTCCTTCCTTCCTTCCTTCCTTCCTTCCTTCCTTCCTCTAGCCTTCCAGAGCAAGAGGTTATGAAAATGAGCAGCCAGGCTCTGGGGACTCTAATTATCTGCTAAGTGTGAAAGCCAGAGTGATTAATTAAGAGATAATAAAAAGAAAAAGGAGGCTAGAGAGGGAATAACAGCTGCTTTGATGATAAAACCTGAAGTAAGCCAAGCAATTAGGGGAATCTTTATGAAGAGTTAGCTATAATCCCCCAGTAACTATTGCCAAAGGAAAAAACCAAGTTTGGGGCGGGGGGGGGAGGGGAGAGGAGAGGAGAGCAGCATGGGAGGGATGAGGAAGAAGCAGCTGCAGGCATGTGTGCGTGTGCGAGCATCACGGTCGCTCCCGAAAGCTTCCACAAAAAAGCCAGGGAGGCTCAACCCCACCAAGGACCCTGCGAGGTACGTTAGGCAGAGATTTAGTGACTGGCCCAGAGTCACCCACTGAGCTTCAAGGCTGAGTGGAGATTTGAACTCTGGTCTCTCCCAGATCCTGGCCCAACACTTTAACCACTACAGCACACTGCCTCTCACTTTGGGCTTCTTCACATCCCAATGCCTGGCTTCTCCTTCCTGCAGCAGAAAATGAAGCCAATTCTCTAATGATTTACCTGCAACCTCCTCCCTTTCTTTCCCCAGCGATGTCTTTCAGCGCTGCCCTTTCCATCTGACAAGACCCATCCCAGGTTCCTTCCTTCCATGGCGGGTGGGAGGATCAAATTTGGTTTATCATTTAATTGATTTACGTAGGCCTTTCCAAAGAGCCCAATTAACCAGGGAGGCTCGTGATTTATTTATTTTCTGAATCAATACAAGGCAAGATGCAATTGAACATGAAAAGATCAATGCAAATAAGCCGGGAGATCCATACAGGTGTGTGCTCAGGGGTGGAGAATTTGTGACCCGCGAAGGACAGATCCCAGAGCTTTCTCCCCTCCCCACACAGCCACAGCATACCCTGAAAGCCCAGTTAATGCATGTCACACCCTCTGGGGATGGGTGGAGAGTCCGTGCAGTGTGGTGCAGTGGTTAGAGTGTTGGACTCAGGCCTGGGAGCGTCCAGGATTCAAATCCCCCACTCAGCCATGAACTTCTCACTGGGTGACACTGGTGCAGTCACTGCCTCTCAGCCAAACCTGCCCCACAGGGTTGTTGTGAGGAGGAGGAGAGTCACCTGGAGCTCATAAGAATGTGAGAAGAGTCTGCTGGATCCGGCCAAAGGGGGCCCACCTAGACCGGCCTCCCGTTCTGACAGTGGCCAAGCAGATGCCTCCATGGGAAACCAACCAAAGCAGGATTCGAACACAGAGCCCTCTCTTCTCCTGTGGTTTCCAGCACCAGGCATTCAGAAGCATTGCAGAGCAGAGCCACGGTGTCTATAGCCCCCTCCTCCTCCATGAATTTGTCCGGTTCCCTTTCAAAGCCATCCAGGTGGTTCCTGTGGCAGGGAGTTCCCCAGATTTCTTTTATGTGTCCTGAAACTTCCAGCATTCAGTTTCAATGGATGCTTGTGAGTTCTATTGCTATGAGAGTTGGTGGCAATCGCTTGGAGGCAAAGCCAGCATACAAATGCAATAAAATGATGATGATGATGATGATCTGGAAAGGAACACAACTAAAGCATGCCAGAGGCTTTATTTTTATTTAATACAAATATTATAATTTATTATTCTAATTATTTATTTACGATTTGTGATTTATTATTCTGTATTATTAACCACAATAATAATCGATGCGCCATGTGGACCAGGGCTCAGATTTCGAGAGCTCCCTCTGCAGACGCTCCCTCTTCCACTCCAGGCGCCCTCCTCCCACCCCAGGGCGCAAGGAAAAGACCCCCCCCCCAGAGACGCTCTCTCCGGCAGCTCAGGAGGGGGATGAAATTGCCTGGGCTTAGGGGCAGGGAGCATATGCTGGCTTTGTGGCCAGAAGGCCCAGAGTTAAACCCCTTAATCCCCCGGCAGCCTGGCAGGCCCTGCTGGCAGCTTCAACCCCAATTTCCTTAAGTGGCTTTTAAAGGAGGGTTTAGGGATGGGGGATGAGGAGGCAGCTCCTCGCAGGGAGCGAAGGCCGGCTGGGATTCGCAGAGCCCCGCTCCTCCTGCCTGGGCCCATTTTCCCCGCTCTGTCCTGGGGCGGCTGGGGGCTGGAATGAACCCCCAGCCAGGACACAGCACCCTCCCCTGACCATCAGGTCCAGTCGCGGACGACTCTAGAGTTGCGGCGCTCATCTCGCTTTACTGGCCGAGGGAGCCGGCGTACAGCTTCCGGGTCATATAGCCAGCAGGACTAAGTCACTTCTGGCGAACCAGAGCAGCGCACAGAAACGCCGTTTACCTTCCCGCCGGAGTGGTACCTATTTATCTACTTGCACTTTGACGTGCTTTTGAACTGCTAGGTTGGCAGGAGCAGGGACCGAGCAATGGGAGCTCACCCTGTCGCGGGGATTCGAACCGCCGACCTTCTGATCGGCAAGTCCTAGGCTCTGTGGTTTAACCCACAGTGACACCCGCGTCTCAGTTCTCTCTCACTTACATAATCACATAAGTGAGGATTTTGGGGTTCCCAAAGAAGAAGTCATGTTCCGTCACAGACCAGCCCCCAGAAGACCCCTGCACCCCACCAAGCAGGAGCCTATGGGAAGTGGAAGACCAGGGCAGGAGGGTGATGGGAACAGCCCCTTCCCAGAGACCAGCATTCCAAGGTAGACTGCCTCTGGACACAGAAGCTCTGCTTAGCTAGCAAAGTTAATGGGCCTCAACAGACCTCTCCCCTCTTGCCTGAATCCCAAAATCTGTCTAAGCCACTGGCTGGTGCCCCATGTTGGGGGGCCAGCAAGCCGCACCAGCTCATTACACGTCACACAGAGGATGGAGTTCTTTGGTTAACTGCTCTGGGCATTGCCAGGAGGAGAGGAGGATGGAAGAGCCCTTAATAAATGGAAGGCAAGAGAATTTGCAACTGGGGTTGGGTTGGACTGCGATTGATGGGAGCTGGAGTGCAAAGAAGGGAATCAGGTTGGGAAAATCCCCTCAGTCATGACTCTTAATCCACAACCAAAAAACCTGCCCAGACTTTTCACCCAAACACACACGTCCAAGCTGCCCTGGACATGCCCCCTGAGCAGACCAAAATGGACCCGTCTAGTCCAGCCTCCTGTTCTCACAGTGGCCAGCCAGATGCCTGAAAGGGATACCTGTAAGCAGGGCCTGAGCACAGAGAGCAACTCTCCCCTCCTCTGGTTTTCCAGCAGCTGGGTGTGATGGCCTGGGACTCGGAACCAGAGGAGTCTCAGTCTGAACTGGAACCTCTGCCTCAGGCATCACCTGAACCAAGTCTGGGGCCTGATCCTGAAGAGTCCCAGTCTGCGAGACAGGGAGGTGAGTCGCCGGGGGATCAGGACCAGCCACTACCCCAACAAAGATAAAAGGCTGTCGGACCCTGCCCCAGGTTGCAGGAGCAACATTGCTGTCTGCCAGACCCTGCCTGAGATCCTGTACCCGTCCTTGCCTGGTTTCCTGCCTCGTGTCCTGCCTTGGCCCTGTCGGACTGACTCCTAGTGGAACCTACAGATTCTGGACCGGTCCTGGACCATGTTTCTCAGATTACCCCCAGACCCAGGACACTGATATTCGGAAGCACAGCTGCCTCCTTCCGTGGGAGCAAAGCAGATCCATCAGGCTGGGCCCCCTCCTTCCCCATGAATTTGCTTTATCCTCTTTTAGAGCATCCAAGCTGGTGGCCATTCCTGCCTCCTGTGGCAGAGAGTTCCAGTTTAATTCTGCACAGAATGAAGCAGGACTTCCCTTTCATCTATCCTAAATCTCCCAGCATTCAGCTTCAAGGGATTCCAGCATTAGGAGACAGCAGGAAAAGCTTCTCTCTGCCCGTTTCCACTGTGCCACGCATTGTTTTATAAACTTCTACCCTCTTGCTTCTTACTTGCCTTTTCTCTAAACTAAAAGTCACTGGGGAGTTGCTCCGCCCCTGGATGACTTTGCCCTGAAACTTTTCAAGCTCTGCAATCTCCTTTCTCAAGCGCATTGACGGGATGCCCCTCGGAGTCATCTCCAACACTGCAATCCTACAATTCCAAGGCATATCCAGCTCCTTAGAGTAGACCCACTGAAATGAATAGACCCAAGCTGGCCTTCGACTTGGGCCTGGCAGGGGAGAAGATGCTTTTATTTTGGCTTGCGATCACACTCAGTTTCCCCCCTTATTCTACAAACACGCCCTGCTCTTTGCCGCCTCCCCCTGTTTGCAAGGCACCCCCAAAGGAATGCAAGGAGGCTGCCTTTCCTCACCCCCCCCCAGGCAAGCCCCCTCCATCCCACAAGGCTGCCTCTTCCTGCAGCCCCAGCTCACCCCTTGATTCTCGCTGCCACGGGTGGCTGAGCTGCGACAATGGCTCCACTCAGCCTGGCGTGAGATGGAAGGAAAAGGAATTTGCCATCAACACACCATTGGGCGGGCGGGGGGGGGGACCCAGGCTTCCATTTTGGAGATGGTCAGAACGCCCCCAACACGCTCCACTGTTGAGGCCCCACAGGAGTGTCGTTGTTGTTTACTTGTGTCCGCCTCTTCGTGACCCCCTGGACCAGAGCCCGCCAGGCCCTCCTGTCTTCCACTCCCTCCCTCATGTTTGTAGCTTCAAGAACACTGTCCCACCATCTCGTCCTCCGTCGTCCCCTTCTCCTTGTGCCCTCCATCTTTCCCAACATCAGGGTCTTTTCCAGGGAGTCTTCTCATCTCATGAGGTGGCCAAAGTCTTGAAGCCTCAGCTTCAGGATCTGTCCTTCCAGTGAGCACTCAGGGCTGGTTTCCTTCAGAATGGAGAGGTTGGATCTTCTTGCAGTCCATGGGACTCTCAAGAGTCTCCTCCAGCACCAGAATTCAAAAGCATCCATTCTTCAGCGATCTTCCTTCTTGATGGTCCAGCTCTCACTTCCATACATCACTACTGGGAAAACCAGAGCTTTAACTATATGGACCTTTCTCGGCATGGTGATGCCTCTACTTTTTAAGATGCTGTCTAGGTTTGTTATTGCTTTTCTCCCAAGGAGCAGGCGTCTTTTAATTTTGTGACTGCTGTCACCATCTGCAGTGATCATGGAGCCCAAGAAAGTAAAATCTCTCACTGCCTCCATTTCTTCCCTTCTATTTGCCAGGAGGTGATGGGACCAGTGGCCATGAACTTCGTTTTTTTGAGGTTGAGCTTCAAACCATATTTTGCACTCTCCTCTTTCACCCTCATTAAAAGATTCTTTAGCCTTTGCCAAGTCTTCTGCCTGCAAAACGCCCCCCCCAGTGGCCTACCTCACAGGGGTCTGGCAAGAGCAAATCTAGAACCCAGAGCTATCTCAGTACAGACTCTCTGGCCCTTGGCACTTCGCCCAGTCCCAGGCCACCCTCCCTCCCTAAGGACAAAGGCCCTTTCCCAAACACCCTTCACATTCTTGGAACTGCAATCGTGCCCAGAATTGTAGCATTGGAAGGGACCCCCAGAGTCATCTAGTCCAACCCCCTGAATGGCAGCAATCACAGCCGCTTGCCTGGGTGGGTTGAAACCTCTGTTGGAATCTCACTTTGTTGTGCAAGGCAAAAACCAGCCCTGTTGCTCCACTCACTTCAGCCTCTGCTCCCCACCCCACCCCCCACAGGGATAAAGGTAAAGGTCAAGGGACCCCTGACCATTACATCCAGTCGTGACCGACTCTGGGGTTGCGGTGCTCATCTCGTTTATTGGCCGAGGGAGCCAGCGTACAGCTTCCGGGTCATGTGGCCAGCAGGACCAAGCCGCTTCTGGCGAACCAGAGCAGCGCACGGAAACGCCATTCACCTTCCCGCCGGAGTGGTACCTATTTATCTACTTGCACTTTGACGGGCTTTCGAACTGCTAAGTTGGCAGGAGCAGGGACCGAGCAACAGGAGCTGACCCCGTCATTGTGGGGATTCGAACCGCCAACCTTCTGATCAGCAAGCCCAAGGCTCTGTGGTTTAGACCACAGCGCCACCCGCCTCCCTCTCCCCACTGAGATATGGCCCCCCAAATTTCATGGCCACACAGAGAATTCCTCCAGTGATCAGGCAGGAGGTGCTCCAATCATCACACAGGCCCAGTTCAGGATCCTCCTGAACCTAGGACCCTCCCTGCCCCTGGCAGGCACACAAAGCAAGAGTGCCTCTGCGCATGTGCAGAGGTGCCAGCCTCTCCCCAGAGTGCTTTGGTGTCCCCCATCTAGTAATCTGCTCATTTATTACAATACTATTTATTTCTTGCATTTACATCCCACCTTTTTCTCCAGGGAGCTCGGGGGGCGGGCGGGTGTGCCTCCCTCCCCTCCCCACAACAACCCTGCAGAGTAGGCAAGCCTGAGAAGCAATGCCAGGCCAGAGGCTTGCTAAGTCTCAGTGGTGTCATCCTGCCCTTAGACAGCCTGCCAGACAACACGCACAGTGACTCACGAGGCAGCCAGCGCCCAAAGGGCCACACACGTCATCACCCGGCCTCAGGGACCTGTTGACACAGCTGGATTAATCAGAGGAAAGGCTGCAGGATCCAGGTGGCTCAGCTGGCCACCACCCACTAGCCCCTCTGGGTCTCAGGTGTCCCAGTTTGGAGCCCAGCGTGGGGGGGGGGAGGAGAATGAGGCCCTGCAGCCACACAGCAGCCCTGGTTTGCAGATAGTGTGGCGGATCTGGGCCTTTGAGGGTCTTGACTTGACACCCTTAAGTTCTGGACATCATTTGGGAGTTCTAAAGCATTTTCCCTGTGGAAATGCACCAGCTTCACATTGCAAATTTATCCTAAAGGTAAAGGGACCCCTGACCGTTAGGTCCAGTCGGGGCCGACTCTGGGGTTGGGGCGCTCATCTCGCTTTACTGGCCGAGAGAGCAGGCGTACAGCTTCCGGGTCATGTGGCCAGCAGGACTAAGCCGCCTCTGGCGAACCAGAGCAGCGCACAGAAACGCCTATGGAAACCTTCCTGCCTATTTATCTACTTGCACTTTCACTGTTTTCGAACTGCTAGGTTGGCAGGAGCAGGGACCGAGCAACGGGAGCTCACCCCATCGTTGCGGGGATTCGAACCACCGACCTTCTGATCGGCAAGTCCTAGGCTCAGTGGTTTAACCCACAGCGCCACCAGCGTCCCCCAAATTTATCCTAGTATACGCTTATTGCATTATTATTATCATCATCACCATCATTAAATTAGCTGCCCCTCCCCCCCGTCCCAAATAATGTTATTTTGCCTAACATGCACATTGTTTGCAAAGCCATTTTCCCTAAGGTAGAATCGTGGAACTGTAGAGTTGGAAGAGACCACAAGGTCATGGAAAGGGGTGCAGCAACACCTGGATTTAGAGCAGAGGCACCCTAGAGGGGAGGGGCCAGGACCAGAACCAACTTGGCACTCTGCACTTCACTCAGAGGTGCTCTTGCCCACTTCAGCTTCTGCTGGGAAACTCGGCTGAGGCTGCATGGCAGGCGGCCAGGCTGGATGACCTTTGAAGTCCCTTCCAGTCTGACCGTTCTGGGATTCCACACATTCTAGGAAGCTCCCGCACACTCCCCCCCCTCCCCCCCCGGCAAAGGCCTGGCCAAACACCGTGGAGACGAGTGCGAGGAGAGTCCCGGGGGGAGAGTCATCCTCCGCAGGATCCGTTTTGACTTGGAAGGAGAGCGGGAGGCGAGTGCGAGTCTGATTGATAGACAGCCATGGCAGCCGGAGATGGGCGGAAAGGGAGATTCGGGAGACAAGCCGAGACGGGCGGCTGGGGAGGCTGCCTGCCTGCCCTTTCCTCTCCCGTCAGCAGGCAGCGCCAACCTTGGGCTCCTCTCCAGAGGTCGGCAGAGGAGGGAACGCACCCAAGACACTCCCTTCAATCTCGGAGCCCTTCCCTTGACACAAAGGGAGGTAGTGAAAAGAGGCAGCGGCCCTCTGCACGAGCTCAGGGGCACCACCCACCCTCACGCCAGTGATTGCGGGGCAGAGTGCCGGCTCTGGAAAGGGAGCCCGGGAGCAGGTGGGCTGGTGCAGGGGTAACTGCAATGTTGCCTGCACTGACTGGCAGCCACAGCTCTCTAAGGTTGCCGGCAGGGGGCATTCCCAGTCCCTCCTGAAGAGGCCACTGGCAAGTGAAGCTGGGACAGTCTGCCACCAAGTGAATGGCCTTCTTATAAAAGGATGCAAGTTTCTTATATATATATTTCTATTAGTTTTCCAAATTTTAACAAATTGATCCAAATTATTTAAATTTAATACAATTAAAAAATAATAATGAGGTTTCCTGTTCCTGTTACAAACATATGTCCATTGCTTCCTGAAGTTGCCACTTCATTCTTCTTCTTTAATCACCTTCTCATCCTTCTATTAATTTTAATCCATCCAAGTTTCAAGTCCTCATGATCATGAAGAAAGAATGAACTTTGGCAGGTCCCTATGTTCCTAAGCTATTCTCAAGTAAGGCTTGAGCTGTGTGCTGCAGTAGTTAGAGTGTCAGACTAGGGCCCAGGAGAGAGGAGCCTTCGAACCCCCCTACTCAGCCATGAATAATAATAATAATAATAATTTATTATTTGTCCATGGCCACCTGGCTGGGCTTCCCCAGCCACTCTGGGTGGCTTCCAACAAAGATTAAAAATACATTAAAATGTCACACATTAACAACTTCCCTGAAGTTCCTTGGGAGTTGCTGCATCTCAGCCTACCTCACAGGGCTGTTGTTGTGGGGATTAAACAAGGGGAGGAGGAACCATGAATGACACCCCTTAACCGCCAGGGAGAAAAAGCTGGGCTATCTCTGTGATAAATAAATAAGCCAGCATGACCAGTGGTCGGGGCGATGATGGGACTAGTGGGGAGGACACCCCTGACCAGGACCCTAAAGCAGGCGCAGCAAAAATGAGACCCTCCAGAGGCTGTGGGGCTGCTCCTCCAGCCAGCCCTGGCCAGCAGGGCCAATGGTTAGAGACAGCAATGGGGTACAAAGTACAGCCGCAGATGTCTGCATTTCCACGCAACTCCCTGGTCTCTAGGGAGCTGAGCTCCTCCCTCTCCCCACTGGAGGAGGGTTTTAATCGGACTCCCCCAGCTCCAGATCTAGGGCAGTGCAGGCTAATAATAACTGGGTGCAAAACAATAATACTATTAATATTAATATTAATAATACCTGTCTTATATGGATACTGACTGAGAAGATGCATAAAAAGCAACTGTACCAATTATCGTGAAAATAATAGTTGGGCGGAGGAGCTCAAAATTTAGTCCTCGCTCTGGGCACCATGTTACCAAAGTCCTTTGCTGCTCCTCCGCACCCATTCCCCCCCCCCACATTCTGCATGCCAGCCCCCCCCCACCTCAGTCTGTTCCCTCCGAGCGAACCCGGCAGGTAAGTGGCAGTCGGTCTGCGTGGGCAGCCCAGGCTGGCAGTTTCCACACAGCACTAATCAATTTGCAGTCAGACTGTTATTATCTCCCGAGTGCCACTCACAATATTTACGCCGCTTCTTACAGGGGGTGGGCAGGGAAACCCCAGAGCGGCGGCAGAGAGAGAGGCTTCCTTGCTAGGAGGCCAGGAGACATCAGAACATGAGGAGAGCCGGCAGGATCAGGCCAAAGGGGGCCCGTCTAGTCCAGCCTCCTGTCCCCATTCACAGGGGCCAATTGCCCCAAAGAACATGGGAATGCAGATAGACTGTCTCTGGAGCTGGAGGTTCCACAAGGACCACAGAAGATCCTGGCTGCTGCAGAGGGGGCCCATCAAGTCCAGCCTCCTGTTCTCACAGTGGCCGACCACAGATGCCTCTTTAGGGAAACCTGCAGCAGGATCCGAGCACGAGAGCAACCCTCTTGTCTCCTGTAGCTTCCAGAAACATTGCTTCCTCTTCACTATGGAGACAGGGCATAGCCATTGTGGCTAGCAGTGGCCATCAATAGCTTGAATTTGTTCACTCCTCTGGTTGGGAATTCTGAGAAGCACCTAAATCTGCCCAGAGGTGGTGTGTATGTGTTTTACAATCACTTCTGGTTGTGAACAGGATCCGTTCCGGAGCCCCATTTGCAACATGAGCAGAATGCAACCCGCGTCTGAGGGTCGAGATTTGCCGCTTCTGCGCATGACGTCATTTTGAGCATCTGCACATGCACGAGCGGCAAAACCTGGAAGTAACCCTTTCCGGTACTTCTGGGTCGCTGCGGGATGCAACCTGAAAAGATTTAACCTGAAGCAAACTTAACAAAAGGTATGACTGTATTAATTAATTTTTACGGACTAAATGAATGAAATGATATATCGATCAATGCCCACCCCCAAGTCAATTCTCTGCAGTTATAGCAAGTGGGATTGCTCAGTTGGTGGAGCACGAGACTCTTAATCCCAGGCTTGGGAAAGATTCCTGCTTCACAGCGGGGTGGGCTAGATGACCCTCGCGGTCCCTTCCAAGTCTAGAATTCTGCGATTCCGCCATCACCACTGCTTGGTCGCCTAGAAACTATTCCAATTCGTTGCAGGTGACCAGGCAAGAAGCAAACGCTTCCATACGCCATGGAGAAAGAGCGTGCTATCAAAACCAACCTCCTCATCTCTGTCCAAGACCCTCCGCCATGTTAAGCCTGGAAAGCGTTTGCCTCCACAGCAGGGTTGCCAACATTTTTTTCTGCCCTTGCTCCTCTGCAGTTAACAACTTAACTTTGCTCTGCCAAGGAGAGATAACGGGATGTTGGGGGAGGAGGTGGAATTTTCCGCCTCCTAAATTTCCGAACTCCTGGCTGCTGTGAAAAGGCCGAGGAGCAGAGCGCCTAAAGTTGGCAACCCTTCTATGTAGCAGAAGAGCTGACCCCATCCATCTGATATCCCCGGGTTGCAACATGGGATAGCCTTGGGGGTGTTTACTGAACCCCTGTAAAAAGAGAGAGAGAGAGTTTTGCTCTGTTTTCAGTGGTCTCCCTCCTCTCCACACACACACACACAAAATTATCTTTAATCTTTTCCGTTTTAAATTTCCCCCATCCTTCCCCCTGAAAAAAAAGAGAGGAGAAAATGAAAAATAATCCATGCGGACAGAGAGAGAGAGAGAGAGAAAGAGAGAGAGAAAGGCCTCTGAAAATGAATGAATATTTCAATTTGTGACACACCATTGTGGGGAGAAGCCCTGCAGGAGATTGAAAGAGGGTGGGGTGGGGGGGTGGGGGAAGAAGAATGACTTTCATTTAGATAAAATACAGAAAATTATTTAGCGAGAAATGAAGAGTGATGAGGCTCATCCAGCCTCGCCACACAAGCGAGCACCAGCCGCCCCTGCCTCCTTCTCAACCGCAGCCGTATCTGCCCCCCCCCAAACACTCACTCATTTCTCAGGGTAATTTCAATACCTGCACAGCTCCTTTGATATTCCAGAGATGCACCTGGGGTGGGACCTGGGACCTTCTGCATGCAGCGCAGGTGCTCTAACCACTGAGATCCAGCCCTCCCACATAGGGAGCTGCCTTCTCCCCGAGTCAGGGCCTCGGTGGCCTGCACTGACTGGCAGCCACGGCTCTCCAGGGTTTCAGGCAAGGCCCCCTCCCCAGATGTGGGAGACCTTCTGCATGCAGCGCAGGTGCCATGGGCCTTCCCTCAAGTCCTTGTGATAATAATAATAATAATAATAGGAAGAAAAAGAAGAAGAAGAAGAAGAAGAAGAAGAAGAGGAGGAGGAGGAGGAAGATTATTTTATTTATATCCTTCCCTCCCCAGCCGAAGCCGGGCTCAGAGCGGCTAACAACAGTAAAATAATACAGCATCTAAAATCATTTCATTACAGTGGTGCCTCTGGTTATGTACTTAATTCATTCCGGAGGTCCGTTCTTAACCTGAAACTGTTCTTAACCTGAAGCACCACTTTAGCTAATGGGGCCTCCTGCTGCTGTTGCGCCATCGCCGGAGCATGATTTCTGTTCTCATCCTGAAGCAAAGTTCTTAACCTGAAGCACTATTTCTGGGTTAGCGGAGTCTGTAACCTGAAGCGTATGTAACCTGAGGTACCACTGTATAATCACAGGGAAAGTTCTGCCCTTCTGCATGCCAGGCAGGTGATTGGCCGCAGAGTCCCACCCCCGCCCTGCATTACACCCCCAGATCTCTCCCCCCCCCACATCCTTCCCTCTAACACCTGGGACAGCCGCTAGTTTGCCCCAGTCCAAATGCCTCCTTAACTCGATATTGACACTCAATAGCTATTAGCCACAATTGTTCTGTTCTCCCTCTGAATCATAAGTGGGGAGAGTTCTGCTTTTGCACTCAGGTCCCGCTTGCAGGTTTCTGTTTGGGGCGACTGGTTGGCCACTGTGGGAACAGGAGGCTGAGCAAGAGAATTCCCCTTTGGCCTGATCCATCCAGAGAATTTGAAATAGTGGTGTGTGTGTTTTAAGCTCACAATGTAGATCCGAGTCCTTCCAACTTTGCGTTCCCAGGCGTCCTCGGACTACAACTCCCATCACCCACGACAACTGAACTGACGCAGGACGATGGGAATTGTAGTCTCAAAGCATCTGGGGAGCCAGGGGGGAAGAACTCCCGCCTGGATTATATCTGGCATAAACCATAGCTACTTTTGTGCAGTCCAATTGGATCATGCCCTGCGCCTAAACAAGGAACAGGGTTCATCAGCATCGGTGGGGCTGACCACCCCATGGAAGCAAAAAAGAGAGAATTACACACAAAACGACATCCATCCCTCTGGAACCTCCCTGATTAACACAATTTCTTCTACATGCCTTTATTTCAGAGTAATTCCCCCCCAGTTGGTTTCCACCCCCCCTTCTCTCCTTAAATTGGTTTAAATAGAAAGCTCTCTTTCCTGTGCTACTCAGCCCCAGAGAAGAACTCAGAAAAACCACCCGAGGGAGGAGGCCTCAGGGAAGTGGGGGGCTGAGTGGGGAGAGAGAAGCAGAAACCCATTTTGGCTCTCTTTGAGAGGTCCCCCTCTCTCCCTGCATTGCAGAGGGGTGGGCTAGATGGCTCTGGGTGTCCCTTCCAATTTTGAGGTTCTAGGAATCCCACCCCTGCCCCCTCCCGCATTTGAAAATCCCAATTTCTCTCCTTTTCCCCTCCAGGCTATGCAAAGAGGCTGCTCCTCCCCTCCCCCTTCTTTTTAATTATAAGGAATGTGGTCACAGAGGGGAGGAGCTTGACAACTCAGCTCCCCCCCCATGCAAAAATTGAGTGGGATCTCAGCCAATGAAGGGCCCAGAGATTTACACACACACACACACACACACACACACACACACACACACACACAGAGCTTTCTTCAAAAGAGGATATTTTTTCGGGGGGGGGGGGAGATTATAGCATTTTAAAGAGAAACACAGTTTGGGACCCCCACCCCATCAGAAGACATCTTTTTTTCCTTTTAGCTAGGGGCTTGAAATACTGCAATAATAGGTCTGCCTCCAATGCTAGCCATGCTCATGAGTAGACCTACCAGGCTGCATTCCAACTCAGAGAATTGTAGAGTTGCAAGGGACCCCCAAAGGTCTTCTAGTCCAGCCCCTTGCAATCCAGCCTCTTTAGAAACCTCCAGCGAAGGAGAGTCCACCGCCTTCCCTGGGAGTCCCTTTCACAGCCAAACAGCTCAGTTCTGCTCAAGAGTAGACCCACTGAAATCAGTGGACCCAAGTTAGTGACTTGTGTGTTCCAATTCAATGGGATTTACTCGGGAGGAAGACTAGCATTGGACCCCATCCAATGGAACTGAAGGGAATGGCTGTATTAGGTCCATTAATTCCAATGGGCCTACTCAGAGTAATAGGGTAACAGACCATAAAGAGAGCCTGCTGGGTCAGGGCAATGCCCCTTTTGGCAAACCCGCAGGCAGAATCTGAACTCAGGACTCCTTTCCACTGCTGCGCATTCAGGAGCATTGCCACTGGGGCAAACAGTAGCCCAAGATGGCCTCCTTCCTCCTCTATTAATTCATCCAGTCCTCTTTCAAAGCCACCACTGCCTCCTGCAGCAGGGAGTTCCACAGGTTAACCATGTGCCACGTGATCCTCTCACAGACGGCTTCCAGGGACCAGAGAGAGTCCTCATTATCCTAAAGTCAAGGATGTCACCACATATCCCCCCCCCCCGCAAAAAAGACAAAAATCTGCACCCGGCCAAAAGCAGCCTTGCCCACAATCCTGCCAGCCTTTGTGGCGTCCCAGGGTAGACTGCCACTGAAAGGGGAGGCTCTATTAGTATGTTGCACAAGGAACCTTCATCTTCCTCCGTTCCACAGCAGAAGTGGCCCAAGGCAGACATCCCCTGCCCCACTCAGCTCTACTCTGCTGGCCTTCTGCAAGCCAAGCAGCTTCCCTCTTTCTTTTCAAGGTTTCACCCACCGCTGTCCACCTAGTTCAAGCACAACAGACTCCAGAACAGGGACCCAGAGCTTTTGTACACACAACACATAGAGGGCAGTGTGGTGTAGTGGTTAGAGCATCAGACTAGGGCCCGAGACACAACAGGGTTTGAACCAGGAATAACAGCTCAGCTGGTAGAGCATGAGACTCTCAGGGTTCTGGATTCGAGACCCAGCTTGGGTGAAAGATTCCTGCACTGCAGCGGGTTGGTCTAGAATAGATGACCCTGTAGTCCCTTCTAACTCTAAGACATCTTCCCATTTGGCCCTGGGTGCAAATTTGGGCCCAGTCTCTATCCTTCTCGGCCTGACCTACCTGTCAAGGTTGTTGGGGGGGTTAAATGAGGAGGGGGGAGACCCAGGCATGCTCAGCTCAGAGAACAAAAGGAGGGATATCAAGGCAATAGATGAGGCGGGGAAAGGGGGTGGGGAACCCGCCCCCCCCCAATGCTGCTGAACTACAACGCCCCCCTTCCACCCCCAGGAGTTGTGGGGAGTGGCAAAGCTCCCCCCCCCAACAAGCCCTTGGCAACCGCATCCCACCAGGCTGGGGGCGGCGAGGCGCTCAGCCCCCCACCCCGAATCTGCAGAGAAGACGGCGGCCATCAGCGCTGATTCAACTGCCCCCCCCAGCGCCCCCCAAACCGGCACCAGGCGCTCTCACCACCCCTCCCTCATTTTCTCTCTTCTCCAGCCCCCCACCCGCCCCCCAAGTTTGGGCCACGACCAGCTCCATCCTCGCTTGCAACGAGGAGCCACAAGTCCATCTTCCACACCAACAGCGCCCCCCAGGACCAAATCTTTTCCGGCGTGCGCCTCGGAAAGAATTCTCCCCCTCCGGCTGGATTGGGAGGCAGTGGCGGGGGGAGGAGGTTTGGGTGCCTGGGAAATCCCCCCCCATCCTAACCTATTTCCCCTCCCCCTCTCCTCCCCCCCCCCCCGCTTCACATCTCCTCCCCCTGACATGTTTTTAACTTTCCTGGAGGCTCCAAAAATGAAAAGGGGAGGGGGGAAAACACATTTCCCTCCTCCTCCCCCTCCCCCTGGGATCCCTCAAACATCGCCCCCCCCCACGCGCGCACCCTGATCGAGTCACTTTCACTTTTTCCATCTCTCTCTCTGCCCCCCCCCTCCGCAAATGAAACCCTTTAAAGCCCTTTCGGCCTTAACTTTTTCCCCACATCAGCCCAAAAAACCCCCAGAGTTTGGCTTCCAAATGTGGGGCGGGTGTGAGATGGAAGAAGGGAGATGGGCTTTGTTTTGGGGGGTGGGGAGGGCTGCTGGCTTGTCTCTCTTTCCGGATGGAGGTTACTCGCGAGTCAGGATCTCCTCCACCGCCGCGCAATCACACAGAGTTCAAGGCTCCTTCCTCGCGAGTAAGGCGGTCTTTCGAAGGCTGCCGATTGCCTGGGAGCGAAGCCCACAAAGCAGGGAGCGAGGAGGATCGGGAGAAAACGTGGCTGGATCCGCCGCCTTCCTCGCCCACGACGCGCGAGCCTAGAGGACCGATCCACCGCTCTGATTCCGATCCTACTTTTTTGGGGGGGGGGCGAGTGGGGGGCTTCATCCAGTCAACTTCGCCCTCGCCCTCCAAACAGGCCCGATCCTTTCCCCCCCGGATTCTTTAACGCTCGTTTCGCTCCCGCCCCGGCCGCAGAATCGGGGCCCCCGTTTTTAAAATACCTCTCCGCCCAAAAAACCATCAGCTTCCGCGGAGTTTCCCCTTCTGTTTACACCCGTTGCAAATCCGAAGCGGGGCCGGGAGCGACTCTCATTCCTTCCTTCCGCCCCCCCCCAAACTCCCCTCCTCGGAAGCAACGACGCTCATCCCCCCATTTCAATCCGACTGCACCCCCTTTCCACGATTAGCACTGCAAATACAGACCCTCCCCCCAAAAAACAACCACCCGTGGGAACGCGCCTCTCCTTTCTGGGGGTGTCCTGGGATCCGCTCCACACTTTTCCTAAATCTCTCCCCCCTCCAAGTTTTTCTCCCCAGGAGGGGAGCAGAAAACCTCGCCTCTCCCCGGCGCGCAGCGAACGGAACAAGCCAGCCTCGGTTCTGCGCTGCCGTCGAGGCGCAAAACAAGCAAGAGAAAAGTCTCTCTCCGCTCCGAATCCGGCTCCGGATTTACCTTGGGCGAAAGCGGCGTCGGCTCCCGTGAAGACCCACAGGACGGCCAGGACCAGCATCGCTCCCGGAGGGCCGGCCGGGGTCCGTGGCTCGCTCGGGGCTCCGTCGTCCGCCCAGCAGCTCCGCCGCCACCAGCAAGTCCGGCGGGGGACCCGCTCCGCTCCGGCTCCGGCGCCTCTCCTGGTAGCACAAAAGGCGGAGGAAGGCGGAGGAGAGAGGGAGGGAGGGAGGCAGAGAGGAGGGAGGGAGGGAAGAAGGAGCGCGCCGGGAACCACTTTGGGATGGAGGGAGGAGGAGGAGGAGGAGGAGAAGAAGAGAGCGAAGCAGGCAGCGCCGGGGGAAGGGAGAGAGGCGCTCCGGATTGGCCTCCGGGGAAGGAGCGGGCGGAGGAGGCGCCGAGGCGCAACCCGCTTCCCAGCCAACTTGGGCAAAGTTCTGGCGCGTGTGGACGCGGCTCGGCAGGGGAGGCCCCGATCCGGATTTACTCCCGTGTAAAGGTTCCTCAAAGGGACGCGGGTGGCGCTGTGGGTTAAACCACAGAGCCTCTTGGTCTTGCCGATCAGAAGGTCGGCGGTTCGAATCCCCGCGACGGGCTGAGCTCCCTGTCCCTGCTCCTGCCCACCTAGCAATCCGAAAGCACATCAAAGTGCAAATAGATAAATAGGTACCACTATGGTGGGAAGGTAAACGGCGTTTCCGTGCGCTGCTCTGGCTCGCCAGAAGTGGCTTAGTCATGCTGGCCACATGACCCAGAAAAACTGTCTGCGGACAAACATCAGCTCCCTCGGCCTGTAAAGCGACATGAGTGGCGCAACCCCAGAGTTGTCCGCAACTGGACTTAACGGTCAGGGGTACCTTTACCTTTAGTCTAGCTGTGGCCTAAACCACAGAGCCTAGGGCTTGCTGATCAGAAGGTCGGCGGTTCAAATCCCCGCAGCGGGGTGAGCTTCCGTTGCTCGGTCCCTGCTCCTGCCAACCTAGCAGTTTGAAAGCACTTCAAAGTGCAAGTAGATAAAGAGGTACCGCTCCGGCAGGAAGGTAAACGGCGTTTCCGTGCGCTGCTCTGGTTTGCCAGAAGCGGCTTAGTCCTGCTGGCCACATGACCCGGAAGCTGTACGCCGGCTCCCTCGGCCAGTAAATCGAGATGAGCACTGCAACCCCAGAGTCGGCCACGACTGGACCTCATGGTCAGGGGTCCCTTTACCTTTATCTTTAAAGGCTCCTCAGGCATAGGCCTTACAGATGGGGCTGTTGGGGACGGCGGCCTTCTCCAACCTGGCGCCCTCCACATGTGAGAATGACGGAAGTGAAGAGACCTTCAGGGTCGTCCAGGCCAGCCTCACGGAGATGCCATGTGGTTGGATGGCAAAGGAGCGGAGGAATGATGAATTCAGCCTCTGGGGTGGTCGACTTGGGCTGGCAGCCGCTGGTCTGGGTTCTAGGTGGCGCTGCTGGTCCTTCCCTGCTTGGAAGCAGGGGCTTTCTGCCTGGGAAGCAGCTGCCCTGCCTGCTGAGCTGCACCTTTCTTCCAAAGAAATAAAGTTAGATTCTAGTCCTCATGGTTCTAAGTAAAGGGCTGGTTTGAACAGGAGCCTAGGAAGCTGCCTTCCCGGGTGGGAGGAAATCCCATGGATCTCAATGGCAGCTACTCCCGAGTAAGCCTGAATGTTCACCAGCAGGGAGCATGGGGCATGTCCAGTTCTCTGTGCACAAAGCACTCCCTGTGCAGATCAGCTGAGGATCAGTCTGATGACTGGCAGGAAGGAATCCTAGCAAAGCAGGAAAACCAGGCCTACGTTTCAAGGGTCAAGGTTTGCCTTCCTGGCCCATTTGGATCCAGAATTGGCCTCCACAGTCACTTACGGACTCATTGTTAGAACTGTGTTTATGGAAGGCAATCTTTCTTGGCTACGAGGGATCGCCAAAGAAGAAGAACTTGAGGGCAAAGTACCTTCTTGATGTTTGTTTGTTTGTTACAGGACTGTTGTTGTTGTTGTTTAGTCATTTAGTCGTGTCCGCCTCTTCGTGACCCCCTGGACCAGAGCACGCCAGGCCCTCCTGTCTTCCACTGCCTCCCTCATGCTGGTAGCTTCGAGAACACTGTCCCACCATCTGGTCCTCTGCCGTCCCCTTCTCCTTGTGCCCTCCATCTTTCCCAACATCAGGGTCTTTTCCAGGGAGTCTTCTCTTCTCATGAGGTGACCAAAGTCTTGGAGCCTCAGCTTCAGGATCTGTCCTTCCAGTGAGCCCTCAGGGCTGATTTCCTTCAGAATGGAGAGGTTGGATCTTCTTCCAGTCCATGGGACTCTCAAGAGTCTCCTCCAGCACCAGAATTCAAAAGCATCCATTCTTCGGCGATCAGCCTTCTTGATGGTCCCGCTCTCCCTTCCATACATCACTACTGGGAAAACCAGAGCTTTAACTATACGGACCTTTCTTGGCAAGGCGATGTCTCTGCTTTTTAAGATGCTGTCTAGGTTTGTCATCGCTTTTCTCAGGACTCCTCCTCCACCTTTTTTCTCCAAGCAGGTCAAGGTGACTTCGCCCCTCACCCATTTTATACTCTCAACAGCCCTGTGAGGTAGGTGAGACTGGCCCAAAGTCACCACAGTGAGCTTCATGGCTGTTGGGACCTGGGTCTCTCCCAGATCTTAGCTCAACACCCTAACCACTACACTGCACTATCTTGCTTGGAGCGGGTGGCAACCAGACATAGGGGTTCAAGTCCAGGTTCCTAGGCCCATTTTACTTGAGAGTACTGTTACATTGCAACAAGAGTAAGACGAGCAATGATGTCAGCAACGGAGTTCAAATTGTAAACATCGAAGGAACGATAATAAACAGTAGTGACATTCGAATTGAATTTTTAAAACCTTAAAAGTCGAAACCTGGTCATAAATATAAGCACCAATTCTGTGAATTGGCTATATTTCCACTGTTATTTGTAGCTCAATACTACTTATAATGTCATATTTTTATAAATTGTTTTCTGGTCATTGTCCGTATTAAAGACATTTGAATTTGAATTTGAGAGTAAAGCTCCTTGATGTGACTTGATTAGAAGGTTTGTGAGCTTTTTTTGTGGGGCAGGGGAGAAAAACCATGGTTACATTCCTGAGTTTCCTGGGAGTAAGTCATCTCCCCCATCACATTTAAAAGACACGTGGGATCTGGCTCTGGAGCCCCGTGTCGCTTTCAGACAGGAGTTCCCCGGATCATTTGGGGACGGGTGTCCAGGCACCATCTGGGTTGCCGAAATCTGTCTGAGAAGTTTAGTGATGATGGGCGTATCCTGATGACTCTCCAGGCGTCTCTGAATCACCTCCAGAGGCCGAAGGAGGCAGAGAATTAAGACATTCGGCGCAGACAAAGGTTTCCTCAAGCTGAAGGCAATTCAAAGTTTATTTCCCTCCTTGCAAAGGCCGTTCTCTAGCGCTCTCTCTGACCTCCCAGAAGGGTTCCTGCACAACCTTTCCAGCACTTTGCTGCTGGATTTTCACCATAAAGGGGCTTCCCTGGTTCTGGGACCAGATGCCCTCTGAACTGTGTAGCTCCTGGAGGCAACTGGAGGGTGACTGGGTTGCGCATGGCGAGAGCATCATTGTCCAGTATATCTGAAGGAGCGTCTCCACTCCCATCGTTCTGCCCGGACACTGAGGTCCAGCTGCGAGGGCCTTCTGGCGGTTCCCTCCCTGCGAGAAGCCAAGTTACAGTGGTACCTTGGGTTAAATTCGCTTCAGGTTACAGACTCCCGCTAACCCAGAAATAGTACCTTGGGTTACGAACTTTGCTTCAGGATGAGAACAGAAATCGTGCAGCGGCGGCGCAGCGGCAGCAGGAGGCCCCATTAGCTAAAGTGGTGCTTCAGGTTAAGAACAGTTTCAGGTTAAGAACGGACCTCCAGAACGAATTAAGTACTTAATCCGAGGTACCACTGTGCAGGGAACCAGGCGGAGGGCCTTCTTGGTGGTGGCGCCCGCCCTGTGGAACGCCCTCCCACCAGATGTCAAAGAGAAAAACAACTACCAGACTTTTAGACGACATCTGAAGGCAGCCCTGTTCAGGGAAGCTTTTAATGTTTGATGCATTGTGGTATTTTAATATTTTGTTGGAAGCCGCCCAGAGTGGCTGGGGAAGCCCAGCCAGATGGGCAGGGTATAAATAACAAATTCTTCTTCTTCTTCTTCTTCTTCTTCTTCTTCTTCTTCTTCTTCTTCTTCCTCCTCCTCCTCCTCCTCCTCCTCCTCCTCCTCCTCCTCCTCCTCCTCTCAAGCCTGTGCAGAGTATCTCACATCTGGGAGAGGAAAGGGCCAGATTTTAAGGCCCACCCCTTCTCTCCTTCCAGGGTTGAAGGCATCTTTCTACAGGCAACAGCAGAGAGAGAGAGAGAGAGAGAGAGAGACAGCCTGTGGCCCCCTTCTTACCTGGGCAATCTCACCCAAAGGTGGGTCTCCCTGAAGGAGCATCTCCACCCACTGCCATCATCCAGCCTGGAGACTGAGGTCCTCCTTCGAGGGTCTTCTTCTGGGCCCCTCCCTGCAAGAAGTGAAGTTACAGGGAACCAGGCAGAGGGCCTTCTGGGCGGCCAGATGTCGAGGAGATACAAGAGTTACATCATTTTTAAAAGACACCCAAAGTTTCAGGGATCTTTTTGGGTGTGGTGTTGTATTGTGTTTTTAGTATTTTTTGCAGGGAGCCTCCCCCAAGTCAGGCCTTGAGTGCAAAGACACCCGCCCCCTCGCACACCCACACGGGTTGTGGTGTTCAGTACGACAAGCCACCACAAATCTGAGCCGTGCCAACGGGGCCCTGAGGTTGGCAGAGGGCCAGCATGCCAGTCAGCACCGTTCCCACAGGGAATCTGCCCACTAGTGGAGGACCCCTCCCCACAAAAACCCCACCACCACACCACTAGATTCCTGCATCTGCCCTTCCCTGTGTTTCCGTTTGGACCCATCCCAAAGTTCTGCCCGCCACCCGCCCAGCTGGTTGGCATATAATTTATATCCCACTTTTCCTCCAAGAAGCTCAAAGTGCCAGGCGATGTTCTCTCCATCTGATCCCCATAACCCCCCCACCCCGAAGTCGGGCTGAGAGGCAGTGACCTGCCCCAGCTTCACTCCTGGCGAGTGAGGATTTGAACCCCGGACTCCTGGGTCCCAGCCCGGCGCTCTAACCACTAGGCGCCACTGCGCCACGTTCCTCTGGGCTCCCACCCGCCATTTTCCGCAAACCGCCCCCCCAAGAGGAAACATCAAAGAAAGGGACGTCTTCTCTGAAGCGCCTGACCCTCTCCTGCCCCGTCTCGCCGCCTCGCCTCGCTCCCCTGGCTATTGGCTGGCGGGGAGAATTCTGGATTCCTCCTCTAGTTTGCTTTGCCCCAGGCGGTGGTCTCCATGGCAACGCGGCTGCATCCCCCCCCCACCGCCAAATCCCCAGGAAGGGGGCTTGGAAGAGGCAGGGAGGGGGGAGCAGAGAGGGGATTAATTCTCCTCCTGCGACCCCCCCCGCCTGCCCACTAGGCTAAACCACCCTGGACGGGGCAAAAACTTTGACCTTCCCTTTGATCTGGAAGTTAGGAACGCGCAGGGGGGCTCTGGAAGCTCACTGCTGCTCTCTGGCGGCCAGAGAGCGGCATGGCGGCCTCTGGAGGAAAGCAGCAAATATGAGTCTTCGCTCGCGTCCGCACGCCCCACCCCGAGAGCGCGCGGCTCCCCTCTCACCCCCCCGAAGGATCCTGGGAAGCGTAGTTTGCCAGGGATGCTGGGGGTCGCGGCTCTGTGAGGGGTGGGCTAGAGTTCCTGGGATGCTCTGCAGGGACCCAGAGAGCCCTTGTGGCTGGCAGCCCTCGCCGCCTCCTCTGTGAATTTGCCTGATCCTCTGTTAAAGCCACCCAGGCTGGTGTGTGAGGAGAGAGGGAGGAAAACCTCTCTCTCTGTCCCCTTTCTCCATGCCAGGCACAATTTTATAAACTTTTATCATGTCTCCTCTGATTTGCCTCTTCTCCAAACCAAAAAGTCCCAGTTTTGCTATCTTTCCTCATAGGAGAGGGGCTCCATTCCTTTGATCATTTGGGTCGCCCTTTTCACACACTAAGGGACGCGGGTGGCACTTTGGGTTAAACCACAGAGCCTGGGACTTGCCGATCAGAAGGTCGGCGGTTCGAATCCCCGCAACGATGGGGTGAGCTCCCGTTGCTCGGTCCCTGCTCCTGCCAACCTAGCAGTTCGAAAGCACGTTAAAGTGCAAGTAGATCAATAGGTACCACTCTGGAGGGAAGGTAAACATCGTTTCTGTGCGCTGCTCTGGTTTGCCAGAAGCGGCTTAGTCATGTTGGCCACATGACCCGGAAGCTGTACGCCGGCTCCCTCGGCCAGTAAAGCGAGATGAGCGCCGCAACCCCAGAATCGGCCACGACTGGACCTAATGGTCAGGGGTCCCTTTACCTTTACCTTTCACACACTGCATTGAAAGCCCTTGGCTCCCCGTGTGTGTTTGTGTGTGCGTCTGTGTATACACCCATGTCACATCAAGGAGCTTTACACACACATATATATGATATGCAATGTCCATACTCATATTCTTTCCTTTCATTAACATATAACTGAGAATATACCTACAATCTCATGCTTATTCACTTTGTTCCTGCACAGGATTCTCCCTGTTAACATTTTGGGATCTTCCTCTGTCTGCTTCACTTCAGGCAGATCACCCTGACAGGCACTCAGGATCCTGAAGAAACCTCTCTCTCTCTCAGCCATTCTCCCTCACGCACAGAGAGAGAAGAGCAGAAAAGGCAGTTAAAAAAACGACAGTTGCTGGAATAACAGTCACAACGGAATGGAATGCCTTTCCCATGTGACTCACAGTCAGCCAATCACATGAGAGAGCTACGACCAAAGGGAAAACCCCATGTCAAAAAATACACAGCAAATCCCATTCTCCTTAACACCCCCCTGGAAAGATCTTGAGAAGTTGTTTTTCGGGATGCTGGGAACGACAGCTCTGCAAGGGATAAACTCCTGGGATTAAATCCTGGGCAGCCGAATCACTAGATGGCACCTTCCTGCTTTTCTGTTTAAAGCAGCCTTTTCATGTGCCCCATGAGGACTGGAATCTTACTTTAGCATAAAGGGAAGGGCTGCAGCTCAGTGGTCAGAGCATCTGCTTGGCATGCAGAAGGTCGCAGGTTTGGTCCCAGGCAACACCTCCAGGTAGGACTGGGAGAGACCCCTGAGCCCCAAATCCCGAAGAGCTACTGCCGTTCAGTGTTGACAGTATTGAGCTGGGTGGGACCAGTGACTTAGGATATTTTTAAGTCCCCTTCTTATGATCCTCCTGGCTTTTGTGGTGCAGGTGGAAGGCAAGAAGAGGAGATTGTTCAGCCACGGCCCTTGTGTTCTCCCACTGCCCAGCACATGTAATTAACTTTTTAATTCATTGGTCAATCAATTAACAGCCAAGTAGGGGGCTGCCTTCTCGCCAGAAATGAGCTTTCTCTTTCAGGCTAAATCACAGAAGATGGAGCCAGCTTGTTTTCTGCTCCTCCAAGGAGTAGGAGCTAAGCAAGCGGATTCAAAATGCAAAGAAGGAGACTCCAACTAAACACCCGGCTGGGATTCTGTAGCTGGGATTGCTGCATTGCAGAGGGCTGGACTAGGTGACACTTGGAGATCCCTTCCAGATCTGCAATTTTGGGATTCTTTGAAATAAACCACACTTTAAAAAGCGTGACAAAGAAAAAAGGCCAGTGTTCTAGTTGGTAGCCCTCAATATAGTTTAGAAAGAAGCACATTTGGCACTCAGGAGACCTCACACCCCCTTTCACGGAGAAATGGGCTTCTCGTGCAGACGGCAGATGGACCACACGGTCTCCTGGCAAAGGAGCTGTCCGAAAAAGCAACATCAACTCCTCGACCCGTTTTGCTGGTTTTGTCCTTGAGCAAAGCTGCTCCAGAATGCCATGCTCACATTCCCACACTTTGCGCTGGGGAAACCTGGACCTCCTAGGCTCGCTCGCCTTTCCTGTCTCGCCTCCTTCACACGGATCTGGGACCAGCAGAGGGTTATTTTTAGACAATTAGCTGTGTCAGTTGAACTAAGTTAACAGGTGAGGCAGGAATAATTTGCTTGAGGGAAAGATGGTAGGGGAGAGCGGAGGAAAGAGAGATGTCGGAAAGGTTTGCTCTACGGAAGATGAGCCGGAAGACGAGGGCCTGTTCACACAGCCACGTGGGAGACGGGTGGGCAGCAACCATGTTCGTGGTAGGCTGAGCATCTCACAGGACCACGTTCGGAGGCAGCGACATCTCTTAACAGCAGTTTCTTGAAATGGCCGGAGGGGAGAGGGCTCTTAAATACTGGCTCCCCAACTGGTTGGCCACTGTAAGAACTGGACACTGAACTAGACGGAACCCCTTTGGCCTGTTTCAGCAGCTGGGCTCTATTCATGGGGCCTCCAGGTCCAGGGGCAGTCTACCTTAAGGACATTTGACGAGTGAAACCAACCACCTGTCTCCTGGATCCTTGCCCATCCTGGCTTATAAAAGCTAGCCGGGAAGGACTGGGCGATGGGCTTCGTGGGGTGGTGAATGCTTCCCTCCGTGAGGGAGCCTTCCCAGACCCACTGAAAGAGGCGGTTATTAAACCGCTTCTTAAAAAATCATCTTTAGATGCGGCCACGATGGCCAACTATCGCCCAGTCTCAAATCTTCCATTCTTGGGCAAGGTGATTGAGCGAGCGGTTGCTGAACAACTCCAGGCACGCCTGGAAGAAGCTGACCATTTGGATCCCTTCCAGTCGGGATTCAGGCCTCATCATGGGACTGAAACTGCCTTGGTCGCGCTGGTTGATGATCTCCGGCGGGCTAGGGACAAAGGTGAGAGCTGTTTCCTAGTTCTGCTGGATCTCTCAGCGGCGTTTGATACCATCGACCATAACATCCTTCTAGACCATCTTGAGGGGCTGGGAGCTGGGGGCACTGTCATACAGTGGTTCCGCTCCTTCCTCCTGGGCCGTGTTCAGAAAGTGGTGGTGGGGGATGAGTGTTCAGACCCCTGGGCTCTCACTTGTGGGGTCCTCAGGGTTCTGTCCTCTCCCCCATGCTTTTCAACATTTACATGCTGGGAGAGATCATCAGGAGGTTTGGGCTGGGTGTTCATCAGTATGCGGATGATACCCAGCTCTACCTCTTTTTCAAATCAGAACCAGTGAAGGCGGTGAAGGTTCTGTGTGAGTGTCTGGAGGCGGTTGGAGGATGGATGGCGGCTAACAGATTGAGGTTGAATCCTGACAAGACAGAAGTACTGTTTCTGGGGGACAGGAGGCGGGCGGGTGTGGAGGATTCCCTGGTCCTGAATGGGGTAACTGTGCCCCTGAAGGACCAGGTGCGCAGCCTGGGAGTCATTCTGGACTCACAGCTGTCCATGGAGGCGCAGGTCAATTCTGTGTCCAGGGCAGCTGTTTATCAGCTCCATCTGGTACGCAGGATGAGACCCTCCCTGTCCGCAGACTGTCTCGCCAGAGTGGTGCATGCTCTGGTTATCTCCTGCTTGGACTACTGCAGTGCAGTCTACGTGGGGCTACCTTTGAAGGTGACCCGGAAACTACAACTAATCCAGAATGCGGCAGCTAAACTGGTGACTGGGAGCGGCTGCCGAGACCATATAACACCGGTCTTGAAAAACCTACATTGGCTCCCAGTATGTTTCCAAGCACAATTCAAAGTGTTGGTGCTGACCTTGAAAGCCCCACATGGCCTCGGCCCAGTATACCTGAAGGAGCGTCTCCACTCCCATCATTCTGCCCGGACGCTGAGGTCCAGCGCCAAGGGCCTTCTGGCGGTTCCCTCATTGCGAGAAGCAAAGCTACAGGGAACCAGGCAGAGGGCCTTCTCGGTGGTGGCGCCCGCCCTGTGGAACGCCCTTCCAGCAGATGTCAAAGCGATAAACAACTACCTGACATTCAGAAGACATCTTAAGGCAGCTCTGTTCAGGGAAGTTTTTAACGTGTGATATTTTACTGTATTTTTGGTTTTTATGGAAGCCGCCCAGAGTGGCTGGGGAGGCCCAGCCAGATGGGCGGGGTATAAATAATAAATTATTATTATTATTATTATTATTATTATTATTATTATTACTATTACTGTGAGGACAGGAGGCTGGACTAGATGGGCAGATGAGAAGATTCAGTAGTCCTGGCTTGTGTACTTATAGAACCCCCCAGGCCAGGGACAGTGATGGGCACTTTGCCCACCTGTAGAGGAATCACCTTGCCGACAAAGGTCCGTATAGTTAAAGCCATGGTTTTCCCAGTAGTGATGTATGGAAGTGAGAGCTGGGCCATCAAGAAGGCTGACTGCCGAAGAATTGATGCTTTTGAATTCTGGTGCTGGAGGAGACTCTTGAGATTCCCATGGACTGCAAGAAGAACAAACCTCTCCATTCTGAAGGAAATCAGCCCTGAGTGCTCACTGGAAGGACAGATCCTGAAGCTGAGGCTCCAAGACTTTGGCCACCTCATGAGAAGAGAAGACTCCCTGGAAAAGACCCTGATGTTGGGAAAGATGGAGGGCGCAAGGAGAAGGGGACGACAGAGGACAAGAAGGTTGGACAGTGTTCTCAAAGTGGCCAGCATGAGGGAGGCAGTGGGAGACAGGAGTGCCTGGCGTGCTCTGGTCCAGGGGGTCACGAAGAGGCGGACACGACTAAACCACTCAACAACAACAACAACAACAACAACAACAACAAGAGGAATTGTGTGGTGTTTTTGCGAGATGCAGCAGTTAAAAGGACATCATTGCCTCATAAGAGGAACCTGATGGGTGTGACCAGCAACCCATTTAATGCAGCATCCAGTTTTCACAGTGGCCAAGCAGAGGTTGGTTGAGGAACCTGGAATCTAGACCCAAGTGCAGCAGCACTCCTGCATTCTTTGGCTTCCAGCAACTGGTATTTGAGAAACATTGCTTCCTCTGACCGTGAAGGCAGTGCAAAGCCATCCTGATTAGTAGCCATTAATAGTCGTCTCCTCCATGAATGTATCTAATCCCCTTTTAAAGCCATCCAGGTCGCTGGCCACTGCAGCCTCCAGTGGCAGGGAGTTCCACAGTTGAACTATGAATCCATCTGTCCTGAATCTTCCAAGCCCCTCAGTAGAGTGCTTGGGTGTTTTAAGCCCTAATTCTACACCATATTTGCGCTCCAGTTCTGAGTCGACAAAGACTTTCCCATGACAGCTCACAACCGAGCCGCCCTGAGGTATCTATCCACACTTTCCCCCGGTGTCCTTGTGTGAGCCGCCCTTTGGCTTTTGCCGCCCCCCCCCTGGCCGTTTCAAAGAAGCCTCCCCCACCCCCAGCCAGCCGCCAGGTCCAGCTGTCACGGAGCAGTGAGGTAAGAAATGAGCAAGACTAATGAATGCAATAACAGCCACTTAAAATAAAGTATGTTTTATTAAAAGCAATAATGGCTCCTCGTGTCGCAGACGTGGCATGCGGCTTGCTGCCGGACCGAGAATGACAAATCGACAGTCCCCAGACCCCTCTGCCCTTTGGAGATATCTGTGGACGAGGTTTGGCTGCCTTCCATCCCAGGACTGAATAGAAGAGCAGAAGAAGGACCTGCTGAATCAGGCAATGTCTCACCTGGCCCAGCCTCCTGCTCTCACAGTGGCCAGTCATAGGGGAAGCCCCCAAGCAGGACCTGAGTGCGAGAGCAACACTCCTCTTCTGGGATGGGTTGATTGATGGATCAAGTTTTATCACATGCTGCTTTTGCGCAAGGAGCTCCGCCAAAAGTGGCTTGCGGCAAACATCCAAAACACCGAAGTGCGGAGCATCGGAAATGCAAAATATTCAAAATACAGAGCAAGCCTGTAAATTCAGAAATGAGAAAAAGCAACGATTTGGTGAACACAGAATAAATTCAATATCACAAAATGATCCAGCTTAATTACATAAATACAAAGCAAAACAAGAGCTCACCATTCCCTGGCCTGGTCTTGCTGCGCTGCAAGAAGCTTGGCCTAAATAAAGCACAGAGAGGAGAGAAAGATGACAGGCAGCTTGCCTCCCTCATGCTTACTCCAGAGGAGACTGGCAGCAGCCGGAGGGCAGTGGTGGTCAGCCTCTTCTCCACCCTCCTGCAAGTCCAGCTGCTGGCCCATGTCTTAGAATCATAGGATCATAGAGTTGGAAGAGTCCACAAGGGCCATCGAGTCCAACCCCCTGCCAAGCAGGATGTCTTATCGCACTAGGATTCAGAAACCCTCTTTCAAAGCCATCCAAGTTGCTTACCATCCCTGCCTCCTGTGGCAGCGAGTTCCACAGATCAACTCTCTTCTGCCTGTCCTGAATTTCCCAACACTGCCTTGCTTTGAGGGTGTAGTAGTACAGTTCTGAGATGGTGTGGGCACATGCACACACAACCCTCCTGTGTTGGCGGGGGCATCTGAGCAAATCGTGGGAAGCCGCCTTCTACCATCTCGTCCATCTAGCCCAGTGTTGCCAACACGGGCTGGCAGCAGCATTTCAGGGATTCAGGCAGGAGCCTCTGCCAGCCCAGCCTGGAGATGGATCCAACCGGGGACCTTCTGCATAAACCAGGTGCTTGAACACTGAACTTGGCCCCGTCTGTGGACTTGGGGAAATGGAGGGGCTGCCATGAGCCCACTCTTATTTTTTCCCCATTTTTTAAATTCATTTTATAACACAAATAAAAAACACAAACAGAAAAGACAAACAATACAAACAAATTCTTGTCATATCCTTATTTTCCTAAACATTGTTAAGTGGGCTTCCCCAAGTCCCACCTATCTGATTTTCATTTTACTTCATCTTTAGCAGTTTACATATATCATAATTTCTAGCCATCTTTTTTTTTTATCGCACTTAAAATATCTTCACCTTTTATCACTTACAAATATTACTAGTTTAAAATACCCTATCTTCTACTTCTAACCCTACAGTCTATATCAACTTCCAAAGCTATACTAAGATTTAAATATTAACATATTTTTTTCAAATATTCCTTAAACTTCTTCCAATCTTCTTCCACCGTCTCTTCTCTCTGGTCTCAGAGTCTCCCGGTCAGTTTGGCAAGTTCCATGTAATCCATCATCTTCATCTGCCATTCTTTGATAGTTGGTAAATCTTGTTTCTTCCAATTCTTCGCTAACAATATTCTCGCAGCTGTTGTGGCATACAGAAAAAAAGTAACATCCTTTTTGGGAATTTCACCCCCCACTAGACCAAGTAAAAAGGCTTCTGGTTTTTTAATAAATGTGTTTTTCAACACTTTTTTCAATTCATTATAAATCCTTTCCCAGAAGTCTTTTACTAGGAGCCATTCCTAGGAGCCAAGAGGTCTTCACTCCCCCAATAAAATATTTGAGGGTGTGCATGCACCACGTTATATGATCCATTATGCAGGGCGGGGCTCACCTGGGCCCCCCAATATTTGAATCAAGTTGGCACCCCTAGTGGCTACTAGCCACGAACGGTGTGTACTACTGCATTTCAGCAAATACTCTGAATGATACCAATAGCTGAGAATTGCAAGTCGGAGAGAGTGGCTGCTTTTCTGTTCAGACCCTCCTCTTGGGCTCCTGTTTGGGGGGGGGGTCTGTTTGGCTGCTACTATGAAAACAGGGTGCTGGACAGGATGGGCCCCCTTTGGCCTGATCCAAAAATAATTATAAAATGATAGAGATTTTCTAGGCTAGAGAGAAGTTTTCCTTCATCTCGCATTAACTCTGGAACTGATGGACTTCCAAGGAACCAGAACATTGAGAGATTCTAGTTACAGGTAGGTAGCCGTGTTGGTCTGCCATAGTCAGAACAAACAAACAAACAAATTCCTTCCAGTAGCACCTTAGAGACCAAGTAAGTTTGTTATTGGTATGAGCTTTTGTGAAGAAGTGTGCATACACAGGAAAGCTCATACCAATAACAAACTTAGTTGGTCTCTAAGGTGCTACTAAGGGACGCAGGTGGCACTGTGGGTTAAACCACAGAGCCTAGGGCTTGCTGATCAGAAGGTTGGCGGTTCAAATCCCCATGACGGGGTGAGCTCCTGTTGCTCAGTCCCAGCTCCTGCCAACCTAGCAGTTTGAAAGCATGTCAAAGTGCAAGTAGATAAAGAGGTACCGCTCTGGCGGGAAGGTAAACGGCGTTTCCATGCACTGCTCTGGTTCACCAGAAGTGACTTAGTCATGCTGGCCACATGACCCGGAAGCTGTACGCCGGCTCCCTCGGCCAATAAAGCAAGATGAGCGCCGCAACCCCAGAGTCGGCCACGACTGGACCTCATGGTCAGGGGTACCTTTACCTTTAGCCATGTTGGTCTGCCATAGTCGGAACAAACAAACAAAAAAATTCCTTCCAGTAGCACCTTAGAGACCAAGTAAGTTTGTTATTGGTATTGTATCTGAAGAAGTCTGCATGCACACGAAAGCTCATACCAATAACAAACTTAGTTGGTCTCTAAGGTGCTGCTGGAAGGAATTTTTTTTATTACTGGGAAATTCAGGAGAGATAACAGAAAATACTTCACGCAGCACAGAGTTAAACTGTGGAACTCCCTTCCACTGGAGGCAATGGGGGTCACAAACCTAGATGGGTTTTTAAAAGGATTGGACAGAAGCCGGGAGCTGGTCTCAGGTCCGGAGCTGAGCGCTTCCATAGCCACCCTGCAGAGGGCAGTAGCGACACGCATTTCCCTAACCAATGGACCACACTGCCATTCCATGGGCAAAGATGGAAACCGTCTCCCTCTCTCTCTCTCTCTCTCTCTCTCTCTGTGTGTGTGTGTGTGTGTGTGTGTGGAGCCCTCCAGGAGGCAACTCTGAATCGCGTTGCCAGTCAGGTGGCTTTCTGAAGAGGGTCTCTTTTGGGAAGGCTGGCGAATCAAATTAACCGGCTCGCCAGGCACAATTACGGGGAAGCCCGCGGTGTGAAATGCGCCAAAATTAAAACCCGCCGTGCGGGGAGCCAGGAGCCTGCCGCTTGCGCAGAGCTGGCTGCATCAGGTGGCGGAGGAAAGGGGGGCGGAGAAGCGGGTTCATCCGCAGTGCCAAGGAGGCCCCCCCGGCCCCCGCTCCCATAATTCTCTCTCTCGCCCCTTGCCGGCCCTGGGCCCTGTGTGGGACTGGCAGCCTGGCCGTGTGCAGCGTGGCTCTCTCGCTTCCTCACAATAAAACGCATACAGAGCCATAAAACTGCAGGGCCGGAAGGGGACCCGAGGGTCATCTAGTCCAACCCTCTGCAATGCAGGAATCACCTTGGGACACGGGCAAGAAAAGCAGGAATGCGGGTACCAGGAAGGACAGAAATAGGTCAAAAGAGAGCGCATTTGAATTTGTTGTGCATTCAATTACAGTATTTATCGGGAGCCGCCCCACTTAACAGCACGGCCTCCGCATAATATTTTAGGACCTTGGACAGCTCTGGGGCTTTGGAGACACCCACCTGGCGCATTGAGGTGGCCACAATGTGAATGTCGTGCTTGCTGCCCTTTCAGCTTACATGTCACCCTCCCCAACGGAGCACCGTCCAGGGCTCAAGAACGTAGGAACAGCTCTGAATCAGGCCTAGGGGGCCCGTCCCAGTCGCTGGAAGCCGCTCTTGCGCTCAGGTTCTCGGGCTTCCCTTCGGGGCCCCTGGGTGGCCCCTGGCAGAGCAGGGTGCTGTTCCGATGGAACCTCCAGGTCCAGAGGCAGTCTGTCTCGATTCCTGGCTTCTTAGGGTCATTTGGCCACGGCGAGGACAAGAGGCTGGGCTGGATGCTTCTTCCCCTGTGGCCTCATCCAGCAGCCAGACTCGCCACAGGGAGATCTACCGCGCTAGCAGAACCTCCATGCCCAGCGGCAGTCTACTTCTGAATGCCAGAGAGTGGGGGCCACACCACTGGAGAGCTGCCTTTTGGCGCACCTGCTTGGCCACCGGGCGAACAGGAGGCCGCGCGAGACGGGTCCTGATCCAGCAGGTTCTTCTTGCAAGCCAGAAGCCGGGGAGCCAGTCCGGGCTGCCTTCTCGCCGCCTGCCTGCCTGCCTGCCTTCCCTCCCCGCCCTTCCTCCAGCGCCTCGGGCACAACAGGCTACCCCCGCCGCGCGCCGAGCCCGATGAAAGCCCATCTGTGACAATCATCATAACAATCATGACGATATTTATACGGAGTCTAATGTCTCCGAGCACCCTCCAGGAGCCCGCGGCTCATGACGAGCAGCGCTTCGCCGCTCCGGGCGCCCGAGGAGAAAGAAGGGGAGGCGGGCGAGAGAAGGAAGGAAGGCAGGCGCTCATTACAGCTCCTCTCCTTGCCTCGCCAAGCGGAGCGGGGACGGGGGGAGAGCGTTTATCCCACCCCTCCCCACACCGAGGAGACAGGACCGTGGAATGGTAGAGTTGGAAGGGACCCCCAAGGGGCATCTAGTCCAACCCGCTCCTGCAACGCGGGAATCGCAGCTAACCTGGAGGAGGAGGAGGAGTGGCAGGTTTTGCGCACCGCTGGAGAAAAAGCCTGGCGGGATCTGGCCCACGGGCTCGATTCACCAGCAGGAATCACCTACGCAAGCTTCGTGGGATCAGTGGAGCCCCCAGCAGGAAGCGGGGTTTTCTATCCAAATCACGGGTGGGAAGGATTAGGCCCCAAAGAGGGTGCAACAAATGCGAAGCTCTCTGCGTCTGGTGCCCGGGATGCTCTCCAAGCCACCGTCCCCCTTAGCCACAGCGCTTACCCCAAGCCACGCCCCTCTCCCAGACCACGCCCCCAACTTTAGGTCACGCCCACGTTCCCAGGCCACGCCCCCTTACCGCTCTTGCTCCGCCCCTTCTTTGAGTATTTTGACCTGGTTGGAATCTGTCCTTGAACGCAGACTAAACGCATCTTGCCCGCTTGGCTGGAGGATAGAGGTGTGGGTGTAAATTAGCATATGTTGCCCACCCACTTTCCTCCTGGCCCTGCCCCCCAGTGGCATGTGCCCCCCTCCCACCGACTTGTCCATCAAGCCTGTCCATGCCAGGCAGTTTCTGGCGCTTCTATTCAAACTAGTCCTGTATTCCGAACGGTGAGGACTAGAACCTTGTTTTGGTTTTGGCTGAAGGGCCCCAGAACTGTGAGAAGAGGATGCTGCGCTATGATCGCTCATTGGTTGGCTCCAGTAGCCTGGCTCTTCTCGGGTTCTTATGGAGCCTCCAGGTGCAGAGGCAGTCTATCTGGATGCCCAGGTTCTCTTTGGCCCCTGCGAGCGGAGGATGCTGGGCGAGACGGGCCCCCTTTGGCCCGATCCGGGCGCCTCTGCCGTCACAAGCAAATTGTGGGGTTTCCTCCCCCTTTTTTCCCGGGGACGCGAAGGCAAGCAGGGAAGAAAATGAAAGCCTTCTGACGCGGAGCAACAGGGAGCAAGGAAATAATTTGCAGGCTTCTCGGATGGCTTTGGGGACTGTGGCGCAGGAAGCGGGGCCTCCCCGACGAATAATTGGCAGGGCTGGAGGCCTCGGGCTCCGCGCCCGTCCCTCCGCGCGCTCTTCTTCGCAGGCAATTACCGGCTCTCCCTCCCCGGCGCCCGCTCGCCGTTCCTGCCGGGGTGACCTCCATTCTCTGGCAATTAACGGCTCGCCAAGAGGGAGGCTGCCAGGTAGAGCTCTTCCCGGCGGAGGGAGAGACTCATTAGGAGAGCGGCAGGTAATTGGAGCAGATGGAAGGAGGGGGAAATGAGGCTGGGGGAGAGGGAACGGAGGAGGGGGGAGCCCCCCAACCCAAAATGCAAGCCCCGAATACGCACAAACGGGAACGCAGGAAGCTGCTTCGGGAAGAGCCAGGCTGCTGGTCCATCAGGCCTGGTGTTCTCTACTCTGACTGGCAGCTGCAGCCCAGGTTTTAAGGGCAAGAGACTCGCCCACCTGGAGATGCTGAGGGGCTTCTGCAGATGCTCACCCACCGACCTGCAGCCCCACCCCCCTTAAATTTAAAGGAAGATTCCAGTCCTCATAGTTCAAAACTTGAGGAGCTATTCTAAGATTGGTCCATCTGGCTTCATATTGTCCACACTAATTGGCAGCGGTGTCCGGGTTTTAAAGGCCGCAGCTGTAAAAGAGCTGTGAGTCAGCCAGGAGGGATTTGAACTCGCAGCCAGGAGCCCACCTCTTCTCTCTGAACCCCCAACTTTCTTGTCAATTGCCTTTTCTCACCCACTGCCCCCAAACGGAATCCAAACCTTCCTGCAATGACAGCAGGCCTTCCTGGGCTGACTCTTTGCCTTCTCCTCCCTTCTCATTTGATATTGGGGGAGGGAGGAGAGAAAAGGGGGGATCTTCATTGGAAGACGCAGCCCATTGCTGCAAGCGATTGCCACTAGAGGCTCATCTTGGAACTGCCACCCCCGTAAAAGGATATTTTTGAAAAATGCATTTCCATAACCATTTGCTAGAGGCAAACATTTCTCCTTCTGCCTCAGGGACAGCCTGGCCTTCCGGGGAGAGGAATCTGGAACCCCCCCAGGCAGAACTGATGAAAGTCTCAGGAAGATCACCCCAGGAGGGTGTGGAGATGGAAGGCTGTACCTGGAGAAAGAAGAGGGAGGAATTTCTCTCGGGGTTCAAAGGAGAATCCAATGAATCTTAGAGGAGGAACTAGCCAAGATGAGAAACTAGGCTATTATGGTTTGGCCCCTTTGGCTAGCAAGGGGCATTTGTGATGTCAGTACAAGTGTGAGATTTTTATGCCAGCGGAGGGAGGCAGAGCAACCCTCTCTCTCTTCCCTGCTGGAAGGAAGTGGAACTGACATGTCCTTTCCAGAAGAAAAGGGGAGTGTGGTCCATTTCCAAACTCCTGGACCAGCCTCCATCCCCAGTGGACTGTAGTAAACCAGGTCGAGAGGCCAAACTGCACACTCAGAAACTGCCCCCGTTGACCCAGGAGAATCAGTCCCATTTTTAAAATCTATGGTGTAAAACAATTCCTATTTAGCCTTCTAGGGAGATCTGGAGGGACGCAGGTGGCGCTGTGGGTTAAACCACAGATCCTAGGGCTTGCTGATCAGAAGGTTGGCGGTTCGAATCCCCGCGACGGGGTGAGCTCCCGTTGCTCGGTCCCTGCTCCTGCCAACCTAGCAGTTCGAAAGCACGTCAAAGTGCAAGTAGATAGATAGGTACCGCTCCGGCGGGAAGGTAAACAGCGTTTCCGTGCACTGCTCTGGTTCGCCAGAAGCGGCTTAGTCCTGCTGGCCACATGACCCGGAAGCTGTACGCTGGCTCCCTTGGCCAGTAAAGCGAGATGAGCGCCGCAACCCCAGAGTCGGCCACGACTGGACCTAATGGTTGGGGGTCCCTTTACCTTTACCTTTACCTTTAGGGAGATCTGGGAGTGGGTACTTACTCCTACTACTACTGGAAGTGTGTTCGTGTATAAACCATGTGACCCTCATGGAGGCATTTCTGTCTCAAGCCAGCAGTGGGCGCAAGAGAGACCGGCTCTCTCCCCCTCTGGCAGGGAAAGCAAACTGACGAATCCTTTCAGCAAGAAAGACCCATTTCTGAACAGGGGCTCAGAGAGGGCAGAGCTCCAGGGATTGCTGTGTTTTGGGTCGCGTCTTGTTTTGGGATGGGCAAATTAGGTCTGTTCATTATGCCGATTGAACTGGATTTTTCCCATCCCTGTTTGGTAGACAGGCTCTGATTTCTTCTCATTTGAAGCCCTTGGAACCTTCCAGGGCAGCAGAAAACAAGCTTGCTCCCTCTTCCATGAGACCACCCTTGAATAGATATTTGAAGACAGCTATCCTATCTCCTCTCAGTCTCCCTTTTCCAAGGCTAAACATACCCAGCTCCTTCAACCGTTCCTCATCAGGCTTGGTTTCCAGACCCTTGATCATCTTGGTCCCCCTCCTCTGCACACCTTCCAGCCTGTCCGTGTCCTTGTGGCGCCCAGAACTGGACACAGGATTCCAGGTGGGGTCTGACCAAGGCAGAAGAGAGGGGGACTATTATTCCCTTGATCTGGACACTAGACGTCTGTTGACGCAGCCAAGAATAGCCTGAGCTTTTTTTGCTGCTGCATCGCACTGTTGACTCATGTTCAGCTTGTGGTCCACCAAGACCCCTCGATCTTTGGTTTGTGCATCTGGTTCTTCCTGCCTAAGTGCAGAACCTGACATTTGTCCCTCTTGAAATTCGCTTTGTGAGGTCGGGCCCAGTTCTCCAATCTGTTGAGGCCATCTGGCTAAACGTGTGTCAGACGCCATCGTGTTGTATTTGTTCAGGGTTGTTGAGCAGACACTGAGCAGCGGGTCGGACTGGGTGTCTTCTGAAGTCTGCTGCTGCTGCTGGTTTAGAGATCCCCTTCAGGCGGCTCCTCTGGGGGGGGGGGAGAGTGAAAGAAGAAGAAGAAGAAGAAGAGTTTGGATTTGATATCCCGCCTTTCACTCCCCTTCAGGAGTCTTAAAGTGGCTCACATTCTCCTTTCCCTTCCTCCCCCACAACAAACACTCTGTGAGGTGAGTGGGGCTGAGAGACTTCAGAGAAGTGCGACTGGCCCAAGGTCACCCAGCAGCTGCACGTGGAGAAACGAGGAAGCAAACCCGGTTCCCCAGATTACGAGACTACCGGTCTTAACCACTACACCACACTGGCTGAAAAGAAGGCTAGTCAGGGCGGGAGGGAACAGCGGCGCTGGGACCCTGCTTTGCCACCCCTCCCAAATCTGGCCCAAGGCACATGGTAGGCCTAGCATTGCCCCCTGCACTCTCCATTCAACGCCCAGACTCTTCTGCTTGGCCCTGCTCCCAAAACTCACAGGGGAGACCCAGTGCCAGGGCCTGACAAGTGCCAACGCCAGCTAAGCTGTCTGCCCCATGGGCCAGAGCTGCTTTGACGGAGGTGCCATCCACACACACCCCTCCCTGCCCCATTCACCAATCCCTGGAACACACTGCTATCTTCATAGCAGCCAGCCAATTCTCCACGAAGGACGTCTTTCTCTCAATTCTCCACGAAGGACGTCTTTCTCTCAATTCTCCACGAAGGACGTCTTTCTCTGCCCGGTGGGCTGCTGGGCTCCTGGAAAGGGGCGCTAACAAGCCCGTCGCGCCATCGCAAAAGATTAGGTGCTCATCGTTGTTAACACGCTGTTTCCTCTAAATAAGTAATTTGTCCCCAAACTTGTGTTCAATTATTAAACAAAACACGGGCATAATTTGGCTGTTCCAGAGACGAAGCGGTGTGTGCAGAGTAGTCCCCGGCTGCCTTCTCCTCCTCGCTTGCAGATGTCTTGGGGGCCGCCCTTGGAAGTGGGTGAGGGGGCAGGGAGCCAGCAGGGGTCCAGCACCCACAGGATGAGGAGGGGGAGCCGGGGGGGGGGAGAAAGTGGATGTTTGTCTATATGCAGGTAGATGAGATGAGGGGCGAGAAAGAGAGAGAAAATGGGGGGATGGGGTGCATGTGGGGGGGGGAGAGAGAGGGGGGAGGAAAGGGTTTGGGAGATGAGTGAGAAAAAGAGAATGAGTTGATGATAGTTGAATGATGTAGTCAGGGCCAGATTGAGGTTGGATGAGGCCCTCAGTTACTGAAGGTAATGGGGCCTTTTGTATGTCCAGTGTCCTTTGTCAACAACAAATTGTTGCTGTTTCTTGTGTTGAATATATGCTATATGGTAACTGATGGACCTAATAGGTATCTAAAGCCATTTGCACATAGCAAATAAGAGCCTACACAACACAATACACTGTTGCTGTATGTAGGTTTTATTTTATTTGTTTTTTACCTTATATTTTGGAAATGTACATCCAGTTTTTTTCCTTTAATTTTTTTGGGTCCCCCAAGAGAGTGGGACCCTAAGCTAGAGCTTGTTTAGCTTACATGTAAATCCGGCACTGGATGTAGTGTTGGGGGGGGGAGGGCCTACCTGGGGGGAGGGAGAAGATGATCCAGGTGAAGGAAGACCTGGCTATATACATGCCCCGCCCACCTCTGGATCCTTCCTGGGTTGACAATTCACTAACATTTGGACTGTTAACGGAGAAATCTGAGGGCTCCCTTGGAGGAAAACCAGGACACCAGCCAGGAATACCAGAGCAAAACAGCAGCCAGGAGGCTTGGTCTTTATTGAAGACTGTCGCGACAGGACTCCCACCTGCCACCAGGTGGAACAAGATAGAAGCCCCAAACAAAAGAAGACCCCAACTTTTATTAGTTACTAATCCCCCAAACTACACCCCTAGAACTGTGGGAATGTTCTGGGGTGCAGGAGAGGATATATTGACTAATTATATCCTTATCCAACTTGTACTAACAAGTTCCCAAAATATCAGCAGAGTTTATAGACATTCCCCTTTAAGTTCGCAACGGTAACGCTTGCACAGGTTCGCTAGAACCTCTATAATAATTACTCTGGTAATTTCCCCTTTTGTTCCCTCTTAAAATACAAGACACGACACAGTCTTTATAAAAGTATAAAAGAGTTTACTCACGTTCTGTTCACAATATGATCCCAGAAGGTAGGCAGGCTTAAAAAGGTTACATGCACTTAGAAACATGCACTTATAGGAAGATAGTACTGTCCTCTCTTGGTTGAGAGCCAAGAGGGCATCCTTAGATGTTTCCTCATCGAAGGAAGATGGCAGAGAGGCAAGAGGCAAGAGGCAAGAGAGAGAGTGGCTGCCTGCCCTGTGCTTTTATCATTACCTGCACAGGTGAGGCCACACCCACCTCTGGTCACATGCGGAGGAAGTCCGTCCCCAGGAAGTTTACCTGCTTGCTGGACAGACATCCCTCCCCATGTTCTAACATGTACACTCTAGGAATGTTGTCATTGACTGCTCCTGTGTTTACATCCCACATACCCCTTCTCAGGCAATACAACATTATACAAAACATAAACAACTTTATTCAACCACCCAGAGTCCCAGCTTGACACGTAGATTCTGGAAACTCTCTCTTGGTAGGGGTTTCGTCAGGATGTCAGCAGTCATCTCTTGGGTGCTGCAGTAGGATAGTTCCACAAGTCCATCCTGGATCATCTGGCGTATGTAGTGGTATTTAACCCCAATGTGTTTTGTTCTGGCCAGGAACTTCTCACTCTGCGTCAGCTTCAGGCAACTTTGATTGTCCTCTAGCAAGCTGACAGGCCCTTTTCTCACCAACCCAAAGTCCTTTATGAGTTGATCAAGCCAGGCGATCTCTCTGCAGGCTTCTGTTGCTGCAACGTATTCTGATTCTGTGGAAGATAATGCTACACAGCTCTGTTTATAACTGCCCCATGAAACAGGTCCATCACCAAACATGAAAACATGACCACTTGTTGATTTATAATCAGCATTATCCCCAGCCCAATCCGCATCAGTATACCCAACCAACTTAGGATCTCTGACGGCTGGTAACCTTAATTTACAATTCATGGTACCCTTCAAATATCGCACCACCCTCTTTACACCTGCCCAATCATGCTCAGTGGGAGAATTCACTTTTCTGCTAAGAATCCCCACAGCATTAGCTAAGTCAGGTCTACATGTGGTAACTAAATACAAAAGTTTACCAATCGCCGACCTGTAGTCATTGTTGTCTGGCAACTGCTTCGAATCCTGCTGATTCTTCAGGAAGTCAGTAGCCATCGGTGTAGCAACTGGATGTGCGTCTTGCATCTGCATGTGCTCAATTAGCTCGTGGATCTTCTGTCTTTGGCTGAGAAGAAATGAGCCGTCCTCTTCTCTTTCCACCTGGATCCCGAGGTAGTAGTGGACATCTCCTAGCTCCTTGACCTCCACCTCTTTGCTAAGGTGTTTTACTATCTGTGTATAGTCTTTCTCACTTGCTGTGGCAATAATCAGGTCATCAACAAATGCTAAGATATATGAGAATTGTCCATTATTTGACTTACTGTACAAGCACTTGTCAGCGTCGCCTTGCTTGTACCCAAGTTGCGTCAGCATTTTATGCAACTTCTGGTTCCAGGCTCTAGCAGCCTGTTTAAGTCCATAAAGTCCTTTCTGCAGTTTGCACACTAAATGTGCCTCATGTGGTTTCACAAAACCTTTGGGCTGTTTCATATAGATTTCTTCAGAAATCTGCCCGTGTAGAAAAGCGGTAGCAATGTCTATGTGTTTCACTCTCATTTTCTTGGAGGCTGCAATGCTTAAAAGCATTCTTACGCTGCTGTACCTCACGGTTGGTGCAAAAACTTCATCATAGTCTTCACCAAAACGCTGTGAAAATCCCTGTGCTACAAGTCTAGCTTTGTAGCGCTGCACTTCTCCTTCTGACCCCTTCTTAACCTTGAAAACCCATTTACTGCCAATGGCCTTCTTACCGGGAGGCAGCTCAGTGAGTGTCCAGGTCTTGTTCTGATGCAGTGCATCCATCTCCTCCTGCGCGGCCTTCCTCCAGAGACTGGCTTCTGCAGCTGGCATCTCCTGTATCTCTTCCCAAGTGGAAGGTTCTTGTGGAAACGCCGACCCTGCAAAGTAGGACAACCGTAATGGTGGGACACCTTTGTTGGTTCTGGACGAGCGCCTGACCTCTGGTTCTGCGACCGCATCAGCTTCCTCATCCTCCTCCAACGCAGGCATGTCCCCATCTGAGTCCTCATCTTCGTCTCTGGTGCCGCCAGGGTTCTGGTCCTCTGCGTCTTCTGGTGCGTCGCCTGTAGGGGGCGCTGTAACACTCGAAGGCAGATTAGTACTTTGTGGGGTCTCAAAAGGGAAATATACAAACTCTTGAGTCCTTTCTGACTCATCTGAAGAATCCACAACAGTGTTCTTAGTGTCTACCTTTCCATATTCATCAACATAAACCGCATGGTATGCATTTGTCTTACCAGTTTGTAAGTCCATAATTCTATATCCTTTGCCTCCAGAGGCGTATCCCACCAGGATACCTGCTTTTGCCCTGGAGTCAAGCTTGTGTCTGTGTTCCTTGGGCACGTGGAAGTAACACGGACTTCCAAACACACGTATGTGCGACAGATTGGGAGCTTTCCCATGCCAAAGTTCAAATGGTGTGCGCTCTGCACCTTTAGTTGGCAGTCTATTCTGCAAATAGACCGACGTGTACACTCCTTCGGCCCACAGCTTCTGTGGCAAACATGCATCCTTTAGCATGCACCTTGTCATGTCCATAATGGACCTAAACTTTCTCTCAGCTATGGCATTCTGCTGTGGTGTGTAAGGAATTGTGGTTACGTGTGCAATTCCTTCCTTGGCCAGGAGAGCCTGCATTTCATTTGAGCAGTACTCACCTCCATTGTCGCTCATTAGCACAGCTGGAGCTCTTTGGAATTTATTCTTGACCATGGCAATGTATTCCTGGAGCTTGTCCACTGTCTCACTCTTCTCTTTGAGGAAATACACAACACAAAATCTTGAAAAGTCATCCAGAAATATTAAAATGTATCTATTCTTTCCCAGTGAGGGAACATTCATGGGTCCACATATGTCAGTGTGCACTATGTCAAGCACTTTGTTGCTTCTTTGTTCTGCACAACGTGGAAATGAAGGTTTTACAGCCTTCTCAGTAATACAGCTTATGCACTTTGCTGGAGCTTTGTTGCTCTGCTTTACCTGCAAACCTCTTACAAGATCTCTTTTCTGTAGATCCAGAATGACGTTGGTGTCTCTATGTCCAAGCCTTCTGTGCCACAGGTCCAGATCTGCTTCATCCTTCTGGCTGGAATGTGCCACTTTTGCAGACTGATTCTCTGAAAGATCAAGCTCATATACACCATTGATTAGCTTTGCTTGAGCAAACACTTTGCCATTTCTAGTCACTTTACATTCTCCATTTCCAAATGTGATCTGGAAACCTTTCTTGTCCAAAGTGGACACGCTGATTAAATTGCAGCTCAGCTCTGGAACATACAAAACTCTAGAGATTGTGTTCTCAATGCATTCATTATTTATATTGCATTTCAGCCTCATGGAACCTGCACCTTTTGCTTTAACAATGTTGCCATCTGCAATTTCAATTTCAGATCCTTCTTCATCATTTATCTCATTAAAATAGTCCTCTTTATATGAAAAATGTGAGCTGGCACCTGAATCAATTATCCATTTATTACGTCTATTTTCACAATTCTGGACAGCTAAATTCCTTTCTTGCAGTAGCCATGTGCATTCGCATTTCCCCTTCTTTTCCCCTTTTGGCTGAAAGGGGTGGGGTTTCTTGGCTTTAGGAGCCTTGCAATTATTTGCAATGTGTCCTTCTTTGTTACAATTGAAACAAATCACTTTCTTAGGCATCTCTTTGGACTTTGTAAATTGCCTAGATGCATAACTACTGTCTTTGCTTCTAGCATTTCTCACTGGAGATTCAGCTCTATCTCTGCATTCTTCTTTTAAATAACCAATCAAGTCTTTAAAAGTCAGACCTTGTCTATGATCCATCAAACTTACAAATGCGCTAAAGCGTGGTCCAAGTGATGACAACAAAAATGCTATCTTTGTATCTTCATCAAAAGCTTTGGGAGTCAGATCAATTCTTTGAATAATCTCAGTAAACTTGTTGATGTGCTCTGTGAATTCCTCATTTGAATTCATCCTCACTCTGGTTAATTTACACACCAAGTTTCTGAAGCAGTTTATGCTAGATTCTCCATACACGCGCTCAATATCTCTTAAGATTTGAGATGCATCATCTGTACTATTTATTAATGATAGCTGCTCATCACGAAGTCCACTCAAAATTATGTGTCTAGCTTCGCTGTTCATGCGTTTCCAAGCACTTATCTTGGCTAAAGCTTCCTCAGACGATCCCGTAGGTTGAGGGTTTAAAGCTTCCAAAATGTGTTTATAATCTAAACATGCTATCAAGCGCTGCTTCCAGTGTATGAAATTGTGTTCATTCAGCACAGGCATTCCTAGCTTTGCATCACTATCAAAAGCTGCTCTAGCCATCTTAAAATCCAAAAATTTGAAAATTCTTCAAAATTTCAAAATTTCTCAAAATTTTAAAATCAAAAATCTCAAAAATCTCAAAATACAAAACAATTCTTCACTGCCTTGGGTCACTGTGAACTCTGAGGGAAGGGGGGGTTGCTTAATCCCCACTGCACAATGGAACAAAGGACCATGTGCTTACCAGGAAGTTAACTCAGAAAAATACTACTCAACTCAAAATCACAATCCAACGCAATCCTTCAAAAATACGCAGAAATATGCAATACTGGGCCCATAACCCTTTGTGGGAATGTTCTGGGGTGCAGGAGAGGATATATTGACTAATTATATCCTTATCCAACTTGTACTAACAAGTTCCCAAAATATCAGCAGAGTTTATAGACATTCCCCTTTAAGTTCGCAACGGTAACGCTTGCACAGGTTCGCTAGAACCTCTATAATAATTACTCTGGTAATTTCCCCTTTTGTTCCCTCTTAAAATACAAGACACGACACAGTCTTTATAAAAGTATAAAAGAGTTTACTCACGTTCTGTTCACAATATGATCCCAGAAGGTAGGCAGGCTTAAAAAGGTTACATGCACTTAGAAACATGCACTTATAGGAAGATAGTACTGTCCTCTCTTGGTTGAGAGCCAAGAGGGCATCCTTAGATGTTTCCTCATCGAAGGAAGATGGCAGAGAGGCAAGAGGCAAGAGGCAAGAGAGAGAGTGGCTGCCTGCCCTGTGCTTTTATCATTACCTGCACAGGTGAGGCCACACCCACCTCTGGTCACATGCGGAGGAAGTCCGTCCCCAGGAAGTTTACCTGCTTGCTGGACAGACATCCCTCCCCATGTTCTAACATGTACACTCTAGGAATGTTGTCATTGACTGCTCCTGTGTTTACATCCCACAAGAACTACATCACAACTACATCATGACTACATCATTGACACATCACAAAAAGGAGGGGTTGAGGGAGGAGTTGTGGAGGTGACCTGAGTGTCTGGTCACCTGGCTGGTTCCTCCTCTCCCCCTCCCCATGCGTCATTTCCAGAGGACAAAGGGGAGTTGGCAGTTTCCTGCCCCCAGAGGGAAGATCTGATCATTGTCCTTTGTTCCAGTCCGTGTTGAATCCACTCCCATATGGAAGTCCTTTGTGACCTTGATGGTCTTCTGTCTGGGACCATGAAGGTTGGCATGCCAACTGGGTAGGGCTCCTGTGGATGTGCTGGTATGGTTAAGAGATTATGGCCGTGCTGTATCAAACCATCCCCCTTTGATAGTCCTTCATGGAGTAAAATAAAAGTGGACTGGTGTGAATCTGATGTATGGTTGATTTACTATGAATTTATAACAGAAACGTCACGTATGTCGTGTGTGAGTGTGTCGTGTTTGTACAAACTGAATGATTGGGGGGGGGGTGTCCTGCAACAGGACAGTTCTAAATCCCAGTTAAATCCCAGTTAAAGCTCTGGTTTTCCCAGTAGTGATGCATGGAAGTGAGAGCTGGACCACAAAGAAGGCTGATCGCCAAAGAATGGATGCTTTTGAATTCTGGTGCTGGAGGAGACTCTTGAGAGTCCCATGGACTGCAAGAAGATCAAACCTCTCCATTCTGAAGGAAATCAGCCCTGAGGGCTCACTGGAAGGACAGATCCTGAAGCTGAGGCTTAGGTCCCTATGGAACCTCCAGGTCCAGAGGTAGTCTACCTAGATTCCTAGGTGCTTGGGGGCACTTGGCTACTGTGGGAACAGGGGGCTGGGCTTGATGGGCCGCTTCCCTAATCCAGCAGGCTTTTCTTTCATTCTTATGTTCTTATATGGATCCTGGCCTTGGCACCTTGAGCTGGGCTTGCCAGCTGAATGGGTGCTGCCCCATTTTTTCCTGTGGGACGCTGGTTTGACATCAACTGATAGGAAGTGCCTACAGAGGGTGATGAACACAGCACAAGATATGATGGGATGTCCCGTGAATCCGCTGGATGAAATAGTGGAAGAACGTTGCCTCAGGAGAGTGAGGGAAATTCTCAGGGATGATTATTCACACCCTGGCCGGCACTTTCTTGATCTCCTGCCCTACGACAGAAGATATAGAAGCATGATTAGTCGCGCCAACAGGGTAAAGAACAGCTTCTATCCGTGGGCTGTTAGGCTGCTGAATGAAAAGATAACAACAGGGCAACTGTCAGTAAACAAGGGGAATTAAGACTAAGAGAGCTGAGTGGGGGGTGTGCTCGTGTAATCTCACCCTATACAGGTTGTACAAGTGACAATAAAGTATATCAATTCAATTTCAATCAATTTCAGTATGGTTGAGTCCAAGCAAAAACTCCACCTCCATTTGCTGTAGCTAAAATAAAGGGCAGGTCAGGATGAGCTTGAATATGTGAAAAAAGACGTCTCCTTTGAAGTCCCAACAGGACATGGGACACTTTTCTCTCTGAAAAGGATGCTCACGTTTTTCTAGGGATGGGGGGCAACCCCAGCTGCAGCTGCTCAACCCCCAACCCGTCCATCTTTTCTTCCACCACGAGCAAATTCCTTCCAAAGTCTCCCTCCTCCACCCCCCCTGCAACCCCAGAGCCGTTGAATTATTCTGCAATAGGGAAATTTGTGGGTTTTTGACAAATCATGGCCGAGGCCTCCTCCCTCCTTCCCGCCCTCTCCTCCGAAGGAAAGCTCTCTTCAAGGAGAGGATCTGATTAAAATAATACATTAGTCGGGCCTCAAACTTGTGCAATAATATCATGATTAAAAAGTGCAGCTGGGTGATGAGAGGCCTGCGGACGGGGAGGCAATTAAATCAATCTTGGAGGAGGAGGAGGAAGGCCTGAAAAGAGATGGGGGGGGGGAGGACTTGAAAGGGAGGCTTAAAGGAGAGGAGCGGCAGGCTTAATCGGAGCAGCTCAGAAGGTCTTAAGCTGAAGCTCAATGGAGTTATCTCTGGTTCCACGTAGACCAAGAAGAAAGGCAAGGAATGTAATCTGGGGGGTGGAGGAGAAAGGAGAGCTAATGGGGACCCCTTTACAAACACCCCGCCCCCCACCCTGCTCCAAACTTCTCACCAACGTAACTCCCAAGTGCACAAACCCTGCGTGTTTTGGCAGGATCTCAGATCTTTGGACTAGGTTGCCTGGGAGATCAGAGTTCGAAACCCGCTCCGACCAGCTGGTCACCGCCTCCCAGGGCCGTTGTGAGGATGAGATGGGGATGAGGAGAGCCAGGGACCTGGAGTGAGGAGGAGATATAAATGGAGTAACGGATTGGTGCAAAGGATGGAGATATGCACAGATTGAAGAGCCTGGCTGCTGGGGGGCCCCCTAGTCCAGCCTCCTGTTTCCACAGCGGCCGACCATGTGCCCCCAAGGGAAACTCCCAGAGCAGGATCCGGGTGCAAGAGCCCTCTCCCCTCCAGGGGTCTCCAGCAATGGGGATTCAGACACATCCTTGGTTTTCTGCATTGCATTGAAATGAATGTAAGTCAGGTCAATCCGTGGGCAGCAAGGCAGGTAACATTGTCTCTGGTGGAAAGCAAACTGCAGCAGAACAGAAGCAGCGCTGCTGGCGACGAAGATGGCTCAGGGCGGGAATCTTGGCTGCCCCAAATCCCTGTTGAAAAACAAGTAAACGGTAAGTTCTCTCACAAAGCCATGGGTTGTGCCAAATGTTTGTCCTATTCAGAGCAGACCCATTGGAAATAGACCCCTGCCCCCATGCATTTCAATGGACCCATTCATATTTTGGAGTAGAACTCAGTTGGGTGTGATCCTGGGCCAGCCTGCTCCGCGTTTGCAATGCTGCATGCAATGATTAACCTCATAGAATCCTAGATTTGTAGGGTTGGAAGAGACCCCCAAAGGTCATCTAGTGCAGCCCTCTTCAATGCAGGAATCTCCAGTGTGGACCCCTTACCCCGTTTCCCCTCTGCTTGTCTTCCCACTAACTTCTTCTTCCAAACCTCCAATTTGCTGGTGAAATACGAGGCGACATAAAACCTCCCCAAACTAGCCTTCTCCAAGGACGGCACGCTGGCTTTTATGACCCCAGAGCACGTCGAGAGTGCAACTTTGTGGCCGTCACAGCAGCCGCATTATTTACTGCCCAGCTACGCCTCTAATTAACTGCGGTGAAAAATAATATTTATCCCTGTGTGATTGGGAACAATGAATGCAAAAGACCTTTGATGGTGAAGATATAGTCTCCCGCAGAGGGCAAGGCAGAGAGAGGCTTATTCGCTGGGTGTCGTTACAGGCCCGATAAAACACGCAGCGCACTCCGGGAAGGATATACGAGGGTCTATAAAATATTATAATGAGCCTGGGACCACCGGAGACCCTGGCCAGCACTCCAGCTGGAAGGCCTGGATGCCAGCTCTGGTAGAACTTGGATGTTCTGGAGGGTCCGAGGAACAAAAACAGCACCTTTAGCTATGGATGCCATGAGAGGCAGCGGTGGTGTAGTGGTTATAGTACTGGACCTGGGAGAGACCAGGATTCGAATCCCCCTACTCAGCCACGAAGTTCACGGGGTGTGACCTCGGGGCCCAATCACTGCTTCTCTCAACCTAACCTGCCTCGCAGGGTTGTTGTGGGGGTTAAATTAGGAGGCAGGGAGTACCATGTAAACCACATCAAACTCCTTGTGGGAGGGGAAAGGTGGGATGTAAAGGCAATCAATCAATCAGTCAATCAATCAATCAATCAATCAATCAGTCAATCAATCAATCAATCAATCAATCAAGCCCCCCTCAAATCTCAATCCAAGATCACCCAAATTTTAAAACCTTTTTTGTGGGGGGAGGGCTCTCTCCCTCCCTCTCCCTCTCCCCCCCCCTCATGGTCATCAATGCTTTTATGCAAATCTATGTTGCAACCACATTTGGAATATACGGTACTTTGTGTGTCTATAGTTCTGGTCGCTTCAACCCCACCAAAAAAGTGGGGTTGGAAAAAGTTTTGAAAAGGGCCACCAGACTGATTGAGGGGTTGGACTGACACTCCTATGGAGAAAGGATGCAGGATTTGGGACTTTTTCGTTTGGGCAAAAGGTGAGGAAGAGGCAACAGGATAGAAGTTTAAGAAAGAATGCATGGAAGGGTGAAAACGGGCAGAGAGAAGCTTTTCCTGCTGTCTCCTGACACTGGAATCCCTTGAAGCTGAATGCTGGGAGATTTAGGATGGGTGAAAGGAAGTCCTTCTTCATTCTGTGCAGAATTAAACTGTGGAACTCTCTGCCACAGGAGGCAGGAATGGCCACTAGCTTGGATGCTTTGGCAAATTCATGGAGGAGGCTCTTGTGTTTGAATCCTGCTTTGGGACATCAGGTTGGCCACTGCGAGAACAGGAGGCTGGCCTAGATGGGCCATTGGCCCCATCCAGCAAACTTTCCTGACATACTTACATACTCTACTCTTGTTTCCACCAGGATCCTCATCTTGGGGGCCTGATGAAGAGGTCTAGGGGCCGCATCCCCCAAACGCCCACGTCCTCTAGGACTGCAGCTCTGGCCAACACATCTAAGTAGCACCTCAACCCCACTGCCCCCAACGAATTCATTTTCCCTGAGGCTCTGCGGGTGCCAGAGGGTGAGGAGAGGAGGAGCGACTCTCGAGGAGACCCTCCAGAGCACGGAGGGGAGCAGCCTTGGGAAGCTCTGCCTGATTCCTCAGCCCTGATTCATGAGAGCAGCCGGGCCATGAGTGATATTCCCAGGAGAGCGTTTAGACGGGAGCCGGTGCGAGTAATTTAGTGGGAGCATTAAGACGGCACCGGATTACTTATTTATGGGAACTTCTTGACAGATCTGTCGCTCCATAATTCATGCCGCGGAGCGTTTAGTCAGGGTCGCCAGTAAATAATTCACTTATTATAAACTAAGGGGTGTTTTGCGAGAGGCTGAATTACGGCCTCCCTCCTGATTCGGGGCTGTAAATATGGAAAGTGACGGGGCCGTCGTCTTCCCAGGCAAGAATCTGGGAAGGAGAATCACAGAATCAGAGAAGCTCAGAGCTGGAAGGGACCCCGAGGGTCATCCAGTCCAACCCTCTGCAATGCAGGAATCTCAGCTCAAGCAACCAGGACAGATGGCCCTCTCACCTCTGCTTGTGGTTGTTGTTGTTGTTTAGTCATTTAGTGGTGTCCGCCTCTTCGTGACCCCTGGACCAGAGCACAGCAGGCCCTCCTGTCTTCCACTGCCTCCCGCAGTTTGGTCAAACTCATGCTGGCAGCTTCGAGTGCGTTTTAGAAGACATCTGAAAGCTGATGTGTACAGGGAGGATTTTAATGTTTGAGGCTTTTGGCGTTTAAAAATGTTGTTGGAAGCCACCCAGAGTGGTTGCTGCAAGCCAGTCGGATGGGTGGATGATAATAATAATAATAATAATAATAATAATAATAATAATAATAGCAGCAGCAGCAGCAGCAGCAGCTTTGGGGCACTGTGAATTGGACAGCTTCAAGTTAAAGCACCCCAATTTCTCCACCCTCACCTCTTAGGGATGATGGAAGTTGTAGTTTAACAATATTCTGGGGAGTCAAAGGGTGACCATCCGAGAGAGAGAATAAGAATAAAAATCAGGATCAGGCCAATGGCCCATCTAGCCCAGCATCCTGCAGGAAAGCCGCCAGCAGGATCTGAGCGCCAGAGCAACTCCCTCCCCTCATGTGATTTTCCAGCAATGGGGATCTCCCTTTCCTCCGTGTGTTCCCCCAATCCTCCCTGTGGCAGGGAGTTCCACAGTTTAACCGCACGCTGCACGAAGGAAGAGAAGGATCTTAGCCAACCGACAAAGAGAACTGAAGTCCGTGAATGTTTATGCCCTTAAAACATGTCTCAGCCTCTAAGGTGCCACAAGGCTCTGGGTGTTGATGGCACTGTGGAAATAAAACTCCTTGTCAATCAGATTTCAAGCATCGCTGGCTCCAGCATCTGATTCCCCCCTGGATTTCACAAAAGAGGCTCACGGCTTTGCATCGTCAGCTGCAGCACGAAGGCCGTGTGTTTCCTTGCCCCTTCCCCTGATCTGGATGTCCGGGAAGTTCGAAGGATATTGCAGAGTTGGAAATGATTCAGAAAAGGGAATGGAGCGGCTCCCCTAGGGAGAAAGGGAGCAGCGTTTTTTGACTTCTTAGTTTGAATAAAAGACAAGTCAGAGAGACCTGATAGAAGCTTATAAGGCGATTCCTGGATACAGAAATCTTCCTCCTTCTCTCAGAACTCATGGGCTGAGCCTTGAAGCTGAACCTTGGGAGATTCAGGAAAGATAAAAGGAAGGACTTTGGAGAATTTTGGCATTGCAAAATAAAGAAAATGCAAATTATTGAGCACAGCTGCATTTGATGTACGTTTTAGAAGACATCTGAAAGCAGATGTGTACAGTGGAGCTATGGAACTCACTGCCACTGGAAGCAATGATGGCCACCAACTTGGATGGCTTTAAAAAAAGATTAGACAAATTAATGGAGGAAGAGGGGGCTCTTGAGGACTACTGGCCATGAGGGCTATGGGCAGCAATGCTTGTGAATACCAATGAACTGAAGGAGAGGAGAGGGCAGCAGCGCTCGAATCCTGCTTGAAGCTTTCCCATAATGAGCATCTGGCTGGCCACTGTGAGAAGACAATGCTGCACCAGACGGGCCATTGGCCTCATCCAGCACACCCTTCTTATGTCCTTATGGAACCCCCAGTTGCAGAGGCAGTCTATCTGGCTTCCTAGGTTTGCAGGGATAAAGGTAAAGGGACCCCTGACCATTAGGTCCAGTCGTGACTGACTCTGGGGTTTTGGCGCTCATCTTGCTTTACTGGCCGAGGGAGCCAGCGTACAGCTTCTGGGTCATGTGGCCAGCAGGACTAAGCCGCTTCTGGCGAACCAGAGCAGCGCACGGAAACGCCGTTTACCTTCCCGCCGGAGCGGTACCTATTTATCTACTTGCACTTTGATGGGCTTTTGAACTGCTAGGTTGGCAGGAGCAAGGACCGAGCAACGGGAGCTCACCCTGTCGCGGGGATTCAAACCGCCGACCTTCTGATCGGCAAGTCCTAGGCTCTGTGGTTTAACCCACAGCACCAACTGTGTCCCTTTGTAGGGGTATTTGGCCACAATGATGCCAGGCCATTTGCCTGATCCAATGGGCTCATTGTACATTCTTAAGTCAACCTTTCTGCATGTATGGAAGGCGTGTTTCTGCCCAGGGCTCCTGGGGTCCAGGGCGGTGGAGACAGAGGGACTCCATAGACTATTCCTTGCTTGCTTCCCTCCCCATCCCAGTGTTTCCCCTTCCCCAGCTCCTTCTCCCGCCCCCACCTCTTCTCCTCTTTCCGAATCCCAAACAGGGTTTATTATCTTGCCGCCTCACTGCGACCAAATTGATCAATGTTTCACGCAGCTGGAAAAGCAGTGGGCAGGGAAGCGGAGATTAAACAAGGAAGGAACTTTCTGGTTTTGCTAAGAGGAGCTCTTCTTTTCCCCAGCCCCTCTCGTCAAAGGTCCCTCTCCCCATCCTGATCTCTCCTGAGCTGAGAGGTTCAGGGGCTGCGCAGGCTGGATTTCATAGAATCACAGAATTGTAGAGTTGAAAGGGATCCGCAGGAGTCATCTAGTCCAACCCCTTTCAGTGCAGGAATTGCAGCTAATTCCAACCTCTGCTTAGAGACTTACAAGGAAGGAGGGCCCACCACCTTCCGAGGGAGTCCATTCTGCCACTGAACAGCTCTTACCATCAGAAAGTTCTTCCTAGTGTTTAGTCGGATCCCTTTGAATCCCTGTTCTTTGGCTTCTAGTAGAATGCTTTTTAAACAAGCGCATGTTTTAAAGCTCATTCTTTTATTTCTCGTCTGCTCTGCTGGAGCTGGTCTGCGACCATATAATAAATGATTTTATTTGATCTGATATACTGCTTTCCCTCCCAGCTAAGATTACAGCAGAAGCAGCGGAGATAAAATTGGTTAAAACTTGCCGTAAAATCAGGAGGGAAACCTCACTTACCAAACACCTGCTGGAAGAGAGAGTCCGGCGCTAAGTGCCTGAAGTTCAACAGAGAAAGAGCTTGCCTGTTCTCAGGTGGGAGTAAGTTCCACAGGACCACCCTACGGCATGTCTTCTGGCAGATGTGAGCCCTGAATCTGGGCCATGGGGGACAAATGGCAAGCCTGTGCAAGATTTTGAGAACCAGAGTTTGACCCCAGCAACTGTTTAGTTGTGTTTTCCACCAGCTGGAGCCTCTGGTCCAGACCCCAAGGGCAGCCCCACACTGAGTGCATTGCAGCTGACAAGTCTTGCTGATTCCACACCCTGTCAAAAGCATCCTCTTTCTCCTTCACTCAGTGCACAAACTCTGGAACTCCCTGCCACAGTGACGGCCACCAACTCGGGTGTCTTTAAAAGAGGATTGGACAAATTCATGGAGGAGAATGCGCTCTCTGTGGGGCTTCCCTCGCACTTGACCCGGAAGCTGCCACTGGTGCAGGATGCTGCAGCAAAGTTGCTGAAAGGAGCGAGGCCTTGTCTGTATGCAACACTGGTGATCAGAGTTCGACACCAGTTGCTACCAGGCCAAGTTCAAGGTGTTATTCCTAGTATAAAGGTCAAGGGACCCCTGACCATGAGGTCCAGTTGTGACCGACTCTGGGGTTGCGGCGCTCATCTCGCTTTACTGGCCGGGGGAGCCGGCATACAGCTTCCGGGTCATGTGGCCAGCAGGACTAAGCCGCTTCTGGTGAACCAGAGCAGCGCACGGAAATGTCATTTACCTTCCCGTCGGAGCGGGACCTATTTCTCTACTTGCACTTTGAGGTGCTTTTGAACCTCTAGGTTGGCAGGAACTGGGACTGAGCAACGGGAGCTCACCCCGTCGCAGGGATTTGAACCGCAGACCTTCTGATCGGCAAGCCCTAGGCTCTGTGGTTTAACCCACAGCACCACCCGCGTCCCTATTCCTAGTATACAAAGCCCTTAACAACTTGGAACCCGCCTGCCTTTGAAACTGCCTGAGCCCACATGTGCCCACTCAACCTCTGTAAGGGGTGGAACTGGCATTGCCACAGGTGCCACAATATACCCATTCTGAACTTTGTAAGAACTTGTCCTGGTCGTGTGGCAATGCCTACCTATCCTTGGAACTCCCTGCCTATTGATACCAAGCAAGCGAATTCGCTGTTCTTTTTTCAGCGCCTGCAAACCCCCCCCCCCAAAAAAACATTCTTGTTTAGACAAGTCTGCCCGGATTTTTAGAAAGCTGGTGTGTGTTTAAACCTGCTCTAGTATTTTAACTGTTTGCATGTTTCAAACTGTTGTAATTTCCCCCGATTTTTTTGTTTTATCTTTTTGTAAATGACTTTCAGTCTTGGTTTTACATTCAAGCGGTGTACAGTTTCTGTAAAATAAGTACATAAATGGCTGCTAGCCACGATGTCTGTGGTCTGTGCCTCCGTGGCCAAAATCTTCCAAATACCAGTGGCGGGAAACTGCAGGAGGGGAAGAGGGCTCCGGGTTCAGATCCTGAGCTGAGGTATTGTTTAGATGTTTTTGTTGGTGTGTGGGGTCATTGTTGCTGTTGCTGCTGTTAATTTATCTTTATTTTGGATCTTAGAATAACAGAACCATGGAATTGTAGAGTTGGAAGGGGCCCCTCAGCGCTCATCTAGCCCAACCCCGGTGCAAGGCAGGAATCTCAACTCAAGCATCCCTGAGTCATCCAGCCTCTGCTTAAAGACTTGCAAGGAAGGAGAGTCCAACACTTTCTGGGGGAGTCTGTTCCACTGCCAGGTGGAAATGGTTCAATTTGGTCGGTTGGATGTTTCATTTATGGTTTATGACTACTTTTGTTGTGGTTGCAATTTTAAAAAGTGCGTTGCAAGCTGCCTTGAGCAGCGCTTTAACTTTGGAAAGATGGCATACAAATAAGGCGACTGATCGATTGATCCATTGAATGCTGCTTGACTGATTTACAGGCTCCCTTTTTGCTCATGTGGTCCTTCAAGAGAGCGGCAAAATGCCGCCTGCCTGCAATGCTGGGAACTCAGACTCTGACAGCTCAGGGGCCACCTCCCTCACAGCCTGGGATTCCCTCCTGGGTAAGAGGGAGAGAGAGAGAGAGAGAAAAATCAAATCCTTCTCCAGTTCCCAGCGCAGCCCAGAGCTGCCTAATGTCTCTCGCAAAGATGTCACCGAGAGTCCTGAGGGGACCCAAAGTGTCTGGGCTAAATATCATTTCTGGAGACTCCTCAACTGCCTGCCAACGTCCAGGGGATGGAATGAGAGCCAGCACTTAGCGCATCACACACACACACACACAGAGAGAGAGAGAGAGAGAGAGAGAGAGAAAGAGAAAGAAAGAAAGAGAAACAGAGAGAGAGAGAGAGAGAGAGAGAAAGAAAGAAAGAAAGAAAGAAAGAAAGAAAGAAAGAAAGAAAGAAAGAGGGGAGATGCATTAGGAGGTTCTTCTTAATGTTACAGGTAGGTAGTTGTGTTGGTCTGCTGTAGTCGAAACAAAATTAAAAAATTCCTTCCAGTAGCACCTTAGAGACCAACTAAGTTTGTTATTGGTATATAACAATAACATATTATATATTGGGGGGGGTGTGTGTGTGTATCACAATAACAAATTTAGTTGGTCTCTAAGCTGCTACTGGAAGGAATTTTTTAATTTTGTTTCTTGATGTTAGTCAGCCTCTGCCTTCTTGCAACTTGAATCCATCCTGTCCTCCACTCTGGAGCTGCAGAAAACAGGCGAGTTCCCCCACTTTTTATTCCAGGGGGGGAAAGCACTGGAAGAGCTGGTTGCCATATCTTGATAAAAGTGTGCCAACGGTGCCATCATAAAACAGCACCCTACACACACACACACACACATGGAGCCTTGTTCTGCATAGGATGGACAGAGGAGGTCCACAAAATCAGTCGCAGCAGAGGAGGGCCATGATCCAAGGGTGCCCCCCTGCCCCTCCCGACATTTTGCAACCTGAATCGCTACGCCATTGAGGCACCAGCTCCTGCCTTCATCTGACCCAGCCCGGGGGAGAACTTTGGCACCTCCTTGAGAAGAAGAAGAAGAGTTTGGATTTGATATCCCGCCTTTCACTCCCTTTAAGGAGTCTCAAAGCAGATAACATTCTCCTTTCCCTTCCTCCCCCACAACAAACACTCTGTGAGGTGAGTGGGGCTGAGAGACTTCAGAGAAGTGTGACTGGCCCAAGGTCACCCAGCAGCTGCAGGTGGAGGAGCGGAGACGCGAACCCGGTTCCCCAGATTACGAGACCACCGCTCTTAACCACTACACCACACTGGCCAAAGTGCCAAAGGGGCGCATTCCCAACCTGTGTCCTCCTTGCCCAGCCATCTGAGCAATGCAGGAACTCAAGGGATGCCCCCAAGTGCCTTGACTTCCCAGACACTCATTCACACAACCTGGCAGACATCCCCTTTTCCCATCCTAGAATCAAAGAATTGTTGGAAGGGAACTCCAAGAGTCATGTAGTCCAACCCTCTGCGATGCAGGAATCACGGCTCAAGAATCCCTGGCAGATGGCCATCCCACCTGCATTTTAAAACTCCCAAGGAAGGAGAGGGAGTCCGTCCCACTGTCTAACGGCTTTTACCATCAGAAAGTTCTTGCTTGTATTGAGTTGGAATCTCCTTCCTTTTCCCTTTCTGTCCATCGCTTCAGGTCTGTGGAGTTGCAGAAAACAAGCTTGGTCCGTCTTCCCTTCAGGTGTTCCCTTCAAGACTGTTCTCTTGTCACTTCTCAGTCTTCCTTCTCCAGGCTAAACATCCCCAACTCCCTCGACTGTTCCTCATCAGGCTGGGTCATCATGATCCCTTCCTCCCCACAGACACACTCACAAACTCCTTTTCCCTGCTGGATATGCCCTGCCATTGAAAGAAATCACATTAAGGGGGAAGAAAAAAAACCTATTTCAGAACCCAACACAGTTTATTGCTGCCACCTGCTGGACAGAACAAAACAAATTCCTTCCAGTAGCACCTTAAAGACCAACTAAGTCAGTTCTTGGCATGAGCTTTCGTGTGCATGCACACGAAAGCTCATACCAAGAACTGACTTAGTTGGTCTTTAACGTGCTACTGGAAGGAATTTGTTTTGTTTTGACTATGGCAGACCAACACGGCTACCTATCTGTAACTGGACCTGCTGGACAGGTTAGAGTTGAGGATATCTTTTTTTGGTTCTAAAGAAGAGGATAAGTTTTTTTGAAGCATAACCATCTATTTGGGGACTTTGTCTGCTTCTGGCTATAAAGGTAAAGGGACCCCTGACCATTAGGTCCAGTAGTGGCCAACTCTGGGGTTGCGGCACTCATCTCGCTTTATTGGCTGAGGGAGCCGGCGTACAGCTTCCGGGTCATGTGGCCAGCACGACTAAGCCGCTTCTGGCGAACCAGAGCAGTGCATGGAAACGCCGTTTACCTTCCCACCAGAGCAGTACCTATTTATCTACTTGCACTTTGACATGCTTTTGAACTGCTAGGTTGGCAGGAGCAGGGACCGAGCAACGGGAGCTCACCCCGTCACAGGGATTCGAACCGCCAACCTTCTGATCAGCAAGTCCTAGGCTCTGTGGTTTAACCCACAGCGCCACCTACGCTTCTGGCTGTGGCGGCTTGCAATTCTCTGCAGTGTTAGACTTTTCTGGTTTTGTTTTTAGTCTAACAAACTTGTGTGTTTCTATGAGTGGTGAAGGGTCACTGAAATCTTCGAAAAGACGGATCACCAACAGTCCAGCCCTTTGGAGCTTGTCTTTATTAGCTAAAATTTGTTTGGTTGTAGACCAGTCCCTAAAGGTCACCACGGCTCTATTTTGGACCTTGTCAAATGCAAGAAATTTTACGTTGATAATATTCTTTGCTGAGACGAGGCCTCTAATGGCTAAGTCAAGTTTCTTGAGAATATTGGCTGTTCATTGTGCAAGCGTGGGGAATCCTCTGTATTTGGAGAGGGGTAGGAAGATTTGAGTATATAGGGTTTCCTTGAGGAGTCTTGTAGGAAGTTGATTGCCTAGGATCTAGGATTTCCTTTGGTTTTCCTGAGACTCCACTAGCGGGCAATGTTTGCTCTACTAGGTTTTGAGGCCTAACCTCTTCATGGTTGACAGGTTAGAGTTCTTTATTCAACCCGGAGTTATTAGCAGACAATGACAAATCCCTGGTCCTCCTGTTAACGGAGAAATCTGAGGACTGCCTTGGACAAAAAACAAGGACACCAGCCAGGAAAATTGGAGCAAAACAGCAGCCAGTCGGCTTGGTCTTTCTTGAAGACTCTCGCGACAGGACTCCCACCTGCCACAAGACAAGCAAGATGGAAACCCCAAACAAAAGAGCCCACAAACTTTTATTGGCTGCTGATCCCCATGTTACACCCCCCAAACTACATCACTAATACATCATGGCTACATCATGAAAGGGGAGGTCTGGTGGCAGGAATCTGAGCATACTGGACCTTGCCCCATGGTTCTCCTTGCCCTCCAGCAAACACCCATCAAGTGGAACAAAAGAGATATTTACATTTCCCTCTTTCCAAGCCAAGTTCATCCCACCCTTTTGTCTTCATCTGGGTTTGTTATATTTGGAATGGCTACCTGTCTGGCACTCAGGTATCAGGATGCCAGGGATTGTCCCTCAGGCAGAGGGGCTGCTGAGGAGCTGAGCTCACAGGTCTAGATGAATTTCTGAAGTTTCCCCAGTGAGCCAGTACAGAGATACATTGATCAGTGAATTCTTACATTTGGTATTGTGCAGCAAAGGCCCTTTGAATAGATAGGAAGAAACTGTGATGAAATATTTTGTGGGGACAAATCACAAAAGTGATGGTGCTGATTCTGGTAGTGGGCTGCATATGCAAGATATCTGCTGGAGGGGCAAACCCCCACCACAACCTGTACATAAATTCCTGCAACACCCCCCACATCCACAAACAGCCCAGGAGGACAGACTTAGCTCACAATACTGCCAGGGTTGTGGATGAAACCCCTTAGGGGAACCTAAGAGGAGGTGCCCCTCAAGTTACCTCGCCACATCTCAGAATCGTAGAGCTGGAAGGGACTCCCCAAAGGTCATCTAGCCCAACCCCCTGTGATGCAGGAGTCACAACGAAAGGATTCCAGATTCTTGTTCCATCCAGATGTTTCTGGCGACCATCCCCATCGCCCTCTGCTGTCGGCTCTTCTGGCTGGGGCTGACGGGATCTGCAGAGTTGAGTAGCATCCTGGGGGCACCACGTTGGGGAAGTCTGGACTGTGCTGGCCAGCAGTGGCTCTCTGAGGTTTGAGATGTCGCCGGGGATCGAACCTTGAACCTTCTGCATGCAAAGATGGCGACCTGCCAGGAAACTACCAAGTGGGCTGAACAGGGCCAGCACCAGGGTTTTGCAGGGCTTTTGGTGATCCTACCTCACCCCCCCTTAATGCTATTTTGGCCCCCTCCTTGTTTTCCTTATTCCTGCTGCCCCTGCTTGCTTGCTGGACAGAGAAACAGCAAGGAAAAGTCAAATTGGTGAAATTAGCACTCTCTGAAATTGTACAAGAACCAAAACACACCCATCTTTCGAAACCCAAACTGATCTGAATTTTGCCATGCAAGTTCTCCAAATGAAGAATATTTTACCCCCCCCCCCCAAAAAAAAACCACCACACCCACAGAAGAAGCATCTATTAAGGGAAAGGGTTCTTTCATGTTAACATATTGTAGCAGGGAAATAACATGCAAGAATGCCTCGGGGGGTTGGGGGGACCCCCCCCACAAATCCAGGTATTTCAGTTTAATACAGCCTCCATCAGGAGGAATTCACATTGAAAGACAGGCCAATTTCCATTAGGATTTTCAAGAAATAAAATAAAATGGCAATTTGCTGCAAGGAAAGCAGAGAACTGAATTTAAGATTGGGATTGAACCCTGGGGAAGGATCCCAGCAGCCCGCAGTTTAGCACCAGTTTGAGAGCACCAGGTTGGGGAGGTTGGTCCACCCTGACCAGCAATGGCTCTCTGGGGTTCCAGACCAGCCCTAGTTGGAGATGCTGTTGGGGGTCAAACATGGAGCCTTCAGCTTGTTGTACCGCTGAGCTACACCCTTTGTTCTAAAAATAAGACGCTAGTCCTCATGGTTCTCCATAAAGGGATGGTTTAAATAGGAACATAGGAATCATCCTTATACTGAGGGCTTTGATTAGGGAGAAAATCGAGGCAGTGGCTTCAGAGGATCAGCACTGGGAAATAGGAACGTGATGCCTGGGAACACCGAAGCATGCGTGAATCACGGAATTACAGAGTTGGGAGGGAACCCAGGGGTCATCTAGTCCAACCCCCTTCAGTGCAGGAATCTCAGCAGGGACTGCTTGGGCGCAGAGGAATGGTGGGAGGAACCAGATGGATCACGGGGAATAATTAGCAAATGTTAATTCAGACTTCTTCTTCTCTCTCTCATTTCCTAATACAGTCAAACTTCGGTTCTTGAACAGCTCCATTTTCGAACGTTTCGCCGAAAACCGGGAAGTAAATGCTCTGGTTTACGAACGTTTTTTGGAACCCGAACGTCCGACACAGCTTCCGCTTGAGTGCAAGAAGCTCCTGCGCCCAATCAGAAGTTGAACAACCTTCTGGAGCGGATTACGTTTGACAACTGAGGTTTGACTGCAAAGGGGAACCAGAGCAAGGGGCGGACGAGAAGTGGGAGCACTGGAAAACGAGAGGAGGAGGCTGGATTTCCACACTTCGCTCAGGAAGCAGCTGCAGAGCCACTGGCTATTCACAGGAGCATGAAGACAGTGATGAGGGCAGGTGCCAAGACAGCTCTGGCAACGTGGAAGAAGAAGAGGCCGGCCGCGAAAAGTCCTGCAAAGAAAGAAAGAAAGGGGGAGATGTTCCCGATTAAATGGAGGCAGGGGTGGCCACCAACCTGGGTGGCTTTGAAAGAGTGTTATGTACTGAGCTGAATAGGATCCAGAATACTGCAGTCTGCTTGGCCCTAGAACAATAGGATCCAGAATGCAGCAGTCTGATTGGTCCTAGAACAGTAGGATCCAGAATGCAGCAGACTGATCGGTCCTAGAACAATAGGATCCAGAATGCAGCAGTCTGATTGGTCATAGAACAATAGGATTCAGAATACTGCAGTCTGATTGGTCCTAGAACAATAGGATCCAGAATGCAGCAGACTGATTGGTCCTAGAACAATAGGATCCAGAATGCAGCGGTCTGATTGGTCCTAGAACAATAGGATCCAGAATGCAGCAGTCTGATTGGTCCTAGAACAATAGGATCCAGAATGCTGCAGTCTGATTGGTCCTAGAACAATAGGATCCAGAATGCAGCAGACTGATCAGTCCTAGAACAATAGGATCCAGAATGCAGCAGTCTGATTGGTCCTAGAACAATAGGATTCAGAATACTGCAGTCTGATTGGTCCTAGAACAATAGGATCCAGAATGCAGCAGACTGATCGGTCCTAGAACAATAGGATCCAGAATACAGCAGTCTGATTGGTCCTAGAACAATAGGATCCAGAATGCAGCAGTCTGCTTGGCCCTAGAACAATAGGATACAGAATGAAGAATTCTGATTGGTCCTAGAACAATAGGATACAGAATGAAGCAGTCTGATTGGTCCACAGGAGCCACCCAATCCAGCTCCAGCTGGAAGGGAATCCGCAACCTGATTGGCCTACAGGAGAATCCCGGAATTAGCCAATCACGTGGGGCCCATTGTGTAAATAAGGTATATAAAGCAGACATCCTGGGGGAACTTCGATTCCTCCTCACCACTATGAGCTGAACAAAGAGCATGAAATCCACTCTCGACTCCGAGCATATTTCAAAGAGGATGGGACAAATTCATGGAGGAGGAGAGGGCTCTCGAGGGCTGCCAGACACGATGGCTCTGCGATGCTTCTGAGCAGCAGTGGCTGAGAATCACAGGAGGGGAGAGAGTTGCTCTCGCACTCAGATCCCGCTTGTGGGTTTTGCACAGGCATGTGGCTGACCCCTGTGAGAAGAGGAGGCTGGACTAGATGGGGAAGCCACAACAGAAGGAGCAGGGGGAGGCGCAAAGGAATACCAGACTTGGAAACAGATTCATCCATTTTGCTGAATGAATTGGCTTTGAAGGAAAATGTGCAATTAATTGTCACTGTTTTGTACAGTGGTACCTCAGGTTAAGTACTTAATTCGTTCCACAGGTCCATTCTTAACCTGGAACTGTTCTTAACCTGAGGTACCACTTTAGCTAATGGGGCCTCCCGCTGCTGCCAGAGCACAATTTCTGTTCTCATCCTGAAGCAAAGTTCTTAACCTGAGGTAATATTTCTGGGCCAGTGGAGTCTGTAACCTGAAGCGTCTGTAACCCGAGGTACCACTGTATTGCATTATTATCCTCCTTAGTGGGTTGGGCACCTTTCAAGGTGACCCCAAAACTACAACTAATCCAGAATGTGGCAGCTAGAGTGGGGACTGGGAGCAGCCGCTGAGACCATATAACACCCGTCCTGAAAGACCTGCATCGGTTCCCAGTACGTTTCTGGGCACAATTCAAAGTGTTGGTGGTGACCTTGAAAGCCCTAAACGGCCTCGGTCCTGTATACCTGAAGGAGCGTCTCCACCCCCATCATTCAGCCCAGACACTGAGGTCCAGATCTGAGGGCCTTCTGGCGGGTCCCTCGCTACGAGAAGCCAAGTTACAGGGAACCAGGCAGAGGGCCTTCTCGGTGGTGGCTCCCGCCCTGTGGAACGCCCTCCCATCAGATGTCAAGGAAATAAACAACTATCTGACTTTTAGAAGACATCTGAAGGCAGCCCTGTTTAGGGAAGTTTTTAGTGACCGAGGTGTTAATGTATTTTTAGACGCACAGAGTAGCTGGGGAAACCCAGCCAGATGGGCGGGGTATAAGTAATGAATGATTATTATATATTATTTGGGGGTGGGATGGGGGAGCACAACACCCCCAAAAGGACCATCTCAGTATTATTCCCCCCCCCCACTGCCCATTGAACTTCAGAGGGTAGAGGGATGGCGATCAGGAAAAGGCTCTTCATCCAGGTACCCACATCCCACCCCGTAAACACTTTCCCAGGAAGATGCGCCCACCTATGGCTTTCAGAATGAGCTGGTTCTAAATGAAATGAATAAATTAAAATAAGCCTCGCAGAAGCCCCCAGACGCCACATACATGCTTGTTTGGCATGGCGGATATAATTACCTTTTTGCTTTCTCTCTCCAACAGCCTCCCCGTGTTCCAGGGGTTAGGCAAATAATGACTTAAATGACTTCAAAAAGAATGGATGAATACCAAATAATGAATTAGAATGAATAATGCAGGGAAATGGCTAAAAGGGTTCTGGAGAGGGAACATTTGCTGCGGCGCACTTCAGAAATGACGCCATCGTCTCAGCCCAGCTGACAAATGCTCTATTCTCCAAAAAGGGGAAATAATGTTAATTTGGCAAGCTTGATTATTTCAAATATTTGCTGCGTAGTTTAGATTCCAGATGCTCCAACAGGATAGGATTGTTAGTATTATTATTTTGATGAGATGTGGAAATCTCAAAAATATTTCTGGCCATTCATGGTCTCTCTTTAGCTTGTCTGCATATCAGCTCATCTGGAGGAGCAGCCTGTTGCAGCAGACCTCAGCTCCTGGGCTAACAGCTTCAAGTTATAATGCAAAGTGACCCCAATTTCTCCACCCTCACCTCTTAGGGATGTTGCAGGAATTTATGTATAGGTTGGGGGGGGGGTTGCCCCTCCAGCAGATCTCATGCACATGCAGCCAACTACCAAAACCAGCACCATCACTTTTGTGACTTGTCCCCACAAAACGCTTCATCACAGTTTCTTCCTATCTATTCAAAGGGCCTCTGCTGCACGATACCAAATGTAAGAATTCACTGATCAATGTATCTCTGTACTGGCTCACAGGGAAAACTTCAGAAATTCCTATAAACATGTGAGCTCAGCTCCTCAGCAGCCCCTCTGCCTGAGGGATAATCCCTGGCATCCTGATACCTGAGTGCCAGACAGGTAGCCATGCCAGAAATAAACCCAGATGAAGACAAAAGGGTGGGATGGACTTGGCTGGGAAACAGGGAAATGTAAAGATCTCTTTTGTTCCACTTGATGGGTGTTTGGTGGAGGGCAAGGGGAACCATGGGGCAGGGTCGAGGATGCTCAGATTACTGCCACCAGACCTCCCCTTTCATGATGTAACCGTGATGTATGAGTGACGTAGTTTGGGGGGGTGTAACATGGGGATCAGCAGCCAATAAAAGTTTGGGTTCTCTTTTGTATGGGGCTTCCATCTTGTTCCACCTTGTGGCAGGTGGGAGTCCTGTCGCGACAGTCTTTAAGAAAGACCAAGCCTACTGGCTGCTGTTTTGCTCTGGTATTCCTAGCTGGTGTCCTCATTTTTTTGTCCAAGGGAGCCCTCAGATTTCTCCATTAACAGGGATGATGGAAGTTGTAGTACAACAATATTCTGGGGGAGTCAAGGGGTGCCCATCAGAGAGAGGGGGGGGGGGCATAAGAATCAGGATCAGGCTAATGGCCCATCTAGCCCGGTATCCTACAGAAACCCACAAGCAGGATCCGGGCACCAGAGCAATTCTCCCCTCCGGTAGTTTCCAGCAACGGGTGTTCAACTGCTTCCAACGGTGGAGACAGAGCAGATTCATGGTGGCTGGCAGCCCTCTCCCCTCCCCTGATAGCCCCCTCCTCCATTAATTTGTCCAGTCCTCCTTTACAGGTTGGTGGGCCTTCCTGCCTCCTGTGGCAGAGAGTTCCACTGTTTAACTGTCACCGAAATTCTACCCAGTATTGATCCAAAGCAGATTCCAATGCATAGTTAGCAGAGTAACAACTTAAACACTGTTACAATTGTGGGGGGGGGGGGACATCTTTAAAGTTAAATATTACAAATATTATGCCTGAATACGGTATATCCTTCCAACTTGACAGCTCAGGGAAGTCACCTAACTTTAAAAATAATATAAAATCATCTCCTTTCCCAGTTCCCCCCATTCGAAAGCTATTTTCCCCTTGAAAAAGGACTCCAGGAAGTTCTCAGAGGTGACAATTGCTGGGCTCATTGTTAGCCAAAGGAAGCCAAATCTCGTCACCTGACTTGGCTCAGGCTCCAGACATGCAAAGGAACTTCTATTGCACTTTTGGGTGGTGGGTACTTAAGACATACCATAATTTTCGCTCTATAAGACGCACCAGACCACAAGACGCACCTAGTTTTTGGAGGAGGAAAACAATAAAAAAAAATACTTTGAATCTCAGAAGCCAGAACAGCAAGAGGGATCGCTGTGCAGTGAAAGCAGCAATCCCTCTTGCTGTTCTGGCTTCTGGGATAGCTGTGCAGCCTGCATTCGCTCCATAAGACGCACACACACATTTCCCCTTACTTTTTAGGAGGGAAAAAGTGAGTCTTATAGATCAAAAAATACGGTATTTGTCTATGCTAATCTTATACCTGAGTCTTGCCCTGCCATGTCTGCTTATGCTACTCTTGTACCAAGGACTTGTCTGGACATGTTTGCCAAGGTTAACCCCTCCCCTTCGAACTGTATTCTGGGATGTGGTGGGAGAGTTTTAAAAGTCCTTGTCACCCCATCCTCAGGGTTCAACTTTCCTCTTTGAACCTATTGCGCAATAAACTTTGGTCGACAGCTATTTGCTCCGGTTGGCTGGACTCCTTCCTTTATTCCGCAGGGACCTGCGGGCTCTGTCCGACCAGGTGGGGGACTGAGCAGCCTCACACCCAGATTTTTTCGTAACAAACACGTTGCCGGATTTCCCCAAAATAGATCAGAGGCAATTCAAATTTCACCCAGCAGAGCTTTACTGCTACTGAAGGCAAATGAGCATAATGGTCACAAATCCAATACAGCGGTACCTCGGGTTACATACGCTTCAGGTTACATACACTTCAGGTTACAGACTCCGCTAACCCAGAAATAGTGCTTCAGGTTAAGAACTTTGCTTCAGGATGAGAACAGAAAACGTGCTCCGGCGGTGCAGCAGCAACAGGAGGCCCCATTAGCTAAAGTGGTGCTTCAGGTTAAGTACAGTTTCAGGTTAAGAACGGACCTCTGGAACGAATTAAGTACTTAACCCGAAATAACCACTGTACAGTCATACCTCGGGTTACAGACACTTTGGGTTGCGCGATTTTGGGTTGCGCACCGTGCCAAACCCAGAAGTACCGGAACGAGTTACTTCCGGGTTTCGGCGCTTGCGCATGCGCTGAATTGTGACCCGCACGTGTGCAGACGCGGTGCGGCGGGTTGCGGATGCTGTGGGTTGCGAACGTGCATCCCGCACGGATCACGTTTGCAACCCGAGCATCCACTGTACATTCAGGATTGGCACTACCCATAAGAAATCCAGTTGCAGCAGGTTTAACTTAAGCTTACATAACTTATAATAAGACTAAACCTTAACACTTTGTTCAGAAAACCACACCAGAAGGAAAGAGAGACAGAAAGTGAAGCCCAGGCTCCTTCTGGCCTTATTATTATAATCAGCATGACCTTGACAGAAAGAGATAAAAGAACCAGTCTAAGCCAGCTGCACTCAGCTTCTCTGAAGGAAGAACCCAAACCTCATGAACCTTCCGCTTGCTTCTTTCACACAGAGAAGCTTCCAGAACCCTCTTGAATGAATTAGAATAGAATAGGAAAGATCAGTGCATCAGATCAATACTTTTTGCACTAAGAAATGCAAACTGACATTAACAGTGCACTGCTTGAAGAAGTCCCTCCTTTTATCTGTCCTAAATCTTCCAACATCCAGCCTCATCAGACGCCCATCAACTATGAGAGAGGGATAAAAGCTTTTCTCTACCACTTTCTCAAGGCTGTGCCTCGTTTTATTCACACCCCTTTCCTTTAATCTAAAAGGCCCCAAACGCTGCAACCAATCGCTCACAGGGGAGTTGCTCCATCCCCGTGACCCTTCCGCTTGCCCTTTTCTGAACTTTCCCCAACTCTGCAACATCCTTTCGGAGGTGACCTTCTGTCCTTTCTATCCACAGTGTTACGATCTTGAATGGATTACCCCTTAAAAACTGGGCACATCACGCTGCCCAACTGATGGGCAAATAGGACCTCTCAGTGACCGAGATCACAGAACCTCCCTTATATTCCCAGAAAAATATTTTTAAACGACCCATAAGGGCAGTGGTAACTAAAAACAACCTAAACTCTATGTACACATTCCACATGCGCCCTGAAATATACTCAGAGTCAAGAGTGGATTTCATGCTTTTTATTCAGCTCATAGTGATGAGGAGGAATGGAAGTTCCCCCAGAATGTCTCCTTTATATACATTATTTACACAATGGGCCCCACGTGATTGGCTAATTCTGGGATTCTCCTGTAGGCCAATCAGGTTGCAGAGTCACTTCCACCTGGAGCTGGATTGGGTGGCTCCTGCAGACCAATCAGACTGCTGCATTCTGGATCCTATTGTTCTAGGACCAATCAGATTGCAGCATTTTGGATCCTGTTCAACTCAGTACATAACACACCCTATTATATTTCAAACTTAGAGAGGCCCACAAACATACACCTTATTTCAATGAACTGACTTTTGTACAACTTCGGAAAGCTTTTACAGAGTTACAATTAAATACAATAAACTCTGCTTATAGAGATGGGAGACACAGAGGCAGACCAGTAAATGAACGTGTTTGCATTAGGGGATGCCCTGAAGTAGAGGACCTTATGCATTGTATCTTGCGCTGCCCCTTATATAATGAAGCAAGAGAACGATTTTTAGTACCTATAATGACAAGGTCCCCTGGTCAGAACCCCTCTGACATGATTTTATATCTCCTCACAGACACAGATAAGTATGTGACCTGGCGTGTAGCACTCTTTGCAACTGCTGCTAGGAAAATTAGAGCAAATTATATAGCCAAGATAGCCACCAATTGTAAAGGAGATGAATAGATTTGACCCTACCTACATCTAGCTATGTGGGAAGCGGGTGGCGCTGTGGGTTAAACCACAGGGCCTAGGGCTTGCCGGTCAGAAGGTCGGCGGTTTGAATCCCCGCGATGGGGTGAGCTCCCGTTGCTCCTGTCAACCTAGCAGTTGACAGCACGTCAAAGCACGTCAAAGTGCAAGTAGATAAATAGGTACCGCTTCGGTGGGAAGGTAAACGGTGTTTCCGTGCGCTGCTCTGGTTCGCCAGAAGCGGCTTAGTCCTGCTGGCCACGTGACCCGGAAGCTGTACGCCGGCTTCCTCGGCCAGTAAAGCGAGATCAGCGCTGCAACCCCAGAGTCTGCCACGACTGGACCTAACGGTCAGGGGTCCCTTTACCTTTACCTTTACATCTAGCTATATTTTATCTTTATCACCAAACTCCGAATATGATTGCACATTGTATTAATTAACATTATTTTTTAGTATATTAGTGGTTATGTGGTGATTTTAGTCTATAAAATTTATTGCTTAATGTCTTAACCTGTATATTAAGGTACTTTTATAGCTCTGTTTAGAGTAGGTAATGTCTTGAGAATAGAAATGTTTTAAGTGTTTTGTGTTAATCCAGCATATTTTCTTTTAATTGTTGAATGATCCTGTGTACATTGCGACAGCCTTTGGCTATGTGCAGTAAAACTGACTGACCGACCACAGGCTACGGTGCCCGTCTTTGGTCTTCTGAACCACTGCAATACTGAGTGGTAGGACCTGACGGCAACGGGCGGGAAATAAATCAAAATATTACTCACCTGCAGCTGCAGATTCTGGGCACGAAGCATAGGGCAAGACCTCCCAAGCTTTCTGGGTCCCCAAGGCCTGCGCGGAGCAGGTGTAAGAGTCATCTTTGTTCTTGGCATTCAAGGTGAGGTGCAGCCTGGCGTTGCCAGAAGCCGTGTCCCCCGTTTTTGTATTCTTCCAGGAGTAGGTCACCCGAACTTTGGCTCCAGCTCCAGCCTCACACAGCAAATTCAGGTTGCAGGAGCTGTTGGCCAGCCTTTCTCCCGTGATGTTGATGTCTGAAACGGGAGGGAGGGAAGAGGTGGGCAAGGGACAGGGTCAAGAAATCGCAGCCATCTTCCAGTCTCAGAAGGTGGGGCCAGCTTGCAACCTGCCACCCCAGAGGGCAGGGCACAAACCAACGGATTCAAATCTCAAGAAAGGAGATCCAGACTAAACATTGGGAAGTTCCTGGTGTGAAGAGTGGCTCGACCGTGGAATGGACTCCTCGGGAAGTTGGTGGACTCAGAGACAGGTCGGGGCCTGATCCAAGATGGCCCTGCCAACGTCTGGCAAAAACAATAACGCTAGAAAAATGCCACCTGTGCTGCTCATAGGAGTAGTACGATTCATGCAACACGTTGGCGACTAATATACAGTGGTACCTCGGGTTACATACGCTTCAGGTTACATACGCTTCAGGTTACAGACTCTGCTAACCCAGAAATAGTGCTTCAGGTTAAGAACTTTGCTTCAGGATGAGAACAGAAATAGGACTCTGGCGGCGCGGCGGCAGCAGGAGGTCCCATTAGCTAAAGTGGTGCTTCAGGTTAAGAACAGACCTCCAGAACGAATTAAGTACTTAACCTGAGGTACCACTGTACACACAATAATTACCAAAATGATTATGCATTCTTTCTCAATCTTCTGAGAAAAATACAAGACCTTATGCAAAGCCACAGAGACTTGCGAACTACCCAATTTAAGATGAACTTATAATGTCTGATTTCAATAGATTTTTCAAGTGCTTAGCTCAGTCTTTTGTTTTCTTTATCTTTTTTGGTAAGTTCATGAAGATACCAATAAAGGGTAAGTTCGGTGTTGTTCACAATACCAAGAGATTGTGAAGTTGTAGATGGATGTTAATGTCTGCAACTTCATTAACATCTATCTACAACTTTACTAGCATCTCTCCGTATTGTGAAGATAAAGAAAACAAAAGACTGAGCTAAGCACTTGCAAAATCTATTGAAATCAGATATTATAAGTTCATCTTAGGTTGGGTAGTTCACAAGTCTCTGTGGTTTTGCATAAGGTCTTGTATTTTTCTCAGAAGATTGATAAAGAATGCACAATCATTTTGGTAATTATTGTGTGTATATTAGCCACCAACGTGTTGCATGAGTCATACAAGGTCTTGTAAAAGGCTTAAGGAAATGGGTCCCCAGGTGCATGTTAGCTGGAAAGGGGTCCTGTGGGAAGTAACATCGCCATAGCAGTCAAGTTCAACATTTCCTGTTTGCCCAGAGGGGATACGCAGGGGGGTGTTACTCTAGTCAGTATAACTTCCTGTGACACCTGGTCTGGAGCATCCTCCCTCTGCGTGTGAACAGGTAGATGGGCGTGACCCTGGCGGACCCCATAAAAGGACCGGTCCCGCAGCCATCTGCTCTCTTGAGACCCTTCTCCTTCTCTGGATGCTTCTGCTGTCTGCTGGCTCTCAGCCAGCAGCGCATGGGCTCATTCCTCACAAGGGGATGAACCCACACCTTTCTCTGTATCTGTAACTACAAGCTAAAGCCTGCCTTTGGGATCACACTGTGGACGGAATGTGAGCAAGCCTTGTTACTTTTAAGGGAAGACCGTTGTGTCTTTATTCTTTTTAAGAGGGAATAAAAGGGGAATTTACCAGGAAAAACAAAACACCAGGAATTTACCAGGAACAACAGATATTCAAATGAATCTACCAAATGAATCTTCCTGCTATATAGTGGGGAATGTACTCTGCTACTGACTCACTAGCGTGAGTGAGGAAGGATAATATAGAACCAATATATCCTCTCCTGCTATCCACAGCATTCTCACAAGTCCTGGGTCTGGAAAGGGGGAAGACACCTCGCTGAGAGTGGCCACTCACCACTTTTCAACATTTCAGGCAGGAGTCTTTTCCCCCAAGATGCCATGGAGGAGGGAACCTGGGGCCGTCTGGACGTGAAGTGCCTGCTCTACCACTGAACTGCAGCCTGACAACCAGGATATTTTTCACCCTTTTTCTTTGCCAGGGTTACGTACGTTCTTGCCAAGCAAGCAACCGGGCGCCCGCCCTCTCTTTGCTTCAAAGTTTGACGCTTGCATCTAGCAAATAAGATCTGCTGAGGAAGGATAATTTTAGCTGCTGTTGCAACATTTAAAACTAAAAGCAGCTGCCCAACTTTCTTCCCTTCTTGGGTTTGGTGTAACTTTTCGGTTGAGGAACTGACAATTTCTTGGAAAACTCCTGAACTTAGTAGCTGCCAGACACGGCTTTGATTAGTCACAGAATCGTAGAGTTTCCAAGGGTCACGTAGTCTAACTTCCTGCAATGCAGCGATCACTGCTAAAGCATCCTTGCCAGACAGCCCCCCGTTGGAGAGCCTGCCCTGCGGGGGTGTTAGGATCCCTGCTCCGTGATTGCAGTCATGGGATTGTTGTCTATCACTGGACGGTATATGTTTTGACTCCACCGAGTGGGACGTGACGGAGACAGGATGCTTGTGTTACTGTGTTCCGTGAAGAGGGACTATTGTCCTTTGTTCTTTTTCTCTTTGCTGTCTGATGCTAGAGAGAGAGGGAGCCATGTTGCAGTGCTCCGTGTGTGTTTATATGCAAATAAAGTAGATTAGCCAAAATGCTGAGTTGCTGAGGTCTGTTACGCGAAATGCGCAAACTCTGTGGATCCCTAAGTGTGCTGGTGTCAGCGATGTTCGGGCTGAATAAAGCTTTTGAAGCTCCCGAACGAATGAGCAGGAGGGAGGGAACATGCCAGTCGGGCATTCTTCTTTGAGCTGATAGCAGCCTGTGCCCTTTTACTATTAAGTTCAAATTCTCTGCCTTGAACTAAGGCCATTAGCCCTACCATACATTTATGAACCTATTCACTTTAGTATTTTAACTTTTGTATGTTTTAAAGTATTGCTGTGATTTTTCCTTGATTTCCTTGTCATTTTAAAAAAATAATCAAGTGGTGTACATATGAAATAATGAAATAAATAAATACGTCTATAACTCGTACAAAGTGCATAACTTCCTGCTCCAAGAATCCTGGGAACCGTAGTTCATTCAATGTAGCTCTCTGGGTGGGGAACTGTGGTTCCCAGGATTCTTGGGGGTGGGTGCTTAAATGTGCATGGAAGGCGCTTGAATTTGCAGTTCTTAGACGTTACTTACGGAAGACGAAGAGCGTGTAGCGGTTCAGCGTCTTGGAGCCTTCCTGGGTCAACGTCGCAATGTCATAGCCTCCTCCGTCTTCCAAGGTGAGGTTATGGATTCGGAAGGCAGGTTCCTCCTCGCGGAAAGACACCCTTTCGGAATACCTCGGGTCTAGGACCGTGACGGGCTTCCCTTGCTCCCACATGGCAACGGCCTTGCTGGGTGGGCCAGCGGACCTCAACATGAGACCCGAGAAGATGGTCCCTTTTGGAATCACGACAGGAAGGCTGACCGAGTGCCCCACATCTTTGGGGCCTAATTCAGCATGGGTCGCTGCAGGGCTGTCTGCGCCTTGGAGGGGAGAGAGAGAAGAGGGAAGAAAGTGAATTTGGAGAGGATGAGATTCACGCGCCATCAACAGGAACCAGGTTGAGACATTGACCAGAGCATTTCAGCAACCTGGGTTTTTTGGGGGGGGCAGTGGGGGTCGGACATTAGATAGGCTTGCAAAGCAACTGAGGGGCGAGGCACATGAGCTGATAAGCCATTTCAAAATGGGGAGGAGTTGGGGGGGAACCTAGGGGGCACAGCCAAGTCCCCCATCTCCTCACACCCCTTTCATAGAACGGTTGAATCCTAGGGGCTATGAGGGTCTTCTGGTCCAAATCCCAGCAATGCAGGAATCACAACTGAAGCATCCATGCGATGACAGACGGCCCTCCATCCTCTGCTTAGAAACCTCCAAGGAAGGAGAGCCCAATGAGGGAATTTGTTCCACTGTTGAACAGCTCCTGCCCTCAGGAAATTCTTCCTAATGTTTACCGTATTTTTCGCCCCATAGGACGCCACAGATGATAAGACGCACCTAGTCTTTGGGGGGGGGGGTGTTGGAAACAAGAAAAAAAATTCTGAATCCCAGAAGCCAGAATAGCAAGAGGGATTTGGCTTCTGGGATAGCCTCTTGCTGTTCTGGCTTCTGGGACAGCCGCTGAAGGCTTTCCCGGGCAGCGGGATGAAGGCTCCCCCCCCAGCCCGGAAGAGGCTGCGCACAGGTAAGCTGCCCTCTGTACCTTCCCCCATCTCCTGCAAGAACCATGCGCTCTTTAAAGGGAGTGCGGTTCTTGGGGGCTTTTCTGGGAGGTGGGGGAAGGGACAGAGCCCCCCACTTCCCACAAGAGCCGCGCGAAGCCTCCCAGGGCAGCGGGGAGCCTTCGTCCTGCTGCCCTATGGAGGCTTCGCGGGGGCTATCCAAAAGCCAGAATAGCTAGAGGGAGCACTGCGCAGCGCTCCCTCTAGCTGTTCTAGCTTCATGCGAAGCCTCTGCAGGGCACGGGAGCCTTCATCCCCGTGTCTTGCGGAGGCTTCACGGACTGCCCCAGAAGCCAGAACAGCGAGACGGAGTGCTGCGCAGCGCTCCCTCTCCCTGTTCTGGCTTCGGGGTTAGCTGTGCAGCCTGCAATCGCTCCATAAGACGCACACACATTTCCCCTTACCTTTTAGGAGGGAAAAAGTGCGTCTTATAGAGCGAGAAAAAACGGTAATTGGAGTCTCCTGCCTTGCTATTTGAATCTCTTGGTTTGGGTCCTGCCTTCTGGAGAGAACAAGCCTGCTCCAATTTCCATGGGGCAGCCCTTGAGATATTTGAAGACAGGCCCATCTTACCCATTAAGGCTAGTGGCGAGGATGCCAGGGCGCCAAGTTCTGAAGGGCACCAGGCCGCTGCCTGCCTCCTCCTAAAGGTCAACTCTGGGAAAGGGGGCTGGGCGCCGGAGGGATCTTTGCACCACGGCGCCGGATATGCTTAAGACGGCCCTGTTTGAAGATGGCTATCCTATCTGCTAAGGGACGCGGGTGGCGCTGTGGGTTAAACTACTGAGCCTAGGACTTGCCGATCAGAAGGTCAGCGGGTCGAATCCCCGCGACGGGGTGAGCTCCTGTTGCTTGGTCCCTGCTCCAACCCACCTAGCAGTTCGAAAGCACGTCAAAGTGCAAGTAGATCAATTGGTACTGTAATGGTTGTAAGGGGGTTACTTGTGCGTAAGTTGCCTTCAGTTTTAGTTATATTGCCTGGCCAACCATGCTTTGGCTGACAGCTCACACTCTGTGACCGGTCAGTCACTTGCAGAATCCGTCAGTGGGCGTTTCTTGAACCTCTTCCAGCATAAGAGCTGTTTGACGCCAAGTCTCCTCCTACTTTCCCTGCGCGGAACTCATCTGCGCAAGTACGGGGAAGGCAGGGGCGTGTCAGCGCTCTCTCCACTAGTCTCTGGTGAAGGGTCTTGGAGACCTGTCTCCAATTCCTCCATCTCCCTCTCTTCTCTACTGGTGTTACGCTGAATTCCTTCCCCCCTGCTGGTCCCCTCTCCGGCATCGCTCTGGAGCCCTGCCTCCACCTCTCGCTCTGATGTCAGTTCCCTGACAGGTACCTTCTGGCGGGAAGGTAAACGGCGTTTCCGTGCGCTGCTCTGGTTCGCCAGAAGCGGCTTAGTCGTGCCGGCCACATGACCCGGAAGCTGTACGCCGGCTTCCTCGGCCAGTAAAGCGGGATGAGCACCGCAACCCCAGAGTCGGCCACGACTGGACCTAATGGTCAGGGGTCCCTTTATCTTTAACCTGCAATCCTGCACACAGGCAGGGCTCTCATAAATGGAGGATAGTGTGAGGATATTCCGTTCCGCCTTCAGAACAGACGTGTGGAATTGTTGCATGTCACATGTCTGTTTACACTCCAGCACAGCTTGCTGGGAACTTCTGTATGCGTATAGCTTTTGCTTTTGCTGTCTTGCTTGGACACCAAGGACATGTTTTCCTTTTGTCCTGCTGCATGCTGAATAAACGTTTTGCAAATATGCTCACACAACTTCTGCCACTTCTGTTGTGTAATGTTTACTCTGCTGAGTAGCCTGCCCCAGCTTCTGAAGCTCAGGTCGCTGATGCTGCACCAAGGACTGGAGATTGTCTGGAGCCAGCTGGGGGCCTGCCTTGGTTGCATGCAAGGGGGTTGCTGCAGTTACGCTTCTGGGCTTCCCAGTTTGGGGCTTCTGGCTGGACACTGTGAGAACCAGATGCGCCCCCTTTGGCCTGATCCAGAAGCCAACCTCTTCTGGCCCCAGGCCCAGAAGCAGTCTCTCTAGAGTCCTAGGCAGTGCTTCCCCCACCCTAAAGAAATGTTTAGGGCTGCTCTCATTTTGATTCAAGAAAATCACCCTTTTAAAGTTCAATTCAGGAAAAATAAATACAATAAATGGACAAAAGCACAAAGATTCACAAAATGTTTAGGGGTACGTGTACCCCTGGGAACCCCCAGAAAAAGCACTGGTCCTAGGTTCCCAGAGCCCTCTGGCCGCTGTGGGGACAAGAGGTGGGACTAGGAGGTCCTGGTGCCGCGGACGCTGGGATGTTCTGTTGTTCACATCTGTCTGACACCCACAGAGGATGCTTCGTGTTGTTGTCTCCCACCACCCGGTCAAGTTATGCTTCTCTCAAAATGCCACTAGCTGACACAATACTTCTTGAGCAATTAATGGGGATGACCTTGCTTGTTTTACAGGCACACACACAAACCCCATTGCCAAATCTTTCCAGATCAGTTCCTCTTACTCCTAAAAACAACCATGAGGAACATCTCCTCAGAATCCAGGTTGAATCCAGAGCCCAGAAGCTGGATCAGGCCCATCAAAGCAAGCCGCCTGTTCTCACGGTGGCCATGCAAAAGCCCTTAAGACCTAGAAATCTTGATAGACTGCCTCTGGACCTGGAGGTTCCACCAGGACCTAAGAAGGGTCCCAGCCAGTGCAGCCTTCTTGCTTTGCAGTGGCTAATAATAATAATAATAATAATAATAATAATAATAATAATTTATCTTTAGGGCTTTCCACAGGACAGGCACCACCATCAAGGATCATCTGCCTGATTCCCTGTAACTTGGCTTCTTGCAGCCAGGGAACTGCCAGAAGCACAATTCAAAGTGTTGGTGCTGACCTTGAAAGCCCTAAAAGGCCTCAGTCCAGTAGACCTGAAGGAGCATCTCCACCCCCAATGCTCAGCCCAGACACTGAGGTCCAGATCCGAGGGCCTTCTGGTGGTTCTCTCAGTGCGAGAAGTGAGGTTACAGGGAACCAGGCAGAGGGCCTTCTCGGTGGTGGCGCCCACCCTGTGGAACGCCCTCCCACCAGATGTCAAAGAGAAAAACAACTACCAGACTTTTAGAAGACATCTGAAGGCAGCCCTGTTTAGGGAAGCTTTTAATGTTTAATAGACTATTGTATTTTAATATTCTGTTGGAAGCCACCCAGAGTGGCTGGGGAAACCCAGCCAGATGGGCGGGGTATAAATAAAAAATCATCATCATCATCATCATCATCATCATCATCATCATCATCACGATAATGCAGTGGGCCCAAGCATCCTAAGGCCAGAACCCCAATTTGCAGCTTTTCCATCAGGCTACAGGCAAAGGCGAGAGATGAGACCTTGGGGAACCAGCCATCCTGTTTCTCCTCCCGCCCCCCAAATCTCCCCTTTCTAGTCTGCTGCTACAACAATTCTCTGGGGCTGGGGCTGTTTGCATAGCAGGGTGATTTGCAGTGACAAAGGGACCCCAGCACCTTCTGGACTCACAAGCCCACCTAATTCCACCTCTGGGCACGAATTCTGTGATTTTTGCATTGCAGGGGTCTTACTGGGTGGCCCGTCGGGTCTTGTCCATCTCTACTGTTCTATGAGTCTACGGAACGTGCGCTTAAAAACCAAAACCAAAAGCCAACAACTCATGGCGCCCTTCAGCACCCCATAATAACCAGACATTTATTTTCAACGCTTCTGAGAAAATGTCCCGCCCATGATTCCCTGGTTGCAGTTAACCAGCCACGATTTCGTCCTTTTTGTTAAGTGCTCGTCAGAAGGGGTTGGGGTTTTTTGTTTTTTGGGCACCTTGAGCTCTTTGGAGAAAAAGTTAGATACAAATGGAATATCATAGTTCCCCCTCACGCAACAAATACACCTTTAAAAGGAAATTGCCTTTTTCCTGGTTGTGGAATGGGTGGAATGAACAAATGCCCATTGGGAAGACGGATAAACACCCTGTAAGCAAATCTGCCTAAAGCTCATTGTCAAATAGCCTCTCTGAAAACAACCTGGAAAATTTCCGCAATAAAGACTGGATATTGTCTAACATCTCTGTGAGCAACTGGGGATAAATGTGGAATAAGCAGGGAGCCCTATTCCTCCACACACATTGTTTTCTCGTGCAAAAGAGGCAAGGGCATTGCATGATGGCACATACACACAGAGAGGGAGCTGAACTGAGAGTCACCTGGATTTTACTCACTTGTAGCTTGGAAGGTGAAGACGAGGAGGAGGAAGGCAACAGCTGGATCCATGTTGGGGTCACGGTGGAGAGATCAGCCCCAAGGAAAACGGGCAAGGAGCCTGGGCAGCTCAGCCAGGGACACCCGCTTCTCCTTCCCTTTTCTGCAACTTGGCCAAAGCAAGGGTGGGAAGAGGCTTCCTCCTGCCCGCCTTCTTGCAGGCTTGGCCATCGGACGACACCCAGGGTGGACCCTGGGGTCATGTGACCAGGCCCCATGTACACAGTAGCCAGAGACCTCCCTCTGGGTTTAGGAAACACCCCCTCTCAAGGCACAAGAGGAACAGGCTTGCCATTTCTGCTTGAGGAAGGAGGACCGGGTGTGCAAGCTTTGGGATCCACTAGGACGGCGGGAGAAGCAAGGCCTTCTTGGGGGGGGGGTAATGCTGTGAGCCCCTCCATCATAAGGGCAGGTTATATACAGTGGACACTCGGGTTGCAAACACGATCCGTGCAGGAGGCACGTTCGCAACCTGCAGCGCCACGTCTGTGCACGTGCGGGTTGCGATTTGGCACTTCTGTGCATGGGCAAAGTGCGATTTAGTTTTCTGCGCATGTGCGAGCGGCGAACCCTGGAAGTAACCCGTTCCACACTACCTGAAGTGTCTGTAACCCGAGGTATGACTGTACTGTCTATGTGTAAACAGACCATCTATTACAAAGACGCCACAATATCTGCTGTGCTTCAGTCCAACGAAAACAAACTCTGCGTAAGCGCTTGAAATCTGGCTTTGCTCTGAGATTAGGGTGCCAGGCAACATTGTGCTTCTGTTTATGACATATAACCAATGAGTCCATTCCACTCGAGTCTGGTGCCCTGGAGTAAAGTCTATAATGCGCTGGTTCAAATATCTATAGAATCACGCTGGAAAGACCTGTCAGGAGTAAGCATGGACCAATGGTACCAAATAGTACGGGAAACAGCCTTATTAGAAAAACTAACCAACAAATTGAAACTGAAACGGGGACAAATGGAAGAAGACGCCTTCACCCCGGTATGGCTCCCCTTTATCACATACACAGCCCAACAAGACAACAACAAGAATCCACCAAAGGCATACAAATCAGTATGGCTAACCTGATCCAAAACACCCACCCACCCCACTCACACACGAAAACAAAGACCACCACAGCCAACCACAAGCAAACAACCACACCCTAGGACAGGCAGAGGCAAACTCAGCCCTCCAGATGTTTTGGGACTACAACTCCCATCATCCCTTGCTAACAGGACCAGGGGTCAGGGATGATGGGAGCTGTAGTCCCCAAACATCTGGAGGGCTGAGTTTGCCTCTGCCTGTCCCAGGCCAACCCCAACCTCTCTCGCCACCAAAGGAACACAAGCGAATAGCAAAAAGAACCCACACAAGCGGTGCTGACACCCCCCCCATATGTTCAGTAAAATAGAAACATTGCCACCAGACCACACCCCACTCCCCATTCCCCCTCCACCTCTTTCCCCCTTCTCTTCCTAAGGTAACACTAACGTCTCACCAAATGAAACTGATTTGCAGAAAATGTAACTTGAAAAAAGAGACATTGCACATACTTTTGTAAACCAATAAATCTTTAATAAAAAATACGTTGGGGGGGGGAATCTATAGAATCCCTTTGCAGTATCCTAAGTGACTCCTCAGGTTCTGAGTGATTTCATCGGGAACCCAGTTAAGTTGCCTTCCACTCAGTCGCCCAATTGGTGCCCCCAGCTGAGTCCTGTCTACATGGACAGGCAGCAGTTGTCTGGGTTTTTAGACCCATTCCCAGCCCTGCCTGGAGACCCCAGGGCTTGAACCAGGGACCTCCACGAGGCAGGAGATTTGCTCCTCCCAGACTTGCCCCTCGGCTGCATCCGCACTGAACCCTGGCCTGGCCTCTTCGCTTCAGCGCTGGCCTGAGACACAGGCCCAAGGAAGCCCAAATCTTTCGATTCCCCCATTTCACCCCAAACAGCAGAAAAAGAGGAACTGCCAGAGGGGAGAATCACGGGATCCAGAATCGGGGCTTTTTTTTAGGCTCAGCAGGAAAAGGAGTCAAAGAGGAACTGGGCGCGGGCAGCAAATGTTATGAGGGCCAGAATCACTTTCAGGATCTGCAATAAGCAGCAATTTCTAGACAGTTCCCTGGAACTGACATCATGCCTTCGCTTGGCTGACACAGGAGAAACAGATGACATTGCTGCTCTTCCGGTGCAACTGTCATCAGGCTCTTGGCTTTTTAAAATAAGTGGCTTGTGATTATTTTTCTAAGAACAGGATAGCCCAGCTGTTGCTGGACCAGGCCAAAGGGGGCCCGTCTAGACCAGCTGCTTGTCCTCACAGTGGCCAAATGCCCCTAAGAACCTAGTGTTGTAAACAAAAATCTGCCCTTTTTCCCCTTATGGGGGACACAAGAGCCCTTATATAGTTCTTACGTAGGTTCCCTATTGGTAGGAGAAAATAACAGAGGCCAACCAGAGAATACTGAGAAGCAAAGCAGCTAGTAAGCCTGATCTTTATTGATCTGTTGCAACAGGGTCCTCACTCACCACACCCAGAACAAAAGTGTGCCTGCCCTTATATAGACATTTTACATTAAATTCCCTGCCCAGGAGTTCAAGACCACCCCGAGAAACATCATAAATACATCACAGAAGGGGTGTAGCTCAAGACCCCCTCCATACATCACACCTCCATCACAGAAAGGGCGGTCTACAGCAGAAATCTGAGTGCTTTGTTTCCCTCCTGTCTGCCAGGTTACCTGTTGAATGGTCACTTGATTGGATTGCCTGGGGAGCCTGGCCAGTCTTTTGTAATGATAAATACTTAGTTCCTGAGCCAGGTCACAGGCTCACACCCTATTCAAACACAGACATACCCTTCAGACAGGATTTGTGAGGGAAAAGACAGTGGGGAGGCTTTTTCATTTTCCCTTGACTTTGTAGAGAAAACATTTGGTCAGTTTGGGAGTCAAAAATGGCTTCAGGTCGGTCTTCCTGTGCCGATCTGTGTACGTGCTTGGCTGGTACGCTTAGGAACATTTAACATATATCTAAGACCTCAAAATTCCTATCACAATAGGAATCAAGATAGACTGCCTAGAGGAGGTTCCATGGAGGTTCCATAAGGACATAATGGATCAGGCCAATAGCCCACCGAGTTCTCACTGCAGCCACCCCAGGTGCCTCTTCTGGGAAACCCGCAGGCAGGATCCGAGCACAAGAGCAGGACTCCCTCGCCGCCTGGGAAGGGCGTCCATTGGTATGATGGGATTGTCGGTCGCCTCAAGAGATACGTGCAAAATGTGATTCATTTATCAAATACCCCAAAAATATTACCCTGCATTTGATTTAGGGCTCTTTTTGCTCTTTCGAGACCTCAAGACTAAACTGGTCAGCCCTTTAGCCTTCTCCACCATGTGGAGAACGCCTTGAGGAAGACCCTGCAAAGATTGTTGTGGTTCCTGAGGAGACTGCCGTTCGTTCTGATTCAGCGTTTTCTCGGGGAAAGCGAGAGAAGAAAAAGGGAAGGCACCCTTGGAGACGGAAGTGGGAAACCCAGACCTTTGCCTGGAAAGTGCAAATAAAAGGTAAGAGGCTTGTTTGCAAAAATAAAAAAATCTGATGGCCTCTGAAGACGGCTCTTCCTCTGGGAGCGAGGCATGACAAGGAATCTGCAGCTACGGAATAAAAAGAAACTCTCCAGAACCCAGTTTGGAACCAAGAATGTACAAAGAGCCGTGTGGCTGGATCAGGCCAATGGCTCTCCTGTTCTCACAGTCCCCAATCACATCCCTCCAATGCAAAGCCTGCAAGCAGAATCTGAGAGGTCTATTAATTTAAGACCAAGCAAAAGGTTGCAAAATGGCAGCAAGCTTGTGTTTTCCGGAGCTCTTCGTCTGGAGAGATAATATGCAAAGTGAGGGGCAGGAGGAGACCCGGGAAAAATAAAAAGCAATCAACAAATGCTTTTTAAAAATGCATCCTACTGAATGCTGTAGCCCAAAGGTCAGCTTGTAGACTCTGTTTGAGAATAGCTTCCCCCCCCCCATTCACCAACTTACCACATCCTCTCTGGAAACCATCCAGTTTGGTGGCTGACAGCATCCCACGCCTCTTTAAAAAGCACAGCAAACCCACCCCAGTGGTCAGGCAGAACCTGCAGGCCCTCTTGGGAGACTTTGAAAGGGTGGGGGGGAAATTAAATATATGAATCTGTGCGACCCACATGTGTGAGGTGATAAGAAAAGAATCAAGCTTAAACGTGCACGTACGGAACTCATACGTTTCGGCTCCCGAATGATCAAAACCTGGTAGTGAGTGTTCCGGTTTCCGAACGATTTTTGGAAGCCGAAGCTCCTGCAGCCAATCAGAATCTGCACTTTGCTTTCCAAACATTTTGTAAGTCAAACGGGCATCTGGAACAAATTCCATTCAACCTCCGAGGTACGACTGTATAGCGTTAGGAATATAGGCTATTAGAGCTTTCTTATCCTGCTTACAACACTCCCTTCTGTCTACCCCCTTTGGCAAAGGACAGACCACACAATGCTACGTAGGTTTAAAACGCTTTATTAACAGATTCAAAGGTCTGAGAGAGCTGCAAGGAGAACGCCGGCAGAAACCTCTTGGGTAGGAAATACAGAATATAGTTCTAAACACGGGCTCTAAACTTGGGAGCAAAGCTTAGACACGTCCTCCTTGGTCAGAGGGAGTGGGAGGAGGAAGAGAGGTAAAGGGGGGCATGACCTAGCTGGGTCTAGGAATAGAACTCTCTGGTCTTAACCCCTTCATGCACTAACTAGCTCTCATGCATGGTTACGTTTGACTGCAATTTCCCACAGAAAGTGTCTCACTCTTTTGTGCCATTCTGCTGCTTTGCCAACGGAGCAACATGCTTCTTTGACTTCTGATGCACCAAGAGAGAGTGGGGACGATGACATTACGGGGCCTCCTTTCCTCCATGCCTCTCACCCTCCCTGCAAAACACCTATAGCAAACTTGTTACTGAGTAGCATCATGGAACTGTAGAGCGGGAAGGGACCCCGAGGAATCCCTTCTGGTGCCAAAACTGCATGACTGGCACCCTACAAGGGGCTGTCAAGCAGAAATAACACAAATATCTGGGGGGGGGGATGAGGGAGAACTTCAAAACAGCTCAATGAGAATGGAGAATACTCAATGGACACAGAACCTGTACTGACTTCCTGGGGGTGGGGGAAAGAGAGAGAACACGTGAAGCCTGGGGAGTGGGATGGAGCATTATGGAAAATCAGTCTGGCCAGCAGGAACCCGGAAGAGCTGTCCGCACTGCAGGTTGTGTTGCTGGTCAATGAGCTGGCAATAAAATTATCTTCTCCTTGTTTCCTGCCTTGCAGTGGGTTGGGCAAGATGAGCCTTGGGATCCCTTCCAAATCTACAATTCACTCCTTTGGACTTTTTGTAAGGGGGAGACGGGCTTTCCTGTCCTCCTCTCGGGAGTGACTTTTCTAGCATGTTGGAGCCACCAGCCTTCTGAATAAGCTGCGCTAGACGGATGTTCACAGGAAAGAGGCCACAAACAAGGATCCTTCTGACCTCAACCCAGGTGGGTTTGTGGCTCCCAGATGAGGCGGCTGTTCCAAGTTCTTCTTTAGTATTGTTGGGGGGGAGGTGTCAACCCTTAAACTCTACCATCCAATGATTGCTCACCTCTTCTCCAGAGGCACTGCGGAAAAGGCTTTGCTGGGGTGGGAGAGAGAAATTGAAAAATGGAGTTAGCCCATAAGCAGGGGGTGGGGAGCTGCGAGGACTTGCCATTTTGGGCCCAGCATCCTTTAGAGCACCCTCATTTTTGCCCAGGGCAGTGAACATATTGAGACTCCCTTCTTGTATCTTGAAGCCAGCGGTTCAGGTCCTGCAGTAAGACTAAACAAGGCGCACGACAATAAAGAACGGCTGCCTATCGGGTGTGAATTCCATGGCCTTGAGAGACAAGGTCAATTTCTTTGCTGAGTTGGAAGCAAAAAAACACTGTTGAAATCCTCACGTACCAAGTACCCAAAAATTAAATTTGTACAAAGCCATGATATGGTTTCTCGCCGCTATGGGTTCTTTGACGGGAAGTGAGACAGTCCTTGCAGCTGAAGCCCTTCCCACATTCCAGGCATCAATAGGGTTTCTCGCGTGTATGAATTCTCTGATGGTGCAGGAGATGGGGGCTCTGACCGAGGCTCTTTCCAGTCTTTTGGCATTGAAACGGTATCTCCCCATGGTGAATACGCTGATGCCGAAGGACGCTTGAGTTTACAGTAAACCTCTTTCCACATTCCAAGCACTGACACGGTTTCTCTCCTGTATGAATTTTTTTATGGTAAATGAGACTCGCCTTCCAACGGAAGTTCTTTCCACATTCCAAGCACCTAAAGGGCGTCTCCGCTGTATGAATTCTTTGATGAGAAATGAGATGGTCCTTCCGCCTGAAGCTCTTTTCACACTCTTGGCATTGAAATAGTTTCTCCCCACTGTGACGACTCTGATGGAGACATAAGCTTGTGCTATTCTCAAAGCATTCCCCACATTTCAAGCACTGATATGGTTTCTCTCCTGTGTGAATTTTTTGATGGGACATGAGATGGTACTTCCGACGGAAGTTCTTTCCACACTCCTGGCACTGAAATGGTTTCTCCCCGGTATGAATTTTCTGATGGGCTGCGAGGTAGGTTCTGTGACTGAAGCTCTTTCCACATGCCGAGCACCGATGTTGTTTCTCTCCTCTATGAGTTCTTTCCTGGGAAGTGAGATGGACCTTCTGACAGCAGCTCTCTCCGCACCCCAAATATTTATGTAGCATCTCCACTATGTGGTCCCCCTTGTTCTTCACTTCTAACATTTTGCCACCTGTAAGGAAGAGAAAAACAGATTCTCAAGAAACCCCCAATTATTGAGCAACGAGAGTGAAAGGTTGTTTTAGTCAAAGAACTGAAGAGATTCAGAGGGCTGAGAAATATCAGCTTTTCAACATTGTGGTGTATCACCAGCTAAACAGACTAGCCAAACATTTGGCAATATACTGCAATGTTGAAAAAACAAGATGTGCTGGCCTCTGCCCACGAGACACGGGGTGAAACTGCCCCAGCTCTCACCCTGGGAGCAGAGGCAGTTTGCCAGCTGGGGCTTCCTTTAACTGCTCCACTGAGGCAAGGGCGGCTGCACACTCCTCAGTCAAGCAGATCAAAGATGCAGAGGGAAGAACAAGCTGTTTCTCCCTCTGAGTTGTATGAGGGCAGATGGTGGTTTCACTCAGTGGTATATTGCGGGTGAAACCTCCGCTGCTCCTGAGTCCCTCTGCGAGCAGCGCCCGCTGGAGGAAGAAACCCTAGTCAAGGCTCCACTGGGAGTACATACAGATGTATAGATATATCTATAGATATATCTATATATATCTATATATCTATATATAGATAGATAGATATAGTTCACGGTTTCATTGACTAATAATCACAGGCCTATTTATGGGAACCTGAGATTCAAAAAGCCTGACTCTTTTCTGGGAGAGATATTTTGGGCTCAATCATGGGATCCACTTCATCTCCAAGGTCAGTAATCTCTTTGGTCAACAGAAAATGGGTAGAAGCAAAAACAAAAATACCCGGGAGAAGCCACTTCCAGTTTCTTAAGAACTTTGAAGCCTACAGTAAGAAGCCCTTATCAGTTCAGACTAGCCAGGCTACCTTCTGTAAAGTTTTATTCTGGATTGTTTTAGTTGACTTTTAATGTAGGTTGAAAACTGCTTTGAGACTCTTTTCTTAAAAATATAGAGTGGTATAGAAATGAAGTGCATGATAGTAATAACTGTGGGAGTTCAGAACTTAACTGGTTAAGTGTTCTGAGCTGTGCGTCAGCTTTCTGACGTCAGCTGTAGAAGCTGGGAGGAGTCTGGGAGGAGACTGTATCTTGTTGTTCTCTCTGTGTGTCTTGTGAGAGACGGACATGTTTTAACATGGCTGCAAGCAGTGATGGACAAATGTTTGAATAAAAGCTGTAAATAGACGAAGCTGTCTGTGTATGCTTGCATGGAGCAAGGGAGAAAAAGACTGTTTTACACCGCTGTCTGCTACTCTGCTAAGCCGTGGCCAAAGAGACAGCAGACTTTGTTGCGCAGCTGAGAAAGAAGTGTGCCGGACGCTGCGAATGACGGATTGGGATCGTAAAGCTGTCTGAGTACACGGCTCAACGATCAAGCTATCAAGATCGTTATCTCGCACAGGTTATGGAAGGTCAGTAAACGCTCGTAAAACAGTCGGTGTGAGCTCCAGGAACGCTTTGAAGTCGGCACGGAAGCTAGCTGGAGGTTGGAAGCTGCATTCCTTGAGTCTAGCCTGATGCCGGGAAGCAGAGGGAGTCTTTGCCTGCTTCTGAGAGGCAAAAGCTGAGAGACAGAGCTAAAAGCTAAGAGCAGCTGAATCGTTTCTCCACGGAAGGGTGAGGCAGAGAAGCTGTACCTGATCGTAAGTAAGCTTGGGCCCCCTTGGGAGAACGGGAAGAAAATGGCAGAGAGCCAAGATATGCCAGTGGAAAAGCTCACTTTAAAAAGTTGGGCAACCTGGAGCAGAAGAATAAGGGGCTGGTTCTTGGTCACTGGGCTTTGGGAAGGAAGCCAGTCAGAGCCAGCTGAAGCAGGCTGTGAATCTGCGGTGCCTGGAGATGGCAAGCAGAGAATGCAACAGGAGCTGAATATGCTCAGAGCATGCGTTGATGCTTCACTGAGACCCCATTTGGAAGGTGTACAGACACCAGGGGCTGCCTGGAAGGTGCTGCGAAGTTTGTGTGAAACTGCAGCAGGAGGCCAGGGCCCTGGAGAAGAAATGGAGAGCCCCAAGATGGCTGCGGCCCCAGTTCCCGGTACTTCAGTCTCAAGGAGCACTGTTGGGCAGATCGGGGGGGCGAAGAGTTCCAAAGGCAAGTTTAAGAAACTTTCCACTGTTGCTGAAGCGGAGAGCAACTTCAGCAGGGGCCAGGCTGGTGGGAGGTGCCGTTCCAGGAGAAGGAAGGCCAGGCCAGCTGGGAGGAGCCCCGGGCAGTGTTTTTCCACTGGAATACAACGTCTGCATGGCAGCTGCCCCCACCGGAGCACAGAGCCGATGCAGGATGTTTTCAAGGACACTTCTCATGGGAACCAGGCGAGTTTCCATGGCAACAAGACTGGCCAGGCAGCAAGACGTGCAGGTGGGCGTCGTGGTAAAGAACAGGAAGAGTCTTATCAAACAACTGCCTGCATGGCCTTGTTTGAGAACAGTAGTGTGGAAAATTCCAAGCTTAGCTTTGTCATCGACTCTACAGCTAACCGCAACATGGTTCCAGAGACCCCTGCAGTCAAGATGTGGAATTGCACGGCATTTCCAAAAGAACAGGGACAAAAGACTTATAAGTTTGCTAATGCCTATTTTTCTGTTTTGCAGGAACAGATGGGTTTTTGTATCGTCCCAGAGGCGGATCATTGTGTGTTATCTGTGCCTTATTTGTTAAGTAAGGGGTTCAAAGTTTGTTTTGAAAATGATGTCTGCACAATCTCCAAAGGGGAGAGGGTACTTGCCGAGGTTAAGAAAGGGCAGAATGATCTTTTCATTCTTAAGACGTCTCTTGGGGGTGAGGGGAAGGTTGAGAGAGCACAGGCGCAGCGTGCTACAGTTCCCAACCAGCGTGCTACAGTTCCCGACCAGCGTACTACAGTTCCCGCTCATGTGTCATGTGCTTGTGTTTGGCATGGGAGAACCATTCATGGTTCTGTAGAAGAACTGCAAGTGCTTCCTGAGGTTACCAGAGGGTGTAAAATTAGAGATTGTGGACGTGCCATTAGTTGCACCACATGCAAGCAAGCAAAGGTGAGGGGGTGCAGTTACCCAAAGGTGGAACGGGTAACCACTAAACCTTTTGAGCTGGTTCACATAGATTTGGCCGGTCCTGTCAAGGAACCAAGTCTAGGAGGGGCCAGGTTTCTGCTAACTTTTTTGGATGATTTTTCGCAGAGCACCTGGACTCACGGTCTCAAATCCAGGGAGGATGCAGCACAGCTGATCAAGAGCTGGGTTGAGGGGGTGGAACAGAGATTCTCCACCAGGGTTCAAGCAATCGTCAGTGACAGAAATGATAGGTACACTGGTTCTGCTTTGCAGCAGTTCTTTCACAGAAGAGGGATACGTCACACAGTTACTTCACCCAGTAAGAGGGGGGTGGCAGAGCTGAGAAGTGAAGCTCTGGTTAAGGCTGGACAGGTGATGCTGAAAGACGCCAGGTTACCTCCAAAGTTTTGGCTGGAGGGAATCCGTTGTGTGTCGTTCACCTGGAATCGTGTCTACAACTCACTGGTAGGTGACACACCGTACTCGTTGTTAAATGGCCGCAAACCCCAGGTTCATTTTCTGCGCAAGTTTGGATCTCCTGCGGTTGTCCCTGTGCCTAAGGCTTTGCAAGGGCCAGATGGAGCCAAAGTCCAGAAAATGATCTTCTGTGGGTATGAGCCAGACGCTCGTGCATGGAGATTTGCATATCCGTCAGGTGATCAGAGTAAGGTGTTGATCAGTAAACACGCTGATTTCTGTCAGGAGGATGTAAAGTCAAAGACTCCTGTCAGGCGTGATGTTCTTTCAGAATGTCTCTCTGATCCAGAAGACAGTTCTGATGAGGCAGAGGAAGAAGAGGCTGAGTCTGCTGATGACGACCAGGTCACTGACCAGGGTCAGGAGCAGGGTGGGGCATCTCCACAAGTTGTTAGGAGAGGACAGCCCAAGAGTGAGCCTAGTTCTCCTGTAAGTGTAATGGAGAGGATTCGAAGACGCTTTAAGTCAGAGGGGGAAACCCGTGATGCAGAGGACACACCTGCTGGTGACAGTGAGCCAGAGGAAACACCAGAGTTTGTGCCTAGGCGATCCAGTCGCACAACCAAGGGTATTCCACCTGAGAGGTACCAGGCCACAGGTACGTGGGTAAGTTTCGCACAGTGCGATTCTGAGAGTTGTGAGGTGATTCCACAGATGCCCAACAGGTACGCCAAGGTAGGGCGCAAGACATTGGGGAAGGGATTGATCTCACAGGGTGTGGCTGAAGATGTTACACAGGTTTTATCAGAAAGCAACGCAAGGGGGTGTGTGGGAGTTCAGAACTTAACTGGTTAAGTGTTCTGAGCTGTGCGTCAGCTTTCTGACGTCAGCTGTAGAAGCTGGGAGGAGTCTGGGAGGAGACTGTATCTTGTTGTTCTCTCTGTGTGTCTTGTGAGAGACGGACATGTTTTAACATGGCTGCAAGCAGTGATGGACAAATGTTTGAATAAAAGCTGTAAATAGACGAAGCTGTCTGTGTATGCTTGCATGGAGCAAGGGAGAAAAAGACTGTTTTACACCGCTGTCTGCTACTCTGCTAAGCCGTGGCCAAAGAGACAGCAGACTTTGTTGCGCAGCTGAGAAAGAAGTGTGCCGGACGCTGCGAATGACGGATTGGGATCGTAAAGCTGTCTGAGTACACGGCTCAACGATCAAGCTATCAAGATCGTTATCTCGCACAATAACAACAACTGGAGAAAGAATATTCAGAGCCCAAACAGGAGATAGTTTGGGGAGTGCTAGAATCCCAGAGGCTGCTGCTGCTGCTGCTGCTGAGCTCCATCCAAATACGGAAGGGATGTCACAGAGAGAAATGCACTGAATTTCAAAACAGAGGCCCTGATCCAACAGGGAGCCTTACTGAGAAAGTCCACGATCCCACGGTTCTCCGCCATGACTTCCTTATGCAGAGCTCTCTGGTCAGGATCCAGCAATGCCCACTCCTCGTCCGTGAAAGAAACGGCGACGTCTTCAAAGCACACTGAACCCTGAAAGAGAAAAGGAAATGTCCTCCACTCAGACAGCAGGAAGATGATCTACTGCACTTTGCTCCGGGGTTTTCTGCCTGTTGGTTACTTTTCAGGGATTGTTTTCCTGCACATTGTTATTAGGGAGGCTTATTTTAACGTATCAAATGAATTCTTCTCTTGCGGCTTTTAATGATGGGTATCACTCATGGTTCAAAGGGGAAGAGGTCAACATTGTGGTCCTCGTGTCATTCTGCCTGCACAAAGCATTCCAGTCTACCGGAGAGAAGGATCCCCTCTGTCCTCTCCCTGGACGCTGTTCTTGGGGGGACCCTCCCGACGCCCTAAAGCAAACTTCAAGGGGTGAATGGGGACACTGGAAGAGAGAAGAGTGGGGGAAAAGCCCTGCTGTGAAGCGGACGGGGCAGCTTAGGTGAATCCTGGCCACTGCTATTCATGGTTTGTCAACTGCTTAGAAGCCTCTTTCAGCATTCAGTGACAACTTTATAAAGAAAGCAGCAACAACAGAGCGACATTCAGAAGGTTAGGTGAGGTGAGGCAGCTGCTCCTTATTCTCAGCACAGAAACCTTCCTGAATGGTCTTTCCAGCTTTTGTGAAGGGCAACTTTGACAGAAGCCACGTGGAGCAGGAGTGAGACTCATCACTGGGGCCCAGAGGCCTCCTGGCTGCCCCTCCCGTCAGCCTCTTGACCCACACAGTTCCTTCCCCCTACCTGATCCACTTCCACAGCCACCGCTTCCCCTGTGACACCATGAACAGATGGAGGAGGTTTTGCAGAAGTCTTTCTGTCACCTGCGGGAGACAAAGGTAAGGACTAGCAGAGCATCTCTTACTACAGATGGGCCTTAGAAAACCCTCACTTGCTGAGTGCATTTGGACATTTGTACCCAATTGGTAGCTCAGTTGTGTACATATTGTAAATCACCCTGAGTCCTCCAGGAATAGGGTGGTATATAAATTCAATAAATGAAATATACATCTCTCCTCCTCGGGGCTCTTGGCTTCAATTGTTTTCCCCCAAGCGATTCAAAGAACTCACAGGAGAGTTTCAGAGCCCACAGAATATGACCAAACAGAGACAAACCACATCATTCCTCCTTACCCAGTGGCCTCTCTCTGGCGTCCAACCGAGTCCTCTCTGCCTCAGAGGAACCTGAACCCATTCCTGCAAACAGATCCTTTCCCTGAAATCACAGAATCATAGAAGGGCATCAGCTAGTCCACCCTCCTGCAAAGCAGGAATCTCAACAGAAAGTCCAAACAGAAAACGGGGAGAAGGATTAGAAAAGGAACAGCAAAAGAAAAAGTGTTAGGGGTATCATATAACACTCCTTTGGTTCCTTCCTGTAAAGATGGGCCATGAGTAGAGAATCTGGGCACACTCTCCCTCACGTTGGGAGCCCCTTGAGAGTATCCAGAGGAAAGTCTCTCTCACCTGCTTCCTCTCCTCTGCCTGCTTCCTCTCCTCTGCCTGACTCAGGAGGAATCCTTCGGCCAGGGCCACCGCCTGGGAACTGGTCTCCGCTCCGCATTCCCTCACCCAGCTCTCCATCTCCACTGGAAGGACAGCCAGGAACTGCTCCATGACCACCACGTCCAACATCTCAGCTTTCGTGTGCCTTTCTGGCTTTAGCCATTGATGGTCAAAGTGGTAGAGTCTTCTGCAAACCTCACGGGGTCCTTTGGCCTCCTGGGTGCAGAACTGCTGGCTCTGCATCTGTGCGTGGAGGGTGTCCTCCTCAGCCTGGCTCTTCCGCACAGAGTTTCCCCAGAATCCCCCACTGCCCCCATGGCCTCTTCCTGCTTCAGGGCCAGCTGAGTCTCGCTCATCCATCTGTGCTCTCAGGAAACCTCCAAGAGATCAGAAGAAATCCCTTTTTTCTCCTGCCGTGTTCAGTGTGTCCAAATTAGAGCAGCTAGAAAATCCTGCAAAGCAAATGCATTGTTCAGTTATAAAATTAACACTCTGGAGAAAAGAAAGATGTTCCCTGATCAAGCATGGATGAGGCTTGCTAGGAACCTGGCCTGGACTCCCCGACAGCCCTGATTCTGAGCTTTCTTTAAAGAAAGGAAAAACAAGAAGTAAGGAAAGTTCCCATGCAAAATGTGCGGGTGCCTTAAGGGCTTTCTTCCCGACCCCCCTTCTCCCCAGAGAGAGGAGAGGAGACTCAGCGGAGTCCAGGAGGCAGAGGAGGGCGGGGTTTCTGCCCTGGAGGACTCCCCCCCACTTTGCGCCCCCCACCCTTTCTAGGAATCCTGCTCAGTTCATTTTAACCCGAGGAGGAATTAAAAAACCTTTTAATGGGGGTGAAAGAGGAGAGCGCAAAATATGGTCTGAAGCTCAACATCAAAAAAATGAAGATCATGGCCACTGGTCCCATCACCTCCTGGCAAATAGAAGGGGAAGAAATGGAGGCAGTGAGAGATTTTACTTTCTTGGGCTCCATGATCACTGCAGATGGTGACAGCAGTCACGAAATTAAAAGACGCCTGCTCCTTGGGAGAAAAGCAATGACAAACCTAGACAGCATCTTAAAAAGCTGAGACAGCACCTTGCCAACAAAGGTCCGTATAGTTAAAGCTATGGTTTTCTCAGTAGTGATGTATGGAAGTGAGAGCTGGACCATCAAGAAGGCTGGTGGCCGAAGAATGGATGCTTTTGAATTCTGGTGCTGGAGGAGACTCTTGAGGAGACTCTTAATAGCCATTGCGGCTATTAGCCATCGAGAGCCCTCTCCTCTTCCATGAATTTGCCTATTCTTCTTTTAAGGCCACCTGAGCTAGCTCTGGTTTTCCCAGTAGTGATGTATGGAAGTGAGAGCTGGACCATAAAGAAGGCTGGTTGGCGAAGAATGGATGCTTTTGAATTCTGGTGCTGGAGGAGACTCTTGAGAGTCCCATGGACTGGAAGAAGATCAAACGTATCCATTCTTCAGGAAACCAGCCCTGAGTGCTCCCTGGAAGGACAGATCCTGAAGCTGAGGCTCCAAGACTTTGGCCACCTCAGGAGAAGAGAAGACTCCTTGGAAAAGACCCTGATGTTGGGAAAGCTGGAGGGCACAAGGAGAAAGGGATGACAGAGGACGAGATGGTGGGACAGTGTTCTCGAAGCTATGAACATGAGGGAGGCAGTGGAAGACAGGAGGGCCTGGTGTGCTCTGGTCCAGGGGGTCACGAAGAGGCGGACATGACTAAATGACTCAACAACAACAAAGATTAGATGACCCAGGGGGCTTCTCCCAAAACTTTAAGTCTTTGGTACCATAATTCTTTGACTGGCCCAATGTCAAAGAATGGATGCTTTTGAATTCTGGTGGTGGAGGAGACTTTTGAGAGTCCCATGGACTGCAAGAAGATCCAACCTCTCCATTTGGAAGGAAATCAGCCCTGAGTGCTCACTGGAAGGACAGATCCTGAAGCTGAGGCTCCAAGACTTTGGCCACCTCATGAGAAGAGAAGACTCCCTGGAAAAGACCCTGATGTTGGGAAAGATGGAGGGCACAAGGAGAAGGGGGCGACAGAGGACCAGATGGTGGGACAGTACAGTGGTACCTCTGGTTACGTACTTAATTTGTTCTGGAGGTCGGTTCTTAACCTGAAACTGTTCTTAACCTGAAACACCGCTTTAGCTAATGGGGCCTCCTGATGCCACTGTGGTGCCAGAGCACGAGTTCCGTTCTCATCTTGAAGCCAAGTTCTTAACCCGAGGTACTATTTCTGGGTTAGCAGCGTCTGTAACCTGAGGTACCACTGTATTCTTGAAGCTGCCAGCCTGAGTCTGACCCAAGTGCGGGGGCAGTGGGAGAGAGGAGGGCCCGGCCTGCTCTGGTCCGGGGGCACCAAGAGGCGGAGACCACTAAAGGACTCACCGACGAAGCCGGCCTCTCCGCCCCCCCCCCCGCCCCTTCCGGGTGGAGCCTCCCGAGGGCCCGGGCTGAGGGGCCGGGGACTCCCCCGCGAAGGCGCCCGGGAAGCAGCAGCCCTGGCCGAGGCGAGAGGGAGAGAGAGAGCAGCGCCGCCCCGCCCCGCCCGGCTCTGCGCCGACACCGCCTCAGGCGCCCGCCCTGCCCTCCTCCGGCATGGCGGGAGAGGCACTTCCGCCCGCCCTCCGCCCTCCGCCCAATGGGGCCTCGCCGCGCGCCCTCGCGCCCCACGGCAGCAGGGCCGTCTCCACGCGACGCCTGCGTCACTTCCCGCCCTCGGGGTCCCTCCTCCGAGGCTGCCCTCGTCCAAGATGGCGCCCTGGCCTCTGCCCACCGCGGCGGCGCTGCTTTCTCCGCCCGCTCCCCGCGCTGCTTCTGCCCCCGGTGCCTCTCCTCAGGCGGCGCCTCTCGCTCGCTTCCTAGCCGCCTGCCCTCGTCCTCTTCGGCCGCGCTCCGCGCCTCTTCCCTCCCGCCCTCTTCCAAGATGGCGCCTTTCGGGTGTCTCGGCCTCACGTCGCGAAGCAACCCGACGCCGCTTCCCGCCGCCTCTCCTGAAAAGGAAATGAGGACGAGGCGGGGCGGCCGAGACCCCCCCCCGGCCCGTCACTTCCTGTGCGGGGGCTGCTGCGCCGGCCTCCTCTTGCCTTCGTGGCGCTTCCTGGGCGAGGCTCCCCCTTTGGAGGGGGGGGACGCGGGGCGCTCCTGCTGGGGGTCCTTCATCCACTGGAGGGGACCCATGAGGTCCTCTAGTCCGACCCCTCCGGTGATACTGGAAGCTCTGGCTGCTGCTGCCCCCATTGCCAAGGGGAAAAGAAGGGAAGCAAGTGACAGTCGCAGGAATAGCGGGCGGGTCTCGGCTAGGGGAGGCGGGACGCGGGGGGGGCGCTGGGGGTTAAACCACTGAGCCACTTGGGCTTGTCGATCAGAAGCTCGGCGGTTGCTTGTTCCCATTGCTCGATCCCAGCTCCTGCCAACCTAGCAGTTCAAAAGCGCGTCAGAGCGCAAGTAGATAAATAGGTACCACTCCAGCGGGAAGGTAAAAGGCGTTTCCGTGCGCTGCTCTGGTTCACCAGAAGTGGCTTGGTCATGCTGGCCACATGACCCGGAAGCTGTATGCCGGCTCCCTCGGCCAGTAAACCGAGATGAGCGCCACAACCCCAGAGTCGGCCACGACTGGACCTGATGGTCAGGGGTCCCTTTACCTTTACCTCGGATAGGTGGGTGGGGGGTGGAAGGTGCCTGAGGAACCACCGCCAGGGTGGCCAACCTTCTGCCCACCTGAACACCCAAGAGGGCATGTAGGGAAGGAGGGGGTTCTTCAGATAATGCCAGGGCTCAGCGAACGGCAAATTGCACTTGGAAACAAACTCGCAAGCCCTGCAGCTTTGGTTAAAAGAGGAGCTAAATATGTTCCTAAGGGTTTTTGTGAGAGTTGCATGAGGAGGGCTAGATCCATGGATGATGCCTTGAGCTCCCTGGAGAGGAAGGTGGCCATCTTTAAAGGGAACTGTGAAATAGAGGGGAACCCAGGCAGGAATCTGGCTGCTGTGTTTTAAACCGGTTTCTGAGTCTTCTTCAAGGGCAGCTCTTCATAGGGAACACTGTACTAATCCCATAGAATGCAGATCGTGGACTGGGGCTGGCAAACAGGCCAGAGTTAGAAATGGGCACTGTCACCGAGGCCGACTAATCCTCAAGTGACACTCTTGGATGCAGGAGTAACCCAAGTTGCAGGATAAGCTTGAGTCTCTCCAAGCAGGCACCTTAAGGGATCGTCCACCTTTGATCAGGGAACATCTTTCTTTTCTCCAGACAGTGTCAATTTTATAACTGAGTAATGCATTTGCTTTGTAGGATTTTCTAGCTGCTCTAATTTGGACAGACTGAACACAGCAGGGGAAAAAAAGGATTTCTTCTGATCTCTTGGCGATTTCCTGAGAGCACAGATGGATGAGCGAGACTCAGCTGGCCCTGAAGCAGGAAGAGGCCATGGGAGCAGTGGGGGATTCTGGGGAAACTCTGTGCAGAAGATCCAGGCTGAGGAGGACACCCTCCACGCACAGATGCAGAGCCAGCAGTTCTGCCCCCAGGAGGCCAAAGGAGCGCGAGAGGTTTGCAGAAGACTCTACCACTTTGACCATCAATGGCTAAAGCCAGAAAGGCACACGAAAGCTCAGATGTTGGACGTGGTGGTCATGGAGCAGTTCCTGGCTGTCCTTCCAGCGGAGATGGAGAGCTGGGTGAGGGAATGCGGAGCGGAGACCAGTTCCCAGGCGGTGGCCCTGGCCGAAGGATTCCTCCTGAGTCAGGCAGAGGAGAGAAAGCAGGTGAGAGAGACTTTCCTCTGGATACTCCCAAGGGGCTCCCAACGTGAGGGAGAGTTTCCCCAGATTCTCTACTCATGGCCCATCTTTACAGGAAAGAACCGAAGGAGTGTTATATGATACCCCTAACACTTTTTCTTTTGCTGTTCCTTTTCTAATCCTTCTCCCCGATTTCTGTTTGGACTTTCTGTTGAGATTCCTGCTTTGCAGGAGGGTGGACTAGCTGATGCCCTTCTATGATTCTGTGATTTCAGGGAAAGGATCTGTTTGCAGGAATGGGTTCAGGTTCCTCTGAGGCAGAGAGGACTCAGCTGGACGCCAGAGAGAGGCCACTGGGTAAGGAGGAATGATGTGGTTTGTCTCTGTTTGGTCACATTCTGTGGGCTCTGAAACTCTCCTGTGAGTTCTTTGAATCGCTTGGGGGAAAACAATGGAAGCCAAGAGCCCCGAGGAGGAGAGATGTATATTTCATTTATTGAATTTATATACCACCCTATTCCTGGAGGACTCAGGGTGATTTACAATATGTACACAACTGAGCTACCAATTGGGTACAAATGTCCAAATGCACTCAGCAAGTGAGGGTTTTCTAAGGCCCATCTGTAGTAAGAGATGCTCTGCTAGACCTTACCTTTGTCTCCTGCAGGTGACAGAAAGACTTCTGCAAAACCTCCTCCATCTTCTCATGGTGTCACAGGGGAAGCGGTGGCTGTGGAAGTGGATCAGGTAGGGGGAAGGAGCTGTGTGGGTCAAGAGGCTGACGGGAGGGGCAGCCAGGAGGCCTCTGGGCCCCAGTGATGAGTCTCACTCCTGCTCCACTTGGCTTCTGTCAAAGTTGCCCTTCACAAAAGCTGGAAAGGCCATTCAGGAAGGTTTCTGTGCTGAGAATAAGGAGCAGCTGCCTCACCTCACCTTCTGAATGTCGCTCTGTTGTTGCTGCTTTCTTTATAAAGTTGTCACTGAATGCTAAAATAGGCTTCTAAGCAGTTGACAAACCATGAATAGCAGTGGCCAGGATTCACCTAAGCTGCCCCATCCGTTTCACAGCAGGGCTTTTCCCCCTCTCTTTTCTCTCTTCCATTGTCCCCATTCACCCCTTGAACTTTGCTTTAGGGCGTCGGGAGGGTCCCCCCAAGAACAGCGTCCAGGGAGAGGACAGAGGGGATCCTTCTCTCCGGTAGACTGGAATGCTTTGTGCAGGCAGAATGACACAAGGACCACAATGTTGACCTCTTCCCCTTTGAACCATGAGTGATACCCATCATTAAAAGCCGCAAGAGAAGAATTCATTTGATACGTTAAAATAAGCCTCCCTAATAACAATGTGCAGGAAAACAATCCCTGAAAAGTAACCAACAGGCAGAAAACCCCGGAGCAAAGTGCAGTAGATCATCTTCCTGCTGTCTGAGTGGAGGACATTTCCTTTTCTCTTTCAGGGTTCAGTGTGCTTTGAAGACGTCGCCGTTTCTTTCACGGACGAGGAGTGGGCATTGCTGGATCCTGACCAGAGAGCTCTGCATAAGGAAGTCATGGCGGAGAACCGTGGGATCGTGGACTTTCTCAGTAAGGCTCCCTGTTGGATCAGGGCCTCTGTTTTGAAATTCAGTGCATTTCTCTCTGTGACATCCCTTCCGTATTTGGATGGAGCTCAGCAGCAGCAGCAGCAGCAGCCTCTGGGATTCTAGCACTCCCCAAACTATCTCCTGTTTGGGCTCTGAATATTCTTTCTCCAGTTGTTGTTATTACTATCACGCACTTCATTTCTATACCACTCTATATTTTTAAGAAAAGAATCTCAGAGTAGTTTGCAGCCTACATTAAAAGTCAACTAAAACAATCCAGAATAAAACTTTACAGAAGAAAGTCAAATAACAATGATCAGCCTAGTCTGAACTCTAGGCCTTTTAAAATATAGGATTCAGAGTTGTTAGGCTAGCAGATGCAGATTCTGTCAGGTTCCCGTTCTTCTTCTGTCCGTTTTTCGTTGACTAAATACTGGCCCTAGAGATTTAGTGGATCACATGATTGAGCCAAACTCTCCCAGAAAAGAGTCAGGCTTTTAAAATCTCAGGTTCCCATAAACAGGCCTGTGATTACTAGTCAATGAAAACCATGAACGTTGACATCTAAATCTCTCCTGTTCTTTGTCTATAACAATCTTTCATTTGCATTTCTCCATCATTGGGGGATTCCTGAGGATCTAACCTGTTTTTCTCTTCATTGCAGGTGGCGAAATGTTAGAAATCTGCATAATGGAAACGCTACATAAATATTTGGGGTGCGGTGAGAGCTTCTGTAAGAAGGTCCATCTCATTTCCCAGGAAAGCACTCAAAGAGAAGAGAAACAATATCATTGCTCGGCATGTGGAAAGAGCTTCAGTCACAGAGCCAACCTCACAACCCATCAAAGAATTCATACCGGGGAGAAACCATTTCAGTGCCGGGAGTGTGGAAAGAGTTTCAGCCAGAGCGCTCATCTCACCACCCATCACAGAACTCACAGCGGAGAGAACCCCTACACGTGTTTGGAATGTGGAAAGGTTTTCAGATACAGGCGCACCCTCGCTTCCCATCAAAGAGTTCACACAGAAGAGAAACCACACCAGTGCTTGGAATGCGGAAGGAGCTTCGCCTGGAAGAAATGGCTCACTTCCCATCAAAGAATTCATAAGGGGGAGAAACCCCACAAGTGCGTGGAATGTGGGAAGAGCTTCAGCGAAAGCACCTCTCTCACTTCCCACAGGAGAACTCACAGCGGGGAGAAACCGTACCTTTGCTTGGCATGCGGAAAGCGCTTCGGTCACAGGGCCAACCTCGCAGCCCATCAGAGAATCCACACCGGGGAGAAACCTTTTCAGTGCCAGGAGTGTGGGAAGAGCTTTAGCCAGAGCACCCACCTCACTACCCATCACAGAACTCACAGCGGAGAGAAGCCGCACCTCTGCTTGGAGTGTGGAAAGGGCTTCAGTCACAGGCACACGCTCATTTTCCACCAAAGAATTCACAGCGGGGAGAAACCGTACCAGTGCTTTGAATGTGGCAAGAGCTTCAGTCGTAGCGACAATCTCACAACCCATCAACGAACTCACAGTGCGGGGAAACTGTAGCAGTGGCTGTGTACAGTCATACCTCGGGTTGAAGTAGCTTCAAGTTAAATATTTTCAGGTTGCGCTCCACGGCGACCCGGAAGTAACGGAGTGCGTTACTTCCAGGTTTTGCCGCTCGCGCATGCACAGATGCTCAAAATGGCGTCACACGCATGCGTAGAAGCGGCAAAACGCGGCACGCACAAACGCGCAGTCGCGTCTTGCTTCAGGATGCGCACGGGGCTCCGGAACGGATCCTGTTCGTATCCAGAGGTACCACTGTACATATTTAAATTCATGAGACTTTAATTAAATTGTAGGTGGGTCAGGATTGCAACAGTGTTCTTGCCCAGCAAAGAAGTCACCCTTGCCTGTCAGGACTCTGGAGTGCAACCATTAACTCGGTGCCCTAACATTTCTTCACATTGCAGACCCAGATCTACAAAGTGCAATTTGGATTACTTTTTTCACATTGCATCGGGGAAGAGGGTCACAAGCGGTTTGGTGACACTGGTGAGGTCGTTGTCCACCAGTGCCATCCAGTTGCATTTCCAGAGGTGCTCTGGTCAGGAGAGAGAAAGGGAGAGTTTTAGGCAAATGGGCCTTTTTACTCCTCTACCTGGAGAGAAGAGGGATCAACACACTCGAAATACTCCTGGTTTTGCACCTGTTCATCACTGAACAAAGATACACGTGTAGAATCACAGAACTGGAGTTGGAAGGGGATCCCAGAGGCATCTAGTCCACCCCCTGGCTGCAGTGCAGGAATCACAGCTCAATTAGGAGTAGACTGACCACAATTAGGAGTAGACTGACCACATCTCCATCCATTAAAACAACACACACTTTAAAATCTGATTTCTTTTTATTGTTATTGAATGACTTTGTTCTAAACAGAAGAAATAACACAGCTCCCTGTCTCTCTCTCTCTCGCTCACTTACCCCCTCGTGTCCGTCCCCCCCCCAAATTGGACCTTTTTAGTGCAAAGTCTTCTTCGGTGGATACAAGTCCTCATATTTATGAAGTACAGTACGTAATTATGTCAGGCACAAAATAAAGTCTCTCTCTTTAACAACAACAACAACAAAATCAAGTTAACACGAAGCTCAATTCCGTTATCAAGAAGTATTTGGCCTGTTTGACCACCTTCAGCCCCCCCCCCCCCAGCCGCCAATAGTTGAGAAATTAATGCCATGGTTTACTTGAGTTGCCAGCCAGCCAGCGCTAGAGATCCCCCTTTTTTCTAGGGGTTGAGATTCTTTTAATAAATGCTTAGTTAAACATACCCACAGCCTTTTCTTGCTAATAGGAAAATGGCAAATAGGGTTATTATTATTATTATTATTGGTAAATATTGTACTCTGAAAGGGTGCTATTATACGCATTTATTGATTTCTGGCATTTCTACTCCACATGGTTTGCTCCCTCCTTGTTTAATCCTCACAACAACCCTGTGAGGTAGGTTAGGCTGAGAGAAACAGGGACTGGCTCCCAACGTTATACCCAGTCAGTTTCATGTGGATTCAAACCCTGGTCTCTCCCAGCTCCTCGTCCTGCACTCACTACAGTACCACCGGCTCTCAAATGGGGGCGTAATCCTGTAAACAGGTGGTTGAGGTATCACAACCAGGTCATTGGCAACAGGTTTTTTTAATTTACCAGATTTCCCCCTGAAAAGGAAAATTAATGTGTGTGGGGGGATATGGGTTGGCATTTTGATGGCATTGCCATTCGGACCCTGCAAAAAAACAACCCTGAAAGCTGATCCCATTACTAAAACCCTTTTTGGAGCATCGCCTAACTACATTCTGTATCTCATTAATGACCAATTGTGGTGGGAATCCATTGTGTCTGATTTAATCAGATTCTTGTGATCCTCCTAAATATCTCTCTCTCTCTCTCTCTCTCTCTCTCTCTCTCTCACACACACACACACACACACACACACACTACACCACAGTTCACTTATTTGGGAACAGATGGCTTCTCCATGATGGAAATGCAATGTATTTTAAAGACCAGGAACTCAGGCTCAATCGTTGGCCCTTGATCCAGGTCACTTCTTGAATCGGGATCTGAACTCGGGGCAAGTCCATACGACAGCGTCTCTACAGAGCAGCTTATCAGACAGATGGACCCTTTGTTTCGTGGCCAGGAAAACATGCAGTGGGAGATGGAGGGGTAGCATGACCCCACGTAGGACACAGCTCCCTGTGTGGCTGCATCACTGCACTGAAAGGATGAGTCAAAAACCATTGCACGATGGCGCTGGGGTGACGCTTCCTTGCAAAAGTTGGGCTTTGCCAGCCGTTGCCTCCAAAACCCGGGTGCAACTTGTGTCAGAGCAGAGGGGGAGAGATTCCTCATTCGAACCACATCACACACTCCCATCGTAACAGTGGAATTTCATCTGCGGGTCACGGCCAGCTCTGCTTCAGTCCAACCCCTTGCAGTGCTGGAATCCCAGCCTTCATTTCACCATGGAGGAATGACATAATCTATGTAATTAATCGATGGCATTGTTATTGCACTCTGTTTGTATCAATGCAAGAAAAAGTAATGTGAACTGGGAAGGGCATCATCTACATACATGCTTGTGGAGTGAAAGCAACAGTGAATCTCAAATCGTATTTGCCAGATTGATTTTTGTTCTGGACATAAGGGAATGTTTTCCTTGGGATTCTCCAACATCACCTGCTGGAGAGCCAAACGGGGTGTTTGCCACACAGCCAGGTCTTGCTGCCCTCCTCGCTGGGACCCCTTGCCAGCATTGAAGAAAGGGTCAACTGCCCTTCTTCTTGGCTTTTGTTCATGGAATCACAGAGTGGTCGAGTTGGAAGGAACACCAAAGGACATCTAGTCCACCCCCCATGTAATGCAGAATTGATGGAATCACCCTTTGCTCAACAGTAAAACATTTTGGGCCAACTCCCATTGCCCACCCCACTCCCATTGCAGAAATATCAGTGACTCATTTCAGAGAATGGGGCGGGAATTTCCACACTGGTCCCAGTAGAATTTAGGAAGGAAGGAATGAAAGGAAAGATGCCTGGAACATCTTGGATTTGCTTCCTTCCTCCATTTTTCTTTTTGGCTCCGATAGCAATTTTTGAATCCAACTTCTTTCCGACAAAGTGCAAAATAGCTCCATGACACACACTCTCTCTTTCTTTTACAAATAACTATATATATCTCATTTATATAAATAGATTTATATATTTCAATAGATACTTTCTTTCTACGAAGAGGAAGCAACTCCCTCTTTTTTGATGCGTGTGACAACCGTTTTAGAATTTGTTCCTGTAAGAAACCATCTTAGGCCCATGACAATCTGACTCCTAAAAAACCGAGCCGATAGCCACCCTCAAACTCCTCCACCCCCACGACCCACAATGCTATTTGATCTAGCCAGAAGTAGCTGTTTGGGACAGTTTCTGCACAGCTGTGGGTCTCCCCACCCACACACCCCAACCTCAGCCTTGGAGGCCTCTGGGAGATAAAAAAAATCATTGGCCTCCTACCGCCCCCCCACCCCCGGCCCCCAAAATCCAGCTCCTTCCTTTCCTCCGGAAGGCTCCTTTCAGCTGCAATGACAACAGAGACCTGACCGGCCACAGAAAAGCAAACAGTGTCTCATCCTCCCTGGAAAATCTTCTTCCACTTTACCCTGGTGATGAGGTTGTTCCTGGGTTCAGTTGCTCAATTAGAGTCTCGTATGACCAACCCCCTTTCCCAAAAAGATTGGGCTTTTTCGCAGGAAGGAAAGTGACGGGGAAATGAATGGAGAGCGCAGGATGACATTTGCTGTGAGGCAACGGCATCTGAGCTCCCTGCAAACAGATCAGGATGAGTGCTTAATAAACAGGGTTGTGCCGAAGTGAGCTAACTCCGCAGATCTTTTGGGGAATTTGCTGTCAGTTCCGTTCGCTGGGAGATTCGCCCTGCACTTAAAATAAGCAAAAGCCCTTGAGAGCTGCATTCTGATGGATCTGTGTTAAAAGCCCATTTTGCGAGTGTGTTAGCTTTACAAAGATGCAGGGCCTGTGGGCAGGTCTTTCAATAGGGACTATCTGTCAGACCAGTCTTCAGATTGGTGCACCATGACTTCTTGTGTGTGTCCCATCACAGACAAACAATACTGGCCTCGCTCGTTTTCAAGAAGCCATCTTCATCTCAACACACAAAGTCCTTTCTCCGCTCAGTTGGGAAATGCCATAGATGGGAGGTCAAAGAGGATAAATATGTTCTCCACAAGGTCTTCTTTCTTACTCATCTCCTTGGCTCCGAAGTTCAGCATTTTTGATGTTGAGAATTTACAGTAATAATAACAAGTACAGCAGGTCTGTTGTGATCAGAGGTTCACCTATTGTTTTATGGAGCAGGATTCAGGAGACAGAAACACATGCGTTCTTTTCGGACTCTACCTGCATTCTGCTTGGTGTTTTCAACATAGGCACCCTAGCCTGTTGGGTAGCTAAAGAGTCATCGCTCCTCCTATAGTCCCGGGACTGGAAGCTTTCTAGCATTGAAAAACAAGGTTCATGACAAAACATTCCAGTTAACAAACAGGACATTCCTCTCGCACTGCAGTACAACTTTCTGAACAGACAGACATCCAGGTTCCAATTCTTACAAAGCTCTCAAACGAAATCTGCTTGTCCTCCCTTCCCACATCCATATTTTAAGATCAGGGAGGATGCGTTTTTAATTTTTTTAAAAGTGGGTAGATGGGTGTGCTTTGTAACTGGAGTCATCAGACCTCCAGACTGGAGGTCACACGATAATTCTTAAGGTACTGCTTTGTCATACAACACCTGTGCATTAAATATCAAGTGCTGGGGTGTGTTTCAAAACTTCGAAGGGCTGCTTCTGAATTGCAAATTGTTGAGGTCTGGTGGGTTTGTTGAATGCAGATTGCCAGGCGTACCTGCTGTGAATGTGTTCTCCAGCTTCATCTGAGGTATCCCGTGGTGACCACAACAGAATATTAATCTGCACAGTTTGCGCTAGTAGGATTTACACCCTCCATTTCACAGAGCCTGGTGCGGTGGGTCACTCCCAGTGCTCTGTCCGAATCTTTGTGTTTCCCTTTCTCATGCATCCGTCAGTATCTTTCAGGTTAGGTTGGCATTAAAAGCTAATCTTTGTGGTAAGAGTTTCCAAGGCAAAAAGAGAAAGAAAACTCCATGTATTTATATTTTAAAAAGCATTCGACACAATAGTGTTGCTGGTACGTGTGCCTCTGCCTCCTATTAAAAACCACAACCTGGTGGCCCCCTGAACAATGACCGCACAATTATTTGTATTTAAGAAAGAAACACAATTAAAGATATATATACTTCCAGCAGTTGGTCAAAACCACGGAGGAGACCTTGAATTCTGGCGCTAACTGTGAGCTGCTGTGCCAGGAGGGGAGCTGACCTTTGCGTTCCTTTAGCAGGTTCCTAAAGAGAAAAACAGATTGCTCATCCTGCAGTTTGAGAGAGAGAAAATGCAGCCACAGAAAGAAGGGTGTAAGGAAGTCTGGAAGCTAAGGAAGACACTCGGATGCAATACTCGTATAACACAGGCCTCACAAGTCCTCCGAAGGGTCAAACGTTGCTGATCCGGACGCTCAAGGGGGTCCCTTCCCTCTCTGCTTTCTCCCGAAAGGATTCCTCTAGCTTCAGTTTCTCGGGGTCCCCGTACCGCACCGTCTCATGAAGGCAGCAAGGGGGCGCTACTTTGATCACCTGCTCAAAGAGGCTGAAGTCGGCCACGTATTTCCCGCTGGCCGAGAGGGAGATGACCGGGGTGAACTCGTAGCCCCAGAGGATCTCCTCGGGGAGGTAGGAGGTCCGGACTTGGCACGTGGCGCTGGTGGACTCCACGGTGCCGCTGAGGATGACCACCAGCTCAAAGTCTCCTTCCCCGGTGCGCAAGGCCATGTCCCGGAAAGGGCTGCTCTCGTTCACCACGTGGTAGAAGGTCAGGGGCAGGATGAGGAAGGGGCTGTCGGAGGACGTGTCCACCTGGAAGTCCACGTTGACCTGGTTGAGCCGGATGTTCTCACCTTCCTTGGTCAGGTAGGTCTGGAGGAGTTTGCCGGTCACCTGGCACCCGATGAGGAGGCTCTTCCTCATGTTGGCCACCCGGATCATCAAGCAGGTCTTGCCGTCGTGCTGGGCCACCACGGCGTTCTGGCTGAACTTGATGGTCTCTGCCCTCTTCTTGGGACGGGCAATCTTGGCCAGGAAGGTGCCCGTGATGAAGATCTCCATGATGGTGGTGAGGACCAGCTGGCTGATGAGCAGGACGATGGCCAGCGGGCACTCCTCGCTGATGTAGCGGAAGCCGTAGCCGATGGTGGTCTGGGACTCCAGGGAGAAGAGGAAGGCCCCGGTGAGGGTGTGGACTTGCATGACACACGGAGTGTGGTTGGCGGGAGGGTCGAATTCCAGGAGGTCCCCGTGCAGCACGGCTACCAGGTACCAGATCACCCCAAAGATGAACCACGTCCCGGCAAAGGAAGCAGAGAAGAGGAGCAGCTTGTAGCGCCACTGCATGTCGATGAAGGTTGTCCACAGGTCTTTCAGGTAGAGGAACCTCTTGTCCGCAATGTGCTCCATGCGGACGTTGCTGCGCCCATCCTTCGTCATGACCCGCCTCTTGCGCAGGGTGGAACCAATCAGGGGGCGGCTGTCGGTCTGCGTCGTCTGGCTGTAGTACACCTTGGTGGATGACGTCATCTGGCCGGTGGGGAGAGGAGAAAAGGAAAAGAGGACGGGGTGAGATGGGAGGACTGACACCAGAACATATAAAGAGCCCATCCAGGCCAGTGTCCTGTTCTCACGGCGGGCAGGTACTCATAAGAACCTAAGAATCTAGGTAGACTTCCTCTACACCTGAAGATAAGAAGAACCTGGATGCTGGGTCAGGCCCAGGGGTGCCCATCTATTCCAGCACCTTATATTATTATTATTATTATTATTATTATTATTATTATTATTATACCCCGCCCATCTGGCTGGGCTTCCCCAGCCACTCTGGGTGGCTTCCAACAGAATATTAAAATACAATAGTCTATTAAACATTAAAAGCTTCCCTAAACAGGGCTGCCTTCAGATGTCTTCTAAAAGTCTGGTAGTTGTTTTTCTCTTTGACATCTGGTGGGAGGGCGTTCCACAGGGCGGGCGCCACCACCGAGAAGGCCCTCTGCCTGGTTCCCTGTAACCTCACTTCTCGCACTGAGAGAACCACCAGAAGGCCCTCGGATCTGGACCTCAGTGTCTGGGCAGAACAATGGGGGTGGAGATGCTCCTTCAGGTATACTGGACTGAGGCCTTTTAGGGCTTTCAAGGTCAGCACCAACACTTTGAATTGTGCTCAGAAACATACTGGGAGCCAGTGTAGGTCTTTCAAGACCGGTGTTATGTTGTCTCGGCGGCCGCCCCCAGTCCCCAGTTCTTACAGTGGCCATTCAGATGCCTATTATGGGAAACTCACAAACATGATTTGCTCACAAGAGCCCTCTTCCCTCCTCTGGTTTTCAGCAACTGGGAAGCCTTGCCGCCTCCAGCTATGGATGTGAAGCTTGGACCTGCTGGCTAGTGGCCATTAACAGCCTCTGGGAATGTGTCTCATCCTCTTTTAAAGCCATCTCGGTTGGTGGCTGGGAGTTCCAAAGTTTAGCTCTGCATTGCCTGAAGATGCTGTTCCACATAGGGGAGTCAAGCGAAGAAGGAATGAATCACGTTTTCAGTGTGCATTGCCAGTCCTATGGCAGATTAGGTGATTTAAAAAGAGGATTAGACAAATTTACTGAGGAGGAGGAGAATCCTAGAATCCTAGAGTTGGAAGAGACCACAAGGGCCATCGAGTCCAACCCCCTGCCAAGCAGGAAACACCATCAGAGCACTCCTGACATATGGTTGTCAAGCCTCTGCTTAAAGACCTCCAAAGAAGGAGACTCCACCACACTCCTTGGCAGCAAATTCCACTGTCAAACAGCTCTTACTGTCAGGAAGTTCTTCCTAATGTTTAGGTGGAATCTTCTTTCGTGTAGTTTGGAACTATTGCTCCGTGTCCGCTTCTCTGGAGCAGCAGAAAACAACCTTTCTCCCTCCTCTATGTGACATCCTTTTATATATTTGAACATGGCTATCATATCACCCCTTAACCTCCTCTTCTCCAGGCTAAACATGCCCAGCTCCCTTAGCCGTTCTTCATAAAAGGCATCGTTTCCAGGCCTTGGACCATTTTGGTTGAAGAAGACTCCCAACTAACCCTACTAACCCTTCCTGCTTGTTACATTTTCCTGTCGGTTATTCCAGAGGTGTTCATTGGGAGGCAACTTAATTTTACCCAAAGCTTTTAAAAGTGGGCTGATACTGCCTTAAATGCATACAGGGCCTACATTTAAAGCAGCCCCCCCCCACTTTAAACATGCATGTCTTCCCCCACAGCATCCTGGGAGTTATAGTTTCTTAAGGGTGCTGAGAGCTGTTGGGGGAGGTCCTCTCTTCCTCCTCCCAGAGACACAATTCCCAGACTGGCCCAACCACCAGCCTCTCTTCTCAGGGAAGTCTGGAAATCACAGACCTTACAGGGAATCCTAATAACTCTCAGCACCCATAACAAACTGCAGCCTCTCCCCTTTCCGCCAGCAGGTGGCGCCATAAAACTGGGAACTCGGCGGCCGCCTATTTTCCACTTGCTCTTATGTAACTGCATGAAACCGCCAGCAAAAGGCTGGTGGCGACGCTGTTTCTGGATTCTGGCTGCAGACATCTTTCCAAAAGCGCCCCCCCCCCTTTTCCCATCCGCTGCAACGTTTTCTCAAGGCGATGCTGTGCAAACTCTGGTGGGCTGGAGCCTTCCTGACTGCTGATAATAATAATAATAATAATAATAATAATAATAATAATAATAATAATAATAATAATAATTTATTTATACCCCTCCCTCCACGGCCAATATCAGGCTCAGGGTGGCTAACACGGAATATACGGTAAATACAGTAAAAACATTTTTAAAAAACACATAAAATTGTTGATTAAAATATAAGTTAGAATACAGTTTAAAATGTAGTGATGTATGGAAGTGAGAGCTGGACCATAAAGAAGGCTGATCCCCGAAGAATGGATGCTTTTGAATTCTGGTGCTGGAGGAGACGCTTGAGAGTCCCATGGACTGCAAGACGATCCAACCGATCAATTCTGAAGGAAATCAGCCCTGAGTGCTCCCTGGAAGGACAGATCCTGAAGCTGAGGCTCCAAGACTTTGGCCACCTCCTGAGAAGAGAAGCCTCCCTGGGAAAGATCCTGATGTTGGGAAAGATGGAGGGCACAAGCAGTGGCGTAGCGTGGGGGGTGCAGGGGGTGCCGGCCGCACCGGGCGCAACATCTGGGGGTTAGGGTTAGGGTTAGGGGGCGCAAATCCAGGGTTAGGGGGCGCAAATTACTTGCCTTGCCCCGGGTGCTGACAACCCGCGCTACGCCACTGGGCACAAGGAGAAGGGGACGACGGAGGACGAGATGTTGGGACAGTGTTCTCGAAGCTACCAGCATGAGGGAGGCAGTGGAAGACAGGAGGGCCTGGCGTGCTCTGGTCCAGGGGGTCACGAAGAGGCGGACACAACTAAACAACTAAACAACAATATAGATCAAAGCCATAAGGGGAGAAAACGTCACATATTCACTGGGGCCAACTATCCCTGCTGGACCTACATGAGCCAGCAAAAAGAGCCGAGGGAAAAGTTATATACTAATCCCATATAGGGGTTCCATCAGGAAAATAAATAGATAGATAGATAGATAGATAGATAGATAGATAGATAGATAGAGGTGTGTGTCAGACTGAGTCCAGCCCAAAGGCCAGGCGGAACAGCCCCATCTTGCAGGCCCTGCGGAAAGATGTCACAAATCCCAAATTATGCGTGACAAAGATCACACGTACAGTCACAACAGCCCTGCAGCTGATTTAAGGGAGAGGGTGGGGGCAGCTGCTTCAGGCTGAACCAGACGACTGCTCCACCTGGCCCAGGGCTGTCTGCACTGACCGGCAGCAACAGCTCGTGGGGGTTTGGGCAGGGAGTGGGTCCTCCCACACCCCAAAACCTGGAAATATTGCCAGGGATTGAAGCGCATGGCTTTCCTTTGGCAGAGTTAAGTGCTCTACCTCTGGGCTGCCGCCCTTCCCCTGAAAATGAAGATTCTAGTCCTCATGAAGGGCTGATTTAAAGGAGAACATCGGAAGCTGCCTTTTAATAATCCTTTTGTTTATTTATTTCATAAAATACGTATAAGGCTGGATTGTTGCTGTTGGTGTTTTAATCCTCAAAGTACCGTATTTTTTGCTCTATAAGATGCACCAGACCACAAGACGCATCTAGTTTTTGGAGGAGGAAAACAAGAAAAAACATATTCTGAATCGCAGAAGCCAGAACAGCAAGAGGGATTTCTGCGCAGCGAAAGCAGCGATCCCTCTTGCTGTTCTGGCTTCTGGGATAGCTGCGCAGCCTGCATTCACTCCATAAGACACACACATATTTCCCCTTACTTTTTAGGAGGGAAAAAGTGTGTCTTACAGAGCGAAAAATACGGTAGTCTATACTGCTTTCTCTACACGAACTGGCAGCCACATCCCAGCATTTCAGAAGAGGAGTCTTTCCCCAGCCCTATCAGGAAACGCCAGAGATGGAACCTGGGACCTTCTGCACGCAAACCAGGCGCTCTGCTTCTGCACTGCAGAGCTCCCCTTAAAGATGAAGGTACTAGACCTCATGGCGCTGGAGGATGAAGGGCTAACTTGAATGAGAACTAAGTTAGTTCTAGGTATGAGCCTTCGTGTGCATGCACACTTCTTCAGATACACTGAAACAGAAGTCACCAGACCCTTCTATATAGTGAGAAGGTGGGGAGGGGTATTACTCAGAAGGGTGGTGGGAATGGGTGATTGGCAGATAGCTGTGATGAGCCTGTTGACGACTCTTAACGACTGCAATAGGTCTTACAGGAAAAAGCAAGGGGTGAGAAGGTGAAAAATGGCTTTGTCATGTATAATGAGATAAGAATCCAATGTCTTTGTTCAGACCAGGTCTCTCCATGGTTTTAAGTTTGGTAATAAGTTGCAATTCAGCAGCTTCTCTTTCCAGTCTATTTCTGAAATTCCTTTATAATAGAACAGCTACTTTGAGATCTTGTATAGAATGTCCTGGGAGATTGAAGTGTTCTCCTACTGGTTTCTCTGTCTTGTGATTCCTGATGTCAGATTTATGTCCGTTTATCCTTTGGCGTAAGGTTTGGCTTGTTTGTCCAATATAGAGAGCTGAAGGGCACTGTTGGCATTTGATGGCATACACAATGTTGGACGATGAGCAATTAAATAGTCCCGAGATGGTATGTGTGATGTTGTTGGGGCCAGTAATGGTGTTGTCCGGGTGTATGTGGCAGCAAAGTTGGCAATCACCCATTCCCACCACCCTTCTGAGTAATACCCCTCCCCACCTCCTCACTATATAGAAGGGTCTGGTGACTTCTGTTTCAGTGTATCTGAAGAAGTGTGCATGCACACGAAAGCTCATACCTAGAACTAACTTAGTTGGTCTTTAAGGTGCTACTGGAAGGAATTTTTTGTTTTGACTATGGCAGACCAACACGGCTACCTATCTGTAACTTGAATGAGAAGGCAAGAGGCGGACTCATTCTGAAGAGAATGACTTCAGGGCAACGTTCTTCAAACAGGAACTATTGTCTGCCGGCTTGTTTCGTTTGATCAAAGCAAAAATGTCCCCCCCCCTTTCTTGATTTTGATTGTTTGAGCCACGAGAGCCACTGGGAGTCTTCCCCCCAGCTGGGCTGTAGGCCTCATAACCAGTTTGCCCAGTTTAAAGCCGTGCAAGTTGGTTGCCGTCCATGCTTCCTGAGGGAGAGAGTTCCGCAGTTTAACTCCCACTGACGCTGGCAAAGCATTTCAGGGGTTGGACTAGATGACCCCGGGGTCCCTCCACACTTCTATGATTCTTTGCTTCTTCTCCTGAAGCAGCCTGGGGCCAAGTCTTGACAAAAGCACAAACATCCGCGAAGTCAGCCCCAGTCCTGTCTGATACAGAGTGACATCTGTCCCTCGGCCTGATCCTGCACCCTCCCTTTCGGAGGAGACAACATCCCCATCTCTCTCTCTCTCTCTCTCTCTCTCTCTCTCTCTCTCTCTCTCTCTTTCTCTTTCTCTCTCTCTCTGCCCCGCTGGCCTCTCGTTCTGCCAGACTCAGCTCCCCTTTCATAACATCCGCCTCACATTCAATTTTGCACACAAGGCTGAGATGGCTCCATTGGAGGCTGTCAGGATCAGCCCCTGCAGCTGGAACAGCATCCCGACAGCTCCTGCTCACAGAGACCAAAACAAGCATTTTTCGGGGGGGGGGGAGAAGTTTCTCAGCCTGGCTGAGCCCCCTCTCTGCTCCCCCCCACCGGCATCCAAGCACCACATTCTTTGAACCTGGACCGGGTAAAGTCTTTCCCCTGTAGCGCTAGGACTCCTGGGTGTGCCATGAAGCTGAATGCTGGAAGATTCAGGACAGATAAAGTCCTCCTTCCCGTGGAACTCCCTGCCACTGGAGGCAGCAATGGCCGCCAACCTGGATGGCTTTAAAAAAGAATGAGACAAATAGCCATGATGGTTTTGCTCTTCCAGGGTCAGAGGCAGCCATGCTTCTGAATACCCAGGTGCTGGAAACCACAGGAGGGTCGAGTTGGATCTTGTGTTCGAGTCCTGCTTATGGATTTCCCTTTTAGGGCATCTGGTAACCAAGCAAACCGCTGTGTTGCAAAGAGAACGTCAGCAATGTCTAGGCAGCACGATGACCATCTATATATGCAATAGACAACCTTTATAGAATTCCTTCAAACCATAACAAGTACAAAATGAAATCTTTGGTCTCAAAGTCTCTGAAAACTTTTAAACGAAGTGAGGTACCAAACTTCGTACGATGAAGGAAAAGCTGTGAAGCTTTGTGTATTCGGCAAATACGATGTCCAACACTGAACAGAGATTCCGGATATTGACTGCTGTTTCGTAGAATTCTTCGTCATTGTGGTGGGAGGATATAGAATTGCTTCATAAACTGAAAATAAAATTTTACAGGCGATGACCTGCAGGCACATCTCATGATACAAAAATTATAAAGTATAATACAAACAGTAATGTGGAAAAAGAGTACATACCCCTTCTTATTTCGAATGAAGCACCTCGCTTCATTTAAAGACTTTCAGAGACTTTGAGAGTAAAGATTTCATTTTGTACTTGTTACGGTTTGAAGGAATCCTATAAAGATTGTCTATTACATATGTATATGGTCATTGTGTTGCCTAGACATTGCTGATGGCCCCTGTGAGGAGGCTGGACTAGATGGGCTCACTTTGGCCTGAACCAGCAGCCAGGCTGTCCTTTTGGAGTCTCCAGGTCCAGAGGAAGTCTATCTGGATTCCTAGGCTCTTGGGGGCCTTTGGCCACTGTGAGAAGAGGAGGCTCTGGCCTGATCCAGAAGGCACTTTGCATGTTCCTGGCAAACCCACGTTCATTGAATGGAAGAATGTTTTTCACCATGACGGTGAAATTAGAAGCTGCCATTCCCTTTGTTTCTGGAATGTTTTGATTTGCCTGAGAATGCTTTTGCTTTGCCTCACCACCCTGGGCTCCTCCTGAGGGATGGCAGGGTATTATGGCAGTGCTGCCTAGCGGTTAGCGTGTTTGAATAGGACCTGAGAGACCAGGGTTTGAATCCCAGCTCAGTCATGAAGCTCATTCAGGAGACCTTGGGCCACTCTCTCGGTCTAACCCGCCTTGCAGGGATGTTGTGGGGATTAAATGACGATGGGACAAACCATGTTTCCCCCCTTGAGTTCCTTGGAGGAAAAGGTAGGATAGAAATGAATAATAATAATAATAATAATAATAATGCAGTTAAACAAAGAAGAAGAAGAAGACCCCCCATGCAAGTGGAATTGAGATTTCTGCATTGCAGGGGGTTGGACTAGAGGATCTTTGGAGGTGCCCTTCCGACTCTACAGTTCTATGAGTCTAGATTCTGAACAGACAGATATTTATCTCCCTCTCCCTTTCTGTCTGTTTCCTTCCTTCCCTCTGTCGCTCCTTCCGGCCTCTGACACATTCTGCACTTCAGGGAGGAGGGGAGCAACCCGGCTCCCTTGACTGCTGGCCAAAAGGCGAGTCAGGAGGCGAGGGAGAAGCCATGGCGAGCCTGGCTCTGCCACCTCACAGGCCCTGAGTCCCACTGGTGGTGCCGGCCCTGGCGCTGGGCATCCTGTGATCGCTGCCTCGCCTCCTCCTCCTCTTGGGTTTAACGCGCGGCTTCATAAATAAAAGGGGGAAATGAAAGCGGTCGAGAGACAAACCCCTGTGTGTTTCCGACTGAGTCACTCCGCTCACCCCCCCAGCATCTCTCTCGCCCCCCCTCCCCTTTAACCTCATTCCCTGCAAACAGAAAACACCCCCCCCCCTTGCAACTCAGAAAACAAGAAAGGCCCTTTTCATCTTGGCATCTCAACTGTTTGGAAACATCCCATGGAAACCAAGCGCTTCGATGGCTGCTCCCCAGTGGCCAGGCCTCTGCGTGGCGCTTTCTCTGGGGAGAAAGAGGTTGGGGGGGTTGCATTGCTGCTCCTTCACCCCCCACCAATAAAAAAATCCCTTGCCCCCTCGTCCCGAAGAACCTGCCCACCTCCCTCTGCAAAAAACAGCCGAGCCTCGATGTTCCAGGTTCCCTGGCACGAAAGGTTTCCTCTTGGCTGGGTTGAGGATGCTGCCAAGCTCCCCAGGGGGCACCCCAAGGATAAATCTCCCTTTTGTCGGGGATGAAGGGGAAGCTGCGATGGTCCAAGGGATGGTCACAGTCCTCAGAGCCCAAACAGAGGTGTGGGGCGAGTTTCCGAGCGCCGGCTTCCATTGTCCCCCTTGGCGACAGCCGTGGGGTTTTCTGAGGCCTTGGGCTGAGTCATCCAAAATGGCGGAGGGCCGAAAGTGTCCCTTTGTGTGTGGGGGAACCTCTGTTTCCTTTCAAGGCTCCCAGCCCCACCTTCCAAGAAGGGCATTGAACTGGCAGGCAAGAACCCCGAGGGGGAATTCAGGACACCGGCGCCAAAGCCCCCTCTCCTTTGCCGTCAGCTTGGGAAACCCTCCAAGGAGATTCTTCACCTTGGCTGGAAAGATGTTGAGGTCAACATCCTCTCCCTTCCTCCCCAAATGTGATGGCCTGGGACTCGGACTCGGAACCAGAGGAGTCTCAGTCTGCACCGGATCCTTTGCCTCAGGCATCATCTGGACCAGGTCTGGGGCCTGATCCTGAAGAGTCAAATGATTTTGTCATTTGTGGACCTTAAGGTCCTCCGTGGGACATTCCAGGAGAGGCGGTCCCGTAGGTACGAGGGTCCTAGTCTGTATAGAGCCTTAAAGGTTAAAACCAGCACCTTAAACCTGATCCTGTGCTCCACCGGGAGCCAGTGCAGCTGGTATGGCACCGGGTGAATGTGATCCCGCAGTGAGGACCCCGTAAGGAGTCTCGCTGCGGCATGCACTTTTCTAGACATGATGGGGACCTGTGGCTACCCAGATATGGAGGCAACACAATGTCTAGGCTGGTTGAGGCTGATGGCAGTTAAGAAGATGACACCAGAAGAGTTGGGCTGTTGGATCAGGCCAAAGGCTAATCTAGCCCAGGATCCTGTTCTCACAGTAGCCAACTAGATGCCACTTTGCGAAGCCTGCAAGTAAGCTCATTTGTGCTTTCAGTGATGGCCTGGGACTTGGGCTCAGACGCAGAACCAGAGGAGTCTCAGTCCACACCGGATCCTTTGCCTCAGGCATCATCTGGACCAAGTCTGGGGCCTGATCCTGAAGAGTCCCAGTCTGCACAGGTTCCCCTGCACCAAGCACCAGCTGGGCCAAGTCAGGGGCCTGAGCCTGCCCTGGCTCTAGATATGGGGATTCCCTCGTTGCCTCCAGCTGGGCCTTCACTTACAGCTGCTCCACTACCGGTTGGGTCAGGGGAGGCTGAGGTGGCCTCTGGGTCTAGTCACCCACCGACGTCTCCTGAGCTGCAGAGACTGAGGTCTGAGAGAAGGAGAGACCTGAGTACTCGCAGGAGGAGTGCTCGTCTTCAGGCGAAACAGGGAGGTGAGTTGCCGGGGGATCAGGACTGGCCGTTGCCTCGTCAAAGATAAAAGGCTGCTGGAGCCCGGCCCACGATGCAGGAGCAACATTGCTGTGTGCCAGACCCTGCCTAAGATCCTGTACCTGCCCTTGTCTGGTTTCCTGCCTCAGGTCCTGCCTTGGCCCTGTTGGACTGACTCCTAGTGGAACCTCCGGATTCTGGACCAGACCTGGACCACAGTTCTTGGGTTACCCCCAAGCCCAGCACACCAAAGTCCAAAGTGGGACTGGAAGGGGGTCAAGGCCATCGGCTCCCAGAATTGTAGAGCTGGAAGGGACCCCGAGGGTCATCCAGTCCAGCCCCATCCAATGCGGGAAGATGGTCACCCAACCGCTGCTTAAAAATCTCCCAGGAAGTAGAGTCTTCCCAGGGAGTCCATTCTGCTGTGAAAGAGCCAGGAGAGTAAATAAGGGCAGAGAGGAGAGGGAGCTCATGGGCCAGAGGTGCAAAAGAGGGGCAAAGGAAGCGGCTTCAGGCTGACCAGGAACCCATCTAGCATGCACTTATTATTACTGGTGCTGGAGGAGACTCTTGAGAGTCCCATGGACTGCAAGAAAATCCAGCCTCTCCATTCTGAAGGAAACCAGCCCTGAGTGCTCACTGGAAGGACAGATCCTGAAGCTGAGGCTCCAAGACTTGGGCCACCTCATGAGAAGAGAAGACTCCCTGGAAAAGACCCTGATGTTGGGAAAGATGGAGGGCACAAGGAGAAGGGGACGACGGAGGACGAGATGGTGGGACAGTGTTCTCGAAGCTACAAACATGAGGGAGGCAGTGGAAGACAGGAGGGCCTGGCATGCTCTGGTCTAGGGGGTCACGAAGAGTCAGGGATGACTAAATGACTCAACAACAGCAACCACTGTCAGATGTTGGGGATTGAATCTGAGACCTTCTGCTTGCAAAGTCGGTGCTCTCCCACTGAGCCCTCAAATGGAGGCAGGTTTCTAGTCCTCCTGATCACGAAGGAAGGGCTGGCTTTCCCATTTAGGTCACTGGTCTTTCTAGCTCCGGACTGTCCACATCCCTGACTCGATGAGAACTGGGCCAAAACAAACAAGATGAATTTTAATAGGGAGAAATGTAAAGTATTGCACTTGGGCAAAAAAAATGAGAGGCACAAATACAAGATGGGTGACACCTGGCTTGAGAGCAGTACATGTGAAAAGGATCTAGGAGTCTTGGTTGACCACAAACTTGACATGAGCCAACAGTGTGACGCAGCAGCTAAAAAAGCCAATGCAATTCTGGGCTGCATCAATAGGAGTATAGCATCTAGATCAAGGGAAGTAATAGTGCCACTGTATTCTGCTCTGGTCAGACCTCACCTGGAGTACTGTGTCCAGTTCTGGGCACCACAGTTCAAGAAGGACACTGACAAACTGGAACGTGTCCAGAGGAGGGCAACCAAAATGGTCAAAGGCCTGGAAACGATGCCTTATGAGGAACGGCTATGGGAGCTGGGCATGTTTAGCCTGGAGAAGAGGAGGTTAAGGGGGGATATGATAGCCATGTTCAAATATATAAAAGGATGTCACATAGAGGAGGGAGAAAGGTTGTTTTCTGCTGCTCCAGAGAAGCGGACATGGAGCAATGGTTCCAAACTACAAGAAAGAAGATTCCACCTAAACATTAGGAAGAACTTCCAGACAGTAAGAGCTGTTTGACAGTGGAATTTGCTGCCCAGGAGTGTGGTGGAGTCTCCTTCTTTGGAGGTCTTTAAGCAGAGGCTTGACAACCATATGTCAGGAGTGCTCTGATGGCGTTTCCTGCTTGGCAGGAAAACTCGATGGCCCTTGTGGTCTCGATGGCCCTTGTGGTCTCTTCCAACTCTGTGATTCTATGATTCTATGATTCTATGATTCTATGATTCTATGAACCCTCTGCTCCAACCTCACTAGCGCACCTGCCGCTGCTCCCAAACTGGTTTGTCTTTTATCTAACTTGCAGTTCGCCAGCGCATCCTCCAAGAGGCCGAGACTTTGAGCCCTCTCTCAGGAGGGGGGTTGAGGGGGCGATGCCAGCCTTCTGGCCACGGGACTGCTCTCCCACCCCCCCCCCGGCCACCTCCTCATCCATCGCTTATCCGAAACCTGAGTTGACCATCTGCCTTGGCAGCAGGCGGGCAGGAGATCTCGTTCCGTGTAGCCTCATGCCTGGGACCATCTCCAGGCAAATGTTTTTTAAGGAGGAGATTTTTAAGAGTTCCAAAAAAGGGGGGGGGGAGTGTGTGTTTGGCACCTGCCTCCTTTTGGGGCCAGGAAAGGGAATTCTGAAAATGGAAGTACCCAATTGTATTCATGCGACCCTGGCATGGTAGCTTTTCCTCCCTGGATGGAAAAGTGCCCTGGGCTCAGGGTTGGGTGAGGTGGTAAGACTTAATTTGAGCTGGGACTCAGTCCTGGAAGAGGATTTCGCCCAGGGCTGCTTTAAGAATCAGAGAATCATGGAATTGTAGAGTGGGAAGGGAACACGAAGGTCTTCTAGCATCTTTCACACATGCTCTACTGACTGGGCCAGGGCCGTCTTACCCATAGGTGCTAGGAGTGCGGGGCACCCGGGCACCGGGCTCTCAGGGGCACCAGGCTGAGAGTCGAGTCTGGGGGAAAGTCCGCCAGTCAGTTGAAGCGCCGTGACGGGCTCTTCTGCTGCAGGCGGCTGTGTGCCACGAGTTCGGGGGCGACTGAGCCAGAGAGACGCTGAGGCCGGCCGGCCAGCTCTGCCCTCCTGCGTGCCAGGGACTGAGCAACTGGGGGGGGGGGCAGATCTAGGTATCTCTCGCTTGGACTACTGCAATGCGCTCTACGTGGGGCTACCTTTGAAGGTGACCCAGAAACTACAACTAATCCAGAATGTGGCAGCTAGACTGGGGACTGGGAATGGCTGCCGAGACCATATAACATCAGTTCTGAAAGACCTACACTGGCTCCCAGTACGTTTCCGAGCACAATTCAAAGTGTTGGTGCTGACCTTGAAAGCCCTAAACGGCCTCAAAGGCCCGGTAGACCTGAAGAAGCGTCTCCACCCCCATCGTTCTGCCCAAAGGCTGAGATCCAGCTCCAAGGGTCTTCTGGCGGTTCCCTCCCTGCAAGAAGTGAGGTTGCAGGGAACTAGGCAGAGGGCCTTCTCAGTAGTGGCTCCTGCCCTGTGGAATGCTCTCCCATCAGACGTCAAGGAAATAAACAGCTATTTTACTTTTAAAAGACAACCGAAGGCGGCCCTGTTTAGGGAGGTTTTTAATTTTAGTTGCTGTATTGTTTTTAATACTCAGTTGGAAGCTGCCCAGAGTGGCTGGGGAAACCCCGCCAGATGGGTGGGGTATAAATAATAAATTATTATTATTATTATTATTATTATTATTATTATTATTATTATTTGCACCCTGGTGCCACATATGCTTAGGACGGCCCTGGCCTGAGCTATCCCTAAGGACGTGAGCCTACTGAATCAGGCCAATAGCCCATGAAGTCCACCACCCTGTCATCACAGTGACCAAAGGCCCCCCCGGACCTCGATAGACTGCCTCTGAACCTGGAGGTTCCATAGGCCCCTCAGAAAAGCCTGCTGAGTCAGGCCAATGGTCCATAGAGAGCAGCGTCCTGTTCTCACAGCGGCCAACCAGATGCCTATTATGGGAAACCCTGCAGGAGTGAGTCCTAGAGTCCCAAACGCTGCAACCTTCCAGTTATAATAACTTTTTTATATTTTTGGTATGTTGACTGTAATTAACTGATGGGTTGAAAATAACGGACAAAAGTACCTCTGAGCATGCACAAAGTACCTTGCCCTGGAGGGACCCCTCCAGGGGTCTTTTATTGGGCCTTCATAATTATTTGTGCTCATGTTGGGATCAGGGACGTTGCCCATGATCCCACTTTTGATGCTGCTTTGGGCCTGAGCAGATTTTGGGTCAGGTGTCATGCTTCGTTTCTGATTGGTGTCTATCCTGGGCCTTCCCCTCCAACATCTCTCAGGTGGGCGCTGGCCCCTCTTTTTCTAGAAATATAGCCCTGTCATAACTTCCGACTGAAATAATGTCATAGCTGTCAACTTACAGATTTGAAAATAAGGGACCAACAGCCTCTAAAATAAGGGATCAGCAGCCAAAATAAGGGATCAACAATTACTTTGATAAAATACATATTTTGTTGCCTGCAAATGGCTTTAGATACCTATTAGGTCCATAAATTACCATATAGAATATATTCAACACAAAAAAGCAACAATTTGTTGTTGACAAAGCACAGCTGGACATATAATGGGCCCCATTACCTTCAGTAGCTTATTTATAATAATAATAATAATATTTTTTAATTTATACCCCGCCCTCCCCAGCCAAGGCCGGGCTCAGAGCGGCTTACAAGCAATAATAAAATCAAGTTAAATGATTACAACTTAAAAACAAAATTAAAAAATACATTAAAATATTGAAACATTAAAATATTAAAATGTCATCGCAGAAGAAGGAAAAGAAAAAAGAAAGAGAGGGAGGGAATCAAATTGGCTCCAAGCCAAAGGCCAGGCGGAACAACTTTGTCTTCCAGGCCCTGCGGAAAGAAATCAGATCCTGCAGGGCCCTGGTCTCATGAGGCAGAGCGTTCCACCAGGCTGGAGCCAGAGTTGAAAAGGCCCTGGCTCTGGTTGAGGCCAATCTGACTTCCTTAGGGCCCGGGACCACTAGGGTGTTGCTATTTATGGACCTTGAGGCTCTCCGTGGGGCAGACCGGGAGAGGCGGTCCCGTAGGTACGAGGGTCCTAGGCCGTGAAGGGCTTTAAAGGTCAAAAGCAGCACCTTAAATCTGACCCTGTACTCCACCGGGAGCCAGTGCAGTTTGAAAAGCACTGGTTGAATATGCTCCCATGGCAGACACCCCGTGAGGAGCCTCGCTGCAGCATTCTGCACCCGCTGGAGTTTCTGGGACAGCTTCAAGGGCAGCCCCATGTAAAGCGAATTACAGTAGTCAAGCCTGGAGATGACCGTCACATGGATCACTGTGGCCAGGTCGGGGCGGGAAAGGTAAGGGACCAACTGCTTGATGTGGCGAAGGTGGAAAAATGTCGCCTTGGCTGATGCTGTAACTTGTGCCTCCCTGGAAAGGGAGGCGTCAGGGATTACATCCAAACTCTTAACGGAAGGCAATGGCACTAACTGGGACGCCGCAAGAGAAGGGAGTTGGTCCCTCATCCCCATGCCATCCCGACCTAGCCATAGGACCTCTGGCTTCGAAGGATTTAGTTTCAATCGGCTCCCACGAAACCATCCAGCCACAGCTTCCAAGCATCTGGTCAGTGTGTTCGGGGCCAAGTCGGTGTGGCCATCCATCAGCAGATAGAGCTGAGTGTCATCAGCATATTGGGGACAGCCCAGCCCAAAGTTCAGGATAATCTGGGCAAGGGGGTGCATAAAGATGTTAAAAAGCATCGGGGAGAGAATTGCGCCCTGCGGCACTCCACACACCAAGGAGTGGCGTGACGACATTTCCCTCCCTAGTGCCACCCTCTGTCCCCCACTAGAGATAAAAGAGCACAGCCAGTTATGGGCTATGCCCTGTATCCCCACGTCTGCGAGGCGGTGGTCCAGAAGATCATGATCGACCATGTCAAAGGCTGCTGACAAATCTAAAAGGATCACCAGTCCTGACCCGCCTCGATCCAGCTGTCTACGGAGATCGTCTGTTAGGGCAAACAGAGCCGTCTCAGTCCCAAAACCAGGATGGAAACCGGACTGAAATGGATCTAAAGCCAATGTTTCCTCCAGAAACCTACCAAGCTGTTCAGCAACCGCTCTCTCAATTACCTTACCCAGATATGGAAGATTTGAAACTGGGCGGTAATTGGATAGGTCTAAGGGATCTAATGAAGTTTTCTTTAAGAGTGGACACACCACTGCTTCCTTCAGTTCCCCTGGGAATGTCCCCGTGTCAAGGGACAAATGGATAATTTCAACCAGGGGGGGTCCGCGCAACATCTGGACACTCCCTAATCAGCCAAGACGGGCACGGATCAAGGAGGCAGGTGGTGGGCCTACCAACTTGGAGGAATCTATCCACATCAGCAGGGAGTATTCGTTCGAAATGGTCCAACACTGGACCTGAAGTCAGTCGAGGGGCCTCCAGTTCAGTCACTGTATCTAAATTGGCAGGGAGGTCACGGCGGAGCAACAGGACTTTCTCCGCAAAAAAGCTCGTGAATACCTCACAGCTGTGGGTCGAATTTGTGCTTAAATTTGGTTGTTATTGATCTAATTGGTTGTTATTGATCTAATTATTCGAAAAAGTTGTGCCGGGCGAGAGCTAGCGGATGCAATGGAAGCTGCAAAGTAAGATTTCTTAGCAGCTTTCATAGCCATCTCATAGGCTTCCATAAGCGTCCAATAAGATGTTCTTGAGGCTCCGTCACGAGTCCGTCGCCATAGTCGCATATTTAAGGGACATCATCAATAAGGGACAGCAGCGGGACATGGCCCTGGGAGAAGGGACTGTCCCGCCAAATAAGAGACGCTTGACAGATATGAATAATGTGACTTTTCACATGGCAGATGTACTATATATAAAAAAGGAGTTCCAACTCTACAGTTTTAGGATGCTCTGGGTTCACACAGCACTGTGGGAACTCCTTCCTGCAGGAAGGGCCACCAGTTTGGATGGCTTGTGAGAGGACTGGACAAATTCATGGAGGAGGCGAGGGCTTTCAGTGGCTCCTAGCCATCTCTCCGGAAATGGCAGGAGGGGAGAGTTGGTCTTGTGTTTGAATCCTGATTGTGGGCTTTCCAAAAATGGCATCTGGTCGGCCACAGTGAGAACAGGAGGCTGGACTGGATGCGCCCCTTTTGGCAGCTGATCCAGCAGGCTCTTGTGATGTTCCTGTGCAGAGTTTGTTTATTTTATCCTGGTGATGTTTCGCTATAGTACAGGAAAGACCCTTCAGATGGCAATAGTGTGTTGCAGAGTGACTGATTAAGAGGAACGATTTGTGGATGGTCTGGTACATTAGGCCACGTTTACACCATCCCTTTAAAGCTTTATCACACCACTTTAGGCAGTCATAGCTTCCCGCAAAGCACCCTGGGAATTGTAGTTTGTTAAGGGTGCTGAGAGTTGTTAGGAGACCCCAGAGCTCTCTGGGAAAAGGGACTGAGCCTTAAATCCTCTCCGGAAATGTGCAAACTGTGTGTATATTAGTGAGGAGAGCGTACAAACATGCATTGCCTATCATGGAAAAAATGTGTCTTATTAGGCAATATTGCATACAAAATATGTGTTGATTTGGAGAATTTAGCACTAAAATCCTGATTCATTTTCACAAGGACCTTTTTTGGGGGGGGGGGACTGATTTGGAAATGTGGAGATGTGAATTTTGGACTGGAAACATGCGAAACTGAGCGAAAGCGAAATTAACCAATTGACTCTTCTTTGTCACTTCTGGTTTGGAGGTTGGGAGCTGCAAAGGAGTGGACTTTGGGTGTGTCCTAATTGAATCAATATTAATTGGAGTGGTTCAGGGTTGCAGCAGCCAAAACCCACAAGCAGAAAGAATCTGGGTGCTGGGCACATGGGCTTTGCAATGGAGTATACGGAGGGTGGGTTGTGCAGAGAAAGTACAAAGCTTTGAAGGAACAGGCAGCTTCAACAAGCTGTGAATACACAGCACTCTGGTGCAAAACTGGGGTTTTATCTTAATTTTCATTGTTGAATTTTGACAGTACAAGTGATGGACAGGAAGCTGTCTCTAAGAGGTAAGCAGAGTCAGCACATGCAGATACAAAATTGGATTTTCTTTTCAAAGCAGTTTTGAGGGCAGGGCACCCTTCCCCTTTGGAAAGAAGATTCAGGCCTCCACAATCCAGGATGAAACTCATAGGCTTGTAGAGCTGGAAGGACGCCCAGTGGTCATCTAGCCCACCCCGCCGTAATGCAGGGATCACAGCTGATGAGATTTGGAAGGAGCCCCTAAGGATGTGGCCATCGGGCGACTCAAGGAGCCGCCACCTTTGCAAAGAGGGGAAAGTGCCAGTTTAGAGGAGAAACAGACACCCAGCAGGTCAAGGGCATAGCTGTCAACTTTTCCCTTTTCTTGCGAGGAATCCTATTCGGAATAAGGGAATTTCCCTTAAAAAGGGGGGAAATGTTGACCGCTATGGTCAAGGGACACATTTGCAAATGCTGTTCTCAGCCCACCTGCTCAGCTCCAGCATCTGGGGGCCCCCAAGACACTTTAGGGTCTGAGGGGAACCACAAAACATTGCCTCTTCCTCCGGTGAGTGCAGATCCCAGAGGGCACCTCCCGCCATTTCCTCCCTGGGGCGGGCGTACCACCGGCTCCTCCTCTTTGCCTAGAGCAGCGGTTCTCCACCTGTGGGTCCCCAGATGTTGTTGGACTACAACTCCCATCATCGCTGACCTCTGGTCATGCTGGCTGGGAATGATGGGAGTTGTAGTCCAACAACATCTGGGGACCCACAGGTGGAGAAACACTGGCCTAGTGAAAGCTGGACCATCAAGAAGGCTGATCGGCGAAGAATGGATGCTTTTGAATTCTGGTGCTGGAGGAGACTCTTGAGAGTCCCATGGACTGCAAGAAGATCAAGCGTCTCCATTCTGAAGGAAATCAGCCCTGAGTGCTCACTGGAAGGACAGATCCTGAAGCTGAGGCTCCAAGACTTTGGCCACCTCATGAGAAGAGAAGACTCCATGGAGGGGACCCTGATGCTGGGAAAGATGGAGGGCGCAAGGAGAAGGGGACGACAGAGGACGAGATGGTGGGACAGTGTTCTCGAAGCTACCAGCATGAGTTTGACCAAACTGCGGGAGGCAGTGGAAGACAGGAGGGCCTGGCGTGCTCTGGTCCAGGGGGTCACGAAGAGGTGGACACGACTAAATGACTAAACAACAACAAGAAGAGGCCGCTGTGAAGGAGGCAAGGGGTGGGGGCTGGCAAGGAGGAGGCAGGTCCGGCCTCTAAGGAGACCACCAGCAGCAGCGACGGCAGGCAATGCGTTCCTAGGAGGCTGGGTCTGCTGCCCCTATGGATCCTGCCCCCTAAGGCAGTTTCCTCATCTTCCCTCCTGGGAGGACCGGACCGGCCAGACTCCCTCCTGACCAGCTGGAAGAGGGAGGCTGCCTCTTTTGCACATCTCAGGCGGCCCTCCAAAGCTCTCCAGTGGACCCCGACTCCTGGATTTGGAAGCTCTGAGCGCCCCAAATCCTGTTTCCAGAATAGAAGGATTCCCACCACATCACCACCCAGAGCCGGATTCAGGTTGGATGAGACCCTCAGCTCCTGAAGGTAATGGGGCCTTTTATATGTCCGGCTGTCCTTTGTCAACAACAAATTGTCGCATATTCGTGTTGAACATGGTAATTGATGGACCTAATGGGTATCTAAAGCCATTTGCACATAACAAAATGTGTGTTTTATGAAAGTAATTATTGAACTGAAATACAGTTAAGGAGAAGTATATTAATAGCGAAATACAATTAAGAAGTATATTAATAATTAATATTAATATTAATTATTAATTATTAAGCTCTAACTTAAAATGATTGGGGGCCCATGACTTACATCATAGGAGCCTACACAACACAAAATACTGTTGCTGTATGTAGGTTTTATTTTATTTGTTTTTTAGCATATTTTATAAGTGTACATCCATGGTTTTTTTCCCCTTTAATTTTTTGGGGGCTTTCCAAGAGAGTGGGGCCCTAAACTATAGCTTATATGTTAATCCGGCCCTGTTACCACTTCTTTCTTTTTTAAAAAAATTCCCCCTGGGACCATCTTCCTGCAAAGCTGGGGCTTTTCTAAGGGGCTACAGAAAAAGCAAGATTCCAGTCCTCAGGCTTCGGAGTGAAGCACCGGTTTAAATAGTCACACCGCCCTCTACACTGACTGGCAGCGCCTCTCAATGGTTTCAGGCAGAGGGCTTCCCCAGGATTGAATCAGATGCTCTACCCACTAGGCAACAGATGCTCTACCCACTAGGCAACACTCCTGCACCCGAGACACCTGCATTCCAGCCCAGGGCCTATCGTAAAGGAAGCAGCCCCAAGCCTAAGCTCCAGCTGAGCACCAGCCTCTGCGCGCCTCCTTCCAGTGTTGCAGACGGTTGTGCTAGATGACCTTTGGGGGTCCCTTCCAGTTCTAAAATTCTGGGATTCCCAGTCCCCCCAAACCACTCTCCTTCCTCCTGCTGCTGACAGAGCCCTGCAGCGCCCCAACTCAGAGGAACCACTCCGCAGGGGCTGCCTGCACACTCCAAAGCAGCGGCAAAGTGCTTTTTTTTATAACCCAGATGCAGATTTTGATACCTGGGCAGCGGAAAGGAGGCCAAGGCTGGAGGAAGGCCGGCTGTGCTAATCCCCAGAGGGACGGGACAAAGGCTGCTTTGTGGGAAGGGAGATCAGTTTTCTCACCTGAAGATACAGGGATGGAGGAGAAGATGATTTCTGGCTGGAGGGAGAGGAGGGGGAAGGGGGAAAGGGAAGCTGGGTTGTCGGACACGGGGGGGGGGCATTCTCCTTCCCTAGGGGTCCCTGCAGAACACGGCTGCGATGCGGGAGGAGACAGTAGCCAAATAATAATAATAATAATAATAATAATAATAATAATAATAATACAGTGGTACCTCGGGTTACATACGCTTCAGGTTACATACGCTTCAGGTTACAGACTCTGCTAACCCAGAAATAGTACCACGGGTTAAGAACTTGGCTTCAGGTTGAAATCGTGCTCCGGCGGTGCAGCGGCAGCAGGAGGCCCCATTAGCTAAAGTGGTGCTTCAGGTTAAGAACAGTTTCAGGTTAAGTACAGACCTCCAGAATGAATTAAGTACTTAACTCGAGGTACCACTGTATTTTATTTATATCCCGCCCTCCCCAGCCGAAGCCGGGCTCAGAGCGGCTAACAACAGTCAAATAACAGGCTAACAACAGTCAAATAATACAGCATTCTAAAATCAATTCATTGTAAAATTGGTACAAATCAAATTAATGGCAACCTTTGGGCTAGACTTCTGTGAGGATTGCCAAAGGAGGGGGTCAGAATGTGCCCTTGCCAAAGGCCTGGTGGAACACCTCTGTCTTGTGGAAAGATGTCAAGTCCCATAGGGTCCTGGTCTCTTGGGACAGAGCATTCCACCAGGTCGGGGCCACAGCCGAAAAAGCCCTGACTCTGGTTGAGGCCAGCCAAACCTCCCTGTGGCCCGGGACCTCCAAGATGTTTTTGTTTGAAGACCATAAGGTCCTCCGTGGGACATACCAGGAGAGGCGGTCCCGTAGCCGCATGCCCAAATTGGGGGGGGGGGTCCTTTTCTGCATCTCTAGCAGGACAGATCAAAGGAATTCCTTCTTCACACAGCAAATAGTTAGACTGTGGAACTCCTTTCCACATGAGGCAGGGGGGCCCAGCAGCTCGTTGTTGTTTAGTCGTTTAGTCATGTCTGCCTCTTTGTGACCCCCTGGACCGGAGCACGCCAGGCACTCCTGTCTCCCACTGCCTCCCTCATGCTGGTAGCTTCGAGAACACTGTCCCACCATCTCGTCCTCTGTCGTCCCCTTCTCCTTGTGCCCTCCATCTTTCCCAACATCAGGGTCTTTTCCAGGGAGTCTTCTCTTCTCATGAGGTGACCAAAGTCTTGGAGCCTCAGCTTCAGGATCTGTCCTTCCAGTGAGCACTCAGGGCTGATTTCCTTCAGAATGGAGAGGTTTGATCTTCTTGCAGTCCATGGGACTCTCAAGAGTCTCCTCCAGCACCAGAATTCAAAAGCATCCATTCTTCGGTGATCAGCCTTCTTCATGGTCCAGCTCTCACTTCCATACATCACTACTGGGAAAACCAGAGCTAGCTCAGGTGGCCTTAAAAGAAGAATAGGCAAATTCACGGAAGAGGGGAGGGCTCTCGATGGCTTTGCTCTCCTGCAGGGCTACTGAATCCCAGTTGCTGGAGCCTTCCTACCGGAAGGAAACGGTCCTTATTCTGACCCACTTCTCTCATTGTCCCATTTACCCTCCTTTCTCAAAACTTCTGGCATTATACTAATTGGAAAGGGCCCAGATTTAATTCCCACTGGCCCTTGTTCGCCGCCTCCACTCACAGCTGGATGAAAAGACTACCCCAGGCTCTCCCTTTTAATCTCTTATTCCTTTGCAGCTAAACTTGGGTCCTGCAATCAGGTCACCTCTTCTTCGGCTTCCTGATAAGCTGGCCGGCCGCGGGAGAGATGGGGACGGCTCAGGGCAGATTCCCACGAAACACGGCCTCTCCCCCAGGAGAGTTTTATCAGCTCTGGGAAGAAACAGAGGCTTGTTTCTCAGAGATGGGCGATTACACCTTTCAGAAAACAGAAGCAGCCTGGCTGACCGCATTGTGAACGGCCACTGAAGTAGCATTGAAGAACAGCAGAAGAGTCCAAAGGGGACCTATCTGATCCTCTTCTCACAGCAGCAAAAACTCCCCATAGAACTTAGGAATCCAGATAGACTGCCTCTGGACCTGGAGGTTCCATAAGGACATCAGAAGAGCCATTGACTCACCTAGTCTTTAAAGCCCTGAATGGTCTCAGTCCAGTATACCTGAAGGAGCTTCTCCACCCCCATCGTCCATCGCGGACACTGAGGTCCAGCACCGAGGGCCTTCTGGTGGTTCCCTCGTTGTGAGAAGTGAGATTACAGGGAACCAGGCAGAGGGCCTTCTCGGTGGTGGCACCCGCCCTGTGGAATGCCCTCCCACCAGATGTCAAAGAGAAGAACAACTACCAGACTTTTAGAAGACATCTGAAGGCAGCCCTGTTCGGGGAAGCTTTTAATGTTTGATGCATTACTGTATTTTAATATTTGGTTGAAAGCCGCTCAGAGTGGCTGGGGAAGCCCAGCCAGATGGGCGGGGAATAAATAAATAATTTATTTATTTAATTTATTATTATTATTATTATTATTATTATTATTATTATTATTATTATCTAGCATCCAGTTCTCAGTGTCCGGCCAGATGCCCCCCCAAGAGAAACCCATCCCTGGCTCTCTTCTCCACGAATTTGTCGAGTCCTCTTTTAAAGCCATCCAGGTTGGTGATTGTCGCTACCTCCAGTGGCAGGGAGTTCCACGGACTAACTCTCTGCTGCACTCAAAACAAAATAAAAAAATTCCTTCCAGTAGCACCTTAAAGACCAACTGAGTTAGTTCTAGGTATGAGCTTTCGTGTGCATGCACACTTCTTCAGATACTCTGCTGCACTGTAAGTCCTTCCTTTTCCCTGTCCCAAATCTTCCAGCCTTCAGCTTCAATGGGCTCCTGTGCATTCTAGTCTTATGAGAGAAGGAAAGAAAACTTCTCTCTATCCATTTTCCCTATGTATTATTGGGGGGGGCTCTCCTGGCACGAGGGCCACATTTCCGCCTGGGAGATGGCCCAGGGGCCGCATGCCAGTGCTGGGCGGGGCCAGAGGCAGAGTGGGCGGGGCAACTGATGTTCATGTACAGTAGGCAAGTTTCCCCACACTCCCCTCTCAGAAAGGCGGCCCCTTCTCCACTGTTGGAGGACTTTGAACAGAGTTGGGTGCCTACCTCTCAAGGATCCTTGAACTACAGTTCCTGAATGGCTGGGGGTGGACTAGATGGCCCTTGGAGGCCCCTTCCAACTCTGATTCTGTCACCTCAGAAGGTGGTGAGGTCTCCTTGGTTGGAGGTCTTTAAGGAGAGGTTGGGTGGCCACCTGCCAGAAGTTCTTCCGCTGTGGTTTCTGCATTGCAGGGGGTTGGTCTAGATGGCCTTTGGGGTCCCTTCCGACTCTGCAGTTCTATGATTCTGTCTCCTGCCTTTGGCCTTTGTGGAGCCCCCTTCCTTGCCGACCCACTCCTGAAACGCTAAAAGAGTGCAGAAGCAGAAGGTCCCCTCCACGGAGAGCCATTAACCTCTCACAGGCATTAAACATTAACTGCATGTGGTTTAACCGGCATTAATTAGGGCAGAGAGCAGAGCACTGAGAAACTCCAAATGTACAGTGTGTAACAGTTTTATGCATCCTTTTCTCCGAGAAGGAGAAGGGGACCAGCCTGGGTCTTTCGCCAAGGGCACCTCTAAATATCTCCCCCCCCCAAAAAAAATAAATTGCATCTCTGGGGAAAGATGTTTCCTTCTCCAAAATCCGTGCAAGGCTCTGCCTTCCACTGGGACTTGGGAGCATCCCATGAAGACGGACAATTCAGGAGAGATCAGAGAAAGCCCCTTTCCACACAGGGCAGAGGTGGAACTGTGGAACTCCCTCCAATTTGCAAGGCTTCATAGGAGGATTGGATGAGTTCAGGGAGGGGGAGGCTCTTGAAGGCTGCTAGCCACCAGGGCTGGGCTGTGCCTCCATGGTCCTCCTTTGCCATCGAGAGAACAGGAGGCGGGCCTAGGTGGGCCCTCTGGGCCTGATCCAGGAGGCTCTTCTGATAATAAATAATAATAATAATTTATTATTTATACCCCGCCCATCTGGCTGGGTTTCCCAAGCCACTCTGGGCAGCTTCCACTGAATATTAAAAACAATACAGCATCAAACATTAAAAAATTCCCTAAACAGGGCCACCTTCAGTTGTCTTTTAAACGTAAAATAGTTGTTTGTTGCCTTGACATCTGATGGGAGGGCGTTCCACAGGGCAGGTGCCACTACTGAGAAGGCCCTCTGCCTGGTTCCCTGTAACTTTGCTTCTCACAGGGAGGGAACCGCCAGAAGGCCCTCGGAGCTGGACCTCAGTGTCTGGGCAGAATGATGGGGGTGGAGACGCTCCTTCAGGTATACTGGACTGAGACTGTTTAGGGCTTTCAAGGTCAACACCAACACTTTGAATTGTGTTCGGAAACGTACTGGGAGCCAATGTAGGTCTTTCAGGACCAGTGTTATGTGGTCTCGGCGGCCGCTCCCAATCACCAGTCTAGCTGCCGCATTCTGGATTAGTTGCAGTTTCTGGGTCACCTTCAAAGGTAGCCCCAAGTAGAGTGCATTGCAGTAGTCCAAGCAGGCTACTGAGGTTCTTGTGTCCTGCCTTTCACCTGCACAGTCTTGAGTTGCAAGGTCCAGCTACAATATTCTAAGTGGAAATGAAACATTCCCCATGTGGCTATTTGTCTTTCAGAATCTCACCCTCCGTGATAAGGCTTTTGAAGGATCTGGGGAGCCTAACTGCATAGCAAAACTCACCGGAGGCTTTTAAGCAGAGGTTGGGGGACCATCTGCCTGGGATTCTTTAGCTGTAATTGTAGGGGGTGGGCTGGATGTCCTCTGGGGGTCCCTTCCAGCTCTAGGTTTCTCTGAGCCCCTGGACTGGTTGCAGATAGGACGGTAGGCAGGTATGTAGAGGGAGGACTGCTTGGGGGACAGACTGAGACTGGTGGGGCAGTGCCCCATTTTCCTCCAAAGCTCTCCGCAGAACATTTTCAGAGATTCCCCTCCGCTCCTCTGCTGAAACAGCAGGGATGGCAGCAGCGCCACCCAAACATCACAGATCCTTTCCTAGCCTCCAGCAAACTCTGGTTAAACTGTAACCTCAGGTCGCTTGAGAAAGAGGATTGCTGCAAATGTGTTTCTTCCTCCAGGGCACCACCGAGGTGCTTGGAACAAGAGCCAGCTTGTTAAAACCTGTGTTTGGGCGTGGAGGGAACAGGCTGGGGGCACGGAGGCCAACTCTAGGAACGGAGGGTGTACAAGACCGGCACTCTCACATCGCAGGGGGATGGAGAGGTGTAGGCCTTTTGCTGGAATTGCTCGTATTCCAAACCCACGTCAAGGTCAGCGCAGACTGCCTTCCTTCCTGGTTGCCTTGTGCGCTTTCGCAGCGCATAGCAAGCTGAGGTCTCTAGGAGTTTATTTATTCCAATGCCATTCCTTCCAAGGCACCTGACAGCTCAAGAAACCTTCAACTTCGTTTGGCTGTGATTCCTGCATCACATTGGACAACTCTTTGGGTGACTCTTCCAAGCCTACAATTCTGCCATCAGTGATCTGGAATCCCTGATCTCAGGCATGTGTCAGCATCTACTAGTGTCAGAAGATTCAAGACAGATAAAATGAAGTCCTTCTTCACGTCTTGTAAACTACGGAACTCGCTGATTTAGGAGGAGAGGGCTATCGCTGCCTGTTCTCGTGTCTCTACTGTGCTTCTGAATTCCAGTTTCTTGAAACCGCAGGAGGGGAGAGCGGGCTTGTGCTCAGATCTCGCTTGCGGGTTTCTCACTGGGGCTGCTGGTTCCCCACTGTGAGAGCAGGCCAGGGCACTGGGCTGGATGGGTCCCTGTGGCCTGATGGAGCCGCGCTCCTCTTTGATTCCCAAACGCCCAGTGCCAAGCCACCTCAATTGCGTCTGAGAGCCCACCCAGTTCCTTCACCCAGAAGTCCAGCTTTGCAACCTGGCGCGAGGAAGCCAAGTGCTGCCTGCCTCCAAGCCAACAACATCATGCCCCTTTCCAAGGTTGCCTTCTTGGGGAAACTCACAAATCTTTAGGCCCAGTGGGCAGCAAAGGCCTTTTTGGGCAGGCCTGGCAATTCTGCAGGCGGCAGCAGAGAAAAGGGAACTTCTTCCAGCACCACTGCTTGTTCCCCACTGAGGTGGCAGGATGTGTCCTGGTGGGAGCTTGCCAACAAACCAGTGGCTGGAACAGAGCAAGCAGGCAAGAACCACAGGAGCAGGGAGCAAGAGCCATCTGGCAGCTTCCAGGACCCACACAGACACCTGCTTCCTCTCTCTCTCTCTCTCTCTCTCTCTCTCTCTCTCCCCTCCCTGCCAAAGCCTCTTCCCCAACACCCAGATCCTTGAGCCTCGTGGCAACATCAACTTGGGACTAGCCTTGCTGTCCCTCTCTCCCTCATTCCAGACTTTGACCTCCCAGTCGTTGTGATTTTGGCAAGGCCAGATTTCCCCGTAGCTTTGGATAAACCAGGGAGCAAGAACGGAGACTGGGGGTTGTAAATGAGGAAGGCTGGGAGGTGGGCAGAGGAGGGTGACCAAGGGAGATCGTGGGTCTGACCATCAAAGCTCATGAGGAGCGGTTGAGGGAGCTGGAGATGCTTCACCTGGAGAAGAGAAGATGGAGAGCTGACGTGATGGTCAGCGTCAGATATCGGAGGGGCTGTCACATGAAGGATGGAGCTAGCCTGTCAAGGGCAGGACCAGAACAAAGCGATTCAAGAAAGGGGAGGACGGCTGAACATTAGGAAGAACTTTCTTATGCCAAGAGCTGTTTGACTGTGGTGGGCTCTCCTTCTTTGGAGATTTCAAAGCAGAGGTTCAGGGAGTCTTTAGCTGTGACTCCTGTTTTGCAGGGGGTTGGACTGGATGACCCTCAGAGTCCCTTCCAACTCTACCGTTCTATGAAAGCCTCTTCCCCCAACAGCCAGATTCTGGAGCCGCATGGCGACGTTGGCTTGGGACAAGCTCCTCTCTCTGCCTCATCCAAGGCCTTCTCCTCCCAGGGTTGCGATGACGGCAGTGCCAGGTGTCCCCGAAGAGCTTTGGCTACACGGAGGAGTGGAACGGGAGCAGGAACTGGGGGTGGCAAATGCAAAAGGCTGGACAGCTCCCCGCCAGATCTCTGCAGGCCCTGGAAACCTCAGCCTCCTTGCCTTGAGGAGCAGGGACCCTGTCCGGGCTCCAGAGTAGAGGAGGAGGAGGCGGCGAGGGTGAAAAGAAGGGGATAGAAAGCACGGAGGTGAAAGCATTTGTCTGTTTCGCAGGGGGGAACAGGCCAGACAGTGGCTGCATTGTATGCAGAGGAAAGGGCCTGAATGGAGCTTGGAGGGACACAAAAAGCGCTTTGACAATCAGGAGTTCATTAGTATGCGCGGAGGGGAGCCTCGCTGCCTCTATCTCCCCCTCTCCATCTTTCTCTCTCTGCTTCCAAAGAGGCTGCGCTCTGTGTCACAGAGAGGTGAGCCATGCAGAAAAGAAGAGTGCGAAAGGGATTTGGGAGGGAGGTAAAAAAAATTGGAGGAGAGAGAGGGGGGGGAGGCTGGGCACCCGGATGCAGAGAAAGAGTCCGGCCTCTCTTTGTTACACGAAATAATGGAATTTTTGGCAGGTGGCTCTTGAAAAGGTGCGAGAGGGAAAGAGGTCCTCTGGAGTTCTGAAAGGTTTTGAAGGGAAGCTTCCTTCCTCTGCACCCACTCTGACCTCCCCAAGGTGATTGGGGTGAGCAGGGGAAAGAAATGAATCAGGCTGGGTCTCCATCGTCTGGGCCTGATGCACAGGGCTTGCCCATTTTATTTCCTGTTTCCTTCCCCCTCGTCCGAGATCTTTAAGGAAGTGTCTCCTTGATTAACGTCTTGCTAGAGGTGTTCAAAATGCACAAGTCACCTTCGGGTTCTATGGGTAAAAACTAATTCTCCACGACCACCAAGTTTCCTGCAAATTCCTGCAGAATTTGCAGAGCAGAGGGACTCTGAATGGACACTGAGTTTTGCGTTAGGAGAGAGGAAGGAAGTTCTTTGTGCGGGAATCTGTGATGGCCAACACCTTGGATGGCTTTAAAAGAGGATTGGATAAATTGAGGGAGGAGAGGGATCTACGATCATAATAAAGATCATATTGATCTACGATCAATAAATAGCTCTAAAGGGTTGATGGATGAGCAGAACTATTTTGAAATACAAATCTGGCTGGCTGATCCTAGCACCCTTGTCAGGTCAGAGGTCAGCTATCAGATGGCCAGAATCCAAGAAAGAAAGAAAGAAAGAAAGAAAGAAAGAAAGAAAAGTGCTGAGAGTGTCATACTGGGACCTGGGAGAGAGCAGGGCTCAAATGCCGATTCTGGCCATGAACCTCACTTTGGGCCAGTCATTCCCTCTCTAAGGCCAGCCTGCCTCACAGGGTTGTTGTGTAGGATTAAATGATGAGGGAGAGAACCATTTACGCCAAGGTCCTTGGAGAAAAACAAGTGTGATATCAGGAAGGAACTCTTGCAAGTGATTCACAACTGATTCACAGATGGAACTCCCTGCCTATTGAAATCAAGCAGGCAGCTTCTCTGTACTCTTTCCGGTGCCTGCTAAAAAAAAAAAATCCCTGTTTAGACAAGCTTAGAAAATTGAGGTGATTTTAATCTGTTTCTGTATGTTAATTTTCCTATGTTTTAAAGGAGGGTTGCGGATTTTTCTTGATTCTACTGTTTTCTCTTTGAGTTTTGTTTGTTTGTTTGCAATCTAGCAGTGTGTAAATTCCATGATATGGATGAATAAATAAATGATTCAAAGTAGTGAGGTATTTTGCACAAGGCAGAAAGCCCTGGGAAGATACACACTTAGAAAGTTGGGCTATGCATTTTAAAAAGTGGACTGTTTTGAGGCTTTTGAAGAGAAATCCCACCCAGAAATTCTCCCCTAACATACCTGCTCTGAAGCTTATCAGAGACCGAGAGAGAGATTAAAGGGGCAACCTTCGCACTGGCTAGGAAGAAGTTCGAAGCAACTGAAAGGGGCGTCATTCAGCTTAAAACTCACCACTGCTCTGACCCAGAACAGCTGCCCTCAGTTCCAGGAAGGAAGTCTTCCCCACCCATAGCTGGGACCTTCTGTATGCAAGGCAGCTGTTCTGCCACTGAGCTGCAGACCTTGCCTGTAAAATAAGCCAAGATTCCAGTCCTCATGGTTCTGAACCAAGGGTTGAAATAGGAACGCAGGAAGCTGTCTCCGCCGAGGCAGACCAACTGGTTCCTCTAGCTCATAGGTGTCTGCACTGACAGGCAATGGCACTCCCGGGTTCCAGGTGGGAGACATTCCCAGACCAACCTGGGGATAGCCTTCTGCAGGCAAAGCAGCTGTTCTCCCACTGCGTAAGGCTTCCTCGCCAAACCAGCTTGTAATGGGCTTTTGAGGCATGGCTGCAAAAGGGGTCATTACAGCCCCAGCCACAGGCCTCAAGAGTTCAGTTCCAAAAAGGTTCAGGCTGCCGGTTATGGACCCTCACTCAAGGCACCTGTTTTCCGGATAACTGTCTTCCTTTCCTGCTGGTGAAGGATTCCAGCGAAGAGCTTTTCAGCGGTGGAGAAGGCTGCCTCAGGAAGTTGGAGGTTCTTAAGCCAAGGTTGCCTGAGCGTCTGTCAGGGGCTTGGGCAAAATGACCCAGCCAGGACCCCTCCTAACTCTGCTTCTATGAAAGCCGATTCAGATGAGACACTAGCACTCACTTTTTGCTGGCAAGTTTTTAAAGGGAGGCTGAATGGCCACCTGTCAGGGGTTATTTAGTTGTGACCACTGCACTGCAGGGGATGGACTAGATGTCCCTCGGGGGTCCCTTGCAACTCTACAATTTCACGAAGAAGGAGAAGAAGCTGGCAGGGCAGAGGAGGCAGAACGAACATCCAGGAACATGGAATGCCAGGCTGGCAAAGCTCTGTGAGAGAAAGCTCTGTGTGTTTCCCACATGCAGCATCCCACACAGGCATGTGTCCACTCTCGCTCTGAGCGCCCAGCTGAGCACCCTGAACCAAGTCAGGGGACACGCAGGGGTGAAGCCAGAGGGATGGAGTGAGACGGGGGACTTCATCCCTCCAGGAGGAGATGGGGCCAGCCAAGGAATAAACACGGCTGGCGGGGATTAAGGTGGGCCACTGAACTTGCCAAGAAGAGCTCAAGACGGGAGAGAGAGATCATTTGCTACAAGATTTTCCTTGTTTCCCCGCTGTCAGGATGTATCCGGTTTTGGAGGTGGGATGTTTAATATTCTGCCCTGCAAGCGCAGAGAATCTCTAGCAAGCAGCCGGGGTGGCAATCCGGGGTGCACAAACCTGTCCCTTTTGGCCCTCGTTTCCCCCCAAATTTAAATTCACATCTCTGTATTCCTGCAGCAATTTGTTTTTCAAACACAAAAATGGGTTAGTGCCCAAGTGCAAATTGCTCCAATTAAACACACTTTTTGCATGCCATTTTGACGAAAGTTCATATTTTCTGCAAGCGTTCCCCGAATACAATGCAATTTTGCATGTTGTAGTCTCTAACACATGCATTCTGAAGTGCGCTGTTTCCAAACATATGCATCTTTGGACAACTTCTTTGGCTGCAGAAGTGATCGCAAAATTCAGAGGGGTGCAAATTCTAAAGGACGGGTTTCGTGTGTTGGATCAAGTGCATGTTAGAGAGTTTCTCACTGAAATGCATGCTAAAACTTAATTTCTCCCCCCATTCTGAGTTGCAACAGGAAGTTAGTGAAGTCCCTGAAACCACCCAGACATTTTGCCCACCTAGAGAGGTCTCTCCTTCGTATCTGGTCAAAGAGGAGTGCAGGTAGGTAGGACTCCCGAAACGGAAACTCGCTACCTGTGGAGCATCTCAGGAAGTCCCACTGTCCACCTGTTCAAAGTCAAATCGCCCTCCTCACCATCCTGTCCTGGCTTCCACCGTTTCACAGAGTCTTACCTTGAGTCCAGCGAAGGTCCGAAGAGCAAAACTGGGCAAGGGTCAGGGTTCAACCGGACTTTTCGCCGAAGGGAATCTGAGCTAAATCGACGTTGCTCCGTTTTCTTGTCCTGCTGCCCCTGTGTGTGTGTGTGAACTCTCTCTTGCACACACTTCCCAAACCTGGGGCTCCAAGAGGCAGGATTCAACCACAGCTGCCAACACAGGGGCTCGGAGGCTTCTCGCAAAGGCTTTTAAATTCAGGACCCACCATCAGATAAGAGCTGCTCTGAAAGGCTGAGTCTGCCCCATGGATTCTGTGCCTCTTTCCCCCCTCTCTCTTTCTTTTTCTCCCTTACAAAACTTTGCTCAAGTTCAATTGAATGAAAGGATTTATTTTTTGTTGTTTTTTTTTAAAGCAGGGGGCGGAAGAGGGAGGTGATTGACATCCTCAGCAGGCCTATCGCAGGAGGGCGGTGGCAAGGGACAATGGCGGGAGGTGGAGCTGTGCGGAGTGTAGAAGAAAAGGGGGGGAGAGAAATCTGGCAGCGAAAGGTGGGAGAGGAGTGGGCACCAACAGGCAGAGCCGGAGGGTTAAAGTTTGAGAGGCGAGTTAATGAGATGGAAATCAAATCGCTCGCTGGGGATAGGGTTGCCTCCCTGCCCCAAACCCTCTGTGTTAAAAGGTCACGGGACAAGGGAGAGGAGAAGGCAGAATGAAAGGGGGAGGGGGGGAGAGGCATATTTAATTACAGCTGGATTTAAAAGGCACATGAATAGAGTTGCAGAGGGAGCACCCGTCCGTCCGTGGAGACGCAGCGCTAGAGGTGGTGGCGGCAGAGGATGACACCTGCGCTGAGCTGTGAACAGATTAGTCCTTCCCACCCTCTGGGGACCTGCGTGAGGTTCCCACGACACCCGGCCTCCTCCCATCTCCCCCCAAAAGACTTCACAGGCACCAGTTGTGTAGCAAAGGAGGAAAGCAGTCTTTTAGTGCGGCGGAACCTACCCTTTGGAACTCCCTGCCTATGGACCCCAGGCAGGAGGCGCCTTCACTGAATGCTTTTTGGTACCTGTCAAGAAACATCGTTGTTTAGGTGAGGCTGTTGATGTAGGTTCCATCTGTTCTTTGTTTATTGCTGGTTTTTGTCTCTCGAATGTTTTAAAAGAGCTGCTTTTACTGGTGATTTTATTGTTTTAAGCTCTTAGCGAACCACTTGGAGGGGTTTGGGGTTTATTATCCTTATTAAAAAGTTCTACACTGCGCTTCATCCGAGGATCACAGGGTGTTTTATGATATAAAACTACAAAACCACATAACATAATAACAAACTAAAACAATAACCCCCCACCCACAGTTTAAAAGGCCTGGGAGAAGAGAAACGTTTTTGCCCGGCACTTAAAGATCTGTCGTGAAGGTGCCAAGCGAGTGTCCCTGGGGAGAACATCTCACAAGTGGGGAGTCACTGCCGAAAAGGCCCACTCTCAGGTTGCTGCCCTCCAGGCCTCTTGTGGACGAGGTGCACCAGGAAGGGCCCCAGACTAGGATCGTCAGGTATAATTAAGCAGTGCATAGATTTTATGAAACAAAATAAATATAGTGGGGCAGGAGAGCTGAAAATACAGTGGTACCTCGGATTACAGATGCTTCAGGTTACAGATTCCGCTAACCCAGAAACAGTACCTCAGGTTAAGAACTTTGCTTCAGGATGAGAACAGAAATCACACGGCAGCAGAGGGAGGCCCCATTAGCTAAAGTGGTGCTTCAGGTTAAGAACAGTTTCAGGTTAAGAACGGACCTCCGGAACGAATTAAGTTCTTAACCCGAGGTACCACTGTAATGCCAATATATTTCACATCTGGCCCCTTTGGTTTCAGAAAGTACATGGGTAGATGAATCTAAAACACCCAGGACACAAATTTCCACGGCCCTCTAGCGGCTCTGGTGGCTCATTAACCAGAAGTAATGTGTTGTTGTTGTTGAGTCGTTTAGTTGTGTCCGCCTCTTTGTGACCCCCGGGACCAGAGCACGCCAGGCCCTCCTGTCTTCCACTGCCTCCCTCATGCTGGTCGCTTCGAGAACACTGTCCCACCATCTCGTCCTCTGTCGTCCCCTTCTCCTTGTGCCCTCCATCTTTCCCAGCATCAGGGTCTTTTCCAGGGAGTCTTCTCTTCTCCTGAGGTGGCCAAAGTCTTGGAGCCTCAGCTTCAGGATCTGTCCTTCCAGTGAGCACTCAGGGCTGATTTCCTTCAGAATGGAGAGGTTTGATCTTCTTGCAGTCCATGGGACTCTCAAGAGTCTCCTCCAGCACCAGAATTCAAAAGCATCAATTCTTCAGCAATCAGCCTTCTTTATGGTCCAGCGCTCACTTCCATACATCACTACTGGGAAAACCAGAGCTTGAACTATACGGACCTTTGTTGGCAAGATGCTGTCTCTGCTTTTTAGGATGCTGTCTAGGTTTGTCATTGCTTTCCTCCCAAGAAGCAGGTGTCTTTTAATTTCGTGGCTGCTGTCACCATCTGCAGTGATCATGGAGCCCAAGAAAGTAAAATCTCTCACTGCCTCCATTTCTTTCCCTTCTATTTGCCAGGAGGTGATGGGACCAGTGGCCATGATCTTTGTTTTTTTTGATGTTGAGCTTCAGACCATATTCTGTACTCTCCTCTTTCACCCTCATTAAAAGGTTCTTTAATTCCTCCTCACTTTCTGCCATCAAGGTTGTATCATCTGCATATCTGAGGTTGTTGATATTTCTTCTGGCAATCTTAATTCCGTCTTGGGATTCATCCAGCCCAGCCTTTCGCATGATGAATTCTGCATATAAATTAAATAAGCAGGGAGACAAAATACAGCCTTGTCGTACTCCTTTCCCAATTTTGAACCAATCAGTTGTTCCATATCCAGTTCTAACTGTAGCCTCTTGTCCCACATAGAGATTTCTCAGGAGACAGATGAGGTGATCAGGCACTCCCATGTCTTGCCAGTAAATGTCTTTCTGGAACTCTCTAGCTTGCAAACATGCGAGAAGTAATGTATTTAGTGTTAAACTCTGGAAGCATAGACTCCATTCTGACCACACTAAGCCTTGGGAGGAACCTCCAGTTTCAGAGGCAGTCTATCTGAATTCCTCGGTTCTTAAGGACATTTGGCCTTAAGGATGCTGGATTATATGGGCCTGATTCAGCTGCTCCAGAGCTCTTCTTGAGTCCTGATGCTGAAATTGCTCAGAATGGATTTTCCATGTTCAAAGACAGAATAGCTCTGGATCCCAGATGCACTGCAGAGTTTTTGCCTGTGCTATACTGGGTCTTCAGCATCTGGGATTCAGAGGCAGAAGGGAAAGGGAAAGGATCTCTGGACGGTTGAGTCCAGTCAAAGGCGACTATGGGGTTGTGGCGATCATCTTGCTTTCAGGCTGAGGGAGCCGGCATTTGTCCACAGACAGCTTTCTGGGTCATGTGGCCAGCAGGACTAAAATGGCACAACGGAACACCATGATGGAAGCCAGAGCACATGGAGACACCATTTACCTTCCTGCCAAAGCTGTACCTATTTATCTATTTGCACTGGTGTGCTTTCAAACTGGCAGAAGTTGGGACAGAGCTCACCCCATCACGGGGATTCAAATCACCAACCTTCTGATCAGCAAGCCCAAGAGGCTCAGTGGTTAAGACCACAGCACCACCTGCTCCCTGATTCAGAGGTATACTTTATCTGAACATGGAGGTTCCATTCCTGCCCATCACCACCAGCTGGCCTCCATCTTTCACCTGATCTGACAGGACCTTCCCTGAGTTCATGTCCTCATGTCCTCAACTCCATCACCAGGGCCACAGATTTGTGGTGGTGAATTATTTCTAGCAGTACGGCACTCCTCTGTCTCTGTCTGGATGTTGGAGGAACTGGCACAATCATCACCCAGCACAATACAGAGACTTGCAAAATTACGCATTTTGTGGTTTTCCCTATGACTAAGGGACCTGGGTGCTGAACTTTAAGGTTATTGTTCTGGGGGAACCAAGGGACTTAATTGAACCTTCAGAGCACAACAGGTTTCTTGGCTGCATTCTCCTTCCTCTTGTTCCAACATAATATATTTAGCTATTTTATAAAACACGAGATTGTAAGAAGAGCCCGTCTGCTGGATCAAGCCAGAGGACCATCTACTCCAGCCCCCTGTTCTCACAGCGGCTGACCAGATGCTTCATTTGGGAAACCCGTGAGCAGGATCCAAGCCCAACAGCAGCCCTCTCCCCTCCTGGGGGTTCCAGAAACTGGTATTTGCAAGCATTGCTGGCAGAGCAGAGCCAGGCTAGCCAGTTGCCATCGGTAGCCCTCTCTCCTCCTCCGTGAATCTGTCTCATCCTCTTTTAAAGCCATCCAAGTTGGTGGCCCTCACCGTCTCCTGTGGCAGGGAGTTCACAGTTTAACCCTGGTCTGCATGAAAAGATTCTTTTTATCTGTCTCGAATCTTCCAAAACTCAGCGTCAGGTGCATGTCCAAGAATTCTAGTGTGATGAGAGATGGAGAAAAGCTGTTCCCTGCCCTCTCTCTCCATTCCAGGCCCCTTCCTAAGAGCATAAGAAGAGTGTGTTGGAGCTACAAAGGAGGAATGGAATTGTAAACTCAATGAATGTTTAATTTTGGCAAAATTAACAGCTATAATAAGAAATCAGTCGAATCAAAAATTTAAAAAAGGAGTGGAAATGTTTTGATGAATATATGGCAAAATATTGCTAAAAAAAAAAAAAGATACGCTAATATGCCTAGATTAAAATGTGAAGTACTGGATGGAAGAAAAATTAGTGAGGAAAGATAATAAGAATATGTAGATGATTTGTGAAGATTGTAGAATGCAAAGGTTATTATAAATTGTATAATGTGAAGAAAATTGAGTGGGGGCGGAGGGAAGTGGGAGGAAGGAGAAAAGAATAATATGATGGATTGAGGAAATAGAAATGTAAATGTATGGGGGGATGGGGAGGAAATGGCGTTGGTTTTGGTACATCTGTATTGTAATATGTGAGAACCAATAAATAAATAAAAAGATAATAGATGATAGATAGATAGATAGATAGATAGATAGATAGATAGATAGATGATAAATAGATAGAGATAGAGGATAGATGATAGATGATAGATAGATAGATAGATAGATAGATAGATAGATAGATAGATGATAGATAGATATAGATGAGATAGATAGATAGATAGATAGATGATAAATAGATAGATATAGATGGATAGATATAGATGATATAGATGATAGATAGATGATAGATAGATGATAGATAGAGATAGATAGATAGATAGATAGATAGATAGATAGATAGATAGATAGATGATAGATGATAGATAGATGATAGATAGATGATAGATAGATAGATAGATAGATAGATAGAGATAGATAGATAGATATAGATAGAGATAGATAGATAGATAGATAGATAGATAGATAGATAGATAGATAGAGATAGATAGATAGATAGATAGATAGATAGATAGATAGATAGATAGATAGGGGGGAGAGTGTGTTGGATCAGGCCACAGGGGGCCCATCTAGTCCAGCATCTTACTCTTCCAGTGGCCAGTCAGATGCCCATTCTGGGAGACCCACAGGCGGGATCCAGCCACAAGAGCCCCCTCCCCTTCCATGTTTCCCTGGAAGGGGCATTCAGGAACATTTCTGCCCGAGGGCAGAGCATGGGCCTTGTGGCTCCTTGTCTCCTTAGACAGACCTCTTCCCTCTCCACTGGCCCGTCCCAAAGGCTGCAACACACACGGAGACCATCCTGGGAAAGCGACCCCCGTCTCCCCCTCGCTTGAAAGACACGGCGGCGTTTGCAGGGGACAGGTAACGAAAGGAGCTCCAGGTCAGGGCTATCAGGTAACTTGCGCACCAGAGACGACATTCCCCTTTGTGCTGGGATTTTCCAGAGGCTGTTTTGGCCCAGGTGCCTTCGCAACAGTGATACTCCCTTGGAAGGCGAGGCCTTTTCAGCCGGGGAAATGGAGCTGGGGGCAGCCTCCTCGGGCGAGAAGTCCCTGGAGAGAAAAAGACGGAAACAAATCAAAGGAGGGAGCTTTCTTTTTGAGAAGCAGAAGGAACAAACACATCACACCTGTCCTTTGTCTCCCGATTTTCCTTCCCACCACATTTTCCACCAGCTTTTCTTCCTTTCCATGACCCTGTGATTCTTCCTCTCTTGCTGTTAAAACTGCTTCTCGATTCCAACTGGGTTGTTTGCAAGAGCTCCTGTGTCATCGGTTTAAAAGTCACATTCGACGATCGATGTGTGTAAAAAAACAGCAACTCTAAATAAAAGTAGTTTCCTCCCCACTGCCACCCCCCCCAAAAATAATTTTATTTATTTTTTCCCCCCCAAAAATTATTGGTTTTTACAATATTATCGACAAACAAACACACAAAACGAACAAACATAACAAACATAAATCATAACCTTATTAAAAATAACAGTTATTAACTTTGTAAAGCGACTTCCTCGTTTCCCCTTGGTTGAATTTCATTGCATGTCCTTATAACGGTTTTCCAAATCCCAATTTTTATAAACTTTAACTTAAACATTAACATCTTTAAATCTTCTCCTAATAGTATTAAACATATTATTTTATCACTTAACATAAATACAATCCTGAGCCCATTAAATATCTGGAAGCTGTTAAGTTAAACTAGCCGGAAATAGCTTCCAAAAAAATACTTTTACGAACATGAGAAGATATGAAGAGGCTTCTGAAGGGGACTCATCTAGTCCAGGCTTCTGTCCTCACAGTGGCCAACCAGAGGACCATTATAAGAAACCTGCGAGCAGGGTAATAATAATAATAATAATAATAATAATAATAATAATAATAATTTTTATTTATACCTCGCCCTTCCCGGTTCAAAAACCGGGCTCAGGGCAGCTAACAACAAATGTAAAACAATTATAAAAGCAGCATAAAATACAGTATAAAAACATGAATAACAATAAAATTTAAAAATCAATTTAGGGGAAATAAGCATTAGATAATTCCCAGGGCTAGCTGGCTAAACTGGTCCTACTTGGGTCAGCGAGGAGACCAGGGAAGAATTTGATGTGGGGTCTCAGAGCAGGTAATCTTCATAAAAGGGGGGGGGGGAGGAAGGGGAATAAAAGATCAGGCTGAGTTCAAATTAAAGGCCAGGCGGAATAGCTCTGTCTTACAGGCCCTGCGGAAGGAGGCGAAATCCTGCAGGACCCTGGTCTCCTGGGACAGAGCATTCCACCAGGTCGGAGCCACCACTGAGAAGGCCCTGGCCCTGGGGGAGGATAGTCTGACTTCCTTAGGACCTTATGGTTATTCATGGACCTTATGGTTATTCATGGACCTTAAGGTCCTCTGCGGGGCAGACCAGGAGAGGCAGTCCCATAGAATACAGGACTATCCCCTCCTGTGGCTTCCAGGAAATGGGATTCATGAGTATTGCTGCCTCTGATTGTGAAGACAGAGCATAGCCATCCTAGCTGGTCACCATCAATAGCCCTCTGCTTCCATGAATTTGTCCAGTTCTCTTTCAAAGCCCTCGGAATCAGTGGCCATCTCTGCCTCATGTGGGAGGGAGTTCCGCAGTCCCACTCTGCTGTGAGAAGAAATAAAAATTCCCTCCTGTCCGCAGAAAAGGACCTTTTCTATTCCTTGCTCTGAAACAAACACCCATGCAAGTGGGAGGCTTCCCCTCCCTCTTCCCTTTTTATCCTGACCCTTTCAAACATGCCGGGGGGGGGGGCTGGGGGAGCTGGGAGAAGAGTCTTTTAATGGAGATCCTACCACGCAAGATAAAATGAGAAGCATCGAGGCCGAGGCAAGGAGGCCCTTTTCTGAAATGCACGGGCCCTGGGTGGAATCCAAAGGGCGAGAACAAGAGATGTTCTGTTTTCATTTGTGTCGTGTGTCTCCCCCCCCACCTCAAAACCTGCCCCCCCCCCACGACTGGACCTGGCTGAGCCACTGAGAAAGAGCTGCTTGTCTCAGCAAGAAGCCAGCATCTCTCTCTCTCTCTCTCTTCTGCAATCCACATGAACCCCTGGTGATGACAAATTGCCCCCGCCTGATCAATTTGGATCTCGGGCAACCTGACAGGTATCCTTCTTGACAGAGCTGGCCGGGAGGGAGCAGACATTGCATTTTGCAAGTGGCAGAGAGTGAGAGAGAGAGAGAGAGAGAGAGAAAGAGAGAGGGGGGCACCATCAGCAGGTTCTTCAAAGAAAGAAAAATATGGGAGAAGACAAGAAGACAGGTGGAATCTTCCACTGTTGGTTTGGGAGTCTAGGGGGACAAAAGCCTATCAGAAGAGCCTGCTGGATCCGGCCAAAGGGGCCCATCTAGTCCAGCGCCCTCTTCTCACAGCGGCTGCCATGGAGGAGTGGGGGGGGGGACCCTCAAGGGAAGAGACTCAAGGGATTGGTGGTGGGACAGTGATGAGTGGTGGGAGTGAGAGGAAGGAGCAGACTGGGAGGAGGAAGAGGCAACAGGGTTTAGTGAGCAGGAAGAGGCTGTGGCAGAGAGCAGTGCAGACTCAGCTTCAGGAGCAGAAGGTGGAGAGGAGGGGGACCAAGAGGCAGAAATCAGGCAGGCTGCTGAAGAAGACAGGGGTCTCCCCTCTCCACTGGCCCCCCAGGACATGAAGAGGGATGAAGAGGACAGAGCCCAGGGAGAAAAGGTAAAGGAGCCCAAGGAACCAGGGCAGGAGGAGTCTTAGAGAGCCTTGGGAAGGCAATCCTCACAACTGCCTCATTGGGGCAAGGCCTACTGAGAAGAGCTGCTGTGATCTGTGCTGTTTCTGTTTCTTTGAATAAAGAGTTAACTGACACCTTGTGAGTTACTGCTGACCTGCCCCCAACAGCTGCCCTGACAGAGGCCACCCATGTCCTTGCTGTCCTCACTGTGGCCCAATGTCCCAAAGAAGATAGGAATCCAGATAGACTGCCTCTCCACCTGGAAGTTCCATAAGAACAGAAGTAGAGCCTGGCTGCTGGATCAGGCCCATGGCCCATCTAGTCCAACATCCTGTTCTCACAGGGGCTGACCAGATGCCCATTAGGGGAAACCCACAAGCAGGATACAGGCACAAGAGCAGGGGTCAGGAAATTTTTTCAGTATGGGGCCGGTCCAATGTCCCTGAGACCTTGTGTGGGGCCAGACTATATGGGGGGGGGGAGTGAACAAATTCCCATGCCCCACAAATAACCCAGAGATGCATTTTAAATAAAAGGACACATTCTACTCCTGTAAAAACATACTGATTTCCAGACCGTCCGCAGGTTGGATTGAGAAGGCGATTGGGCCGGATCCGGCCCCCGGGCCTTAGTTTGCCTACCCATGCACAAGAGCAACTCTCCTTTCTTGTGGACTAGATGGGCCCCTTGGCTCCTCTTAGGTCCTTCTAAGACAGCTCCTCCCATCCTTCTCTCCCCCCCCCCCCTGCGATACTTCAATTTTGTTCCCATCCCCTCAGCTGCTCCCTTCATTAAAAACTCATTGCTGCACTGTTGATTATTTCTGCTATGCAGACGTGGCCAGCAGAAAATGCATTATTAATTTGACATGGGGAAGGCAGGTGGGGGGCAGAGAGGGGCGAGTTACACAAGTCCTGCTGTCCTTCTGACGTTAAACTTAAGCGGAGCACACACAGCTCCCTCCTCCTTCTGGATTCACACTACTGTACATAGGAACTGTGGAAGCTGTCAGCTGCCCAGTCAAAGCATTGGCCCATATACCCCAGTATTGTCTACACCAGGGGTCAGCAAACTTTTTCAGCAGGGGGCCGGTCCACTGTCCCTCAGACCTTGTGGGGGGCCGGACTATATTTGGAAAAGAAAAAAATATGAATGATAACCCAGAGATGCATTTTAATTAAAAGGACACATTCTACTCATTTAAAAACACACTGATTCCCAGACCGTTCGTGGGCCAGATTGAGAAGGTGATTGTGCTGGATCTGGCCCCCGGGCCTTAGTTTGCCTACCATGGTCTACACCAGTGGTGTCCAAACTTTTTTCAAAGAGGGCCAGATTTGATGAAGTGAAGGGCCATGAGGGCCGACCAAAGTAGTTGACCTTCTTTAAGGATTGAAGTTGTTGAGGGCTTTTAAAAGGATTTTACCCCAGGAAATAAACTGCCACAGGGGCCGGATTAAACCAACCGACGGGCTGGAACAGGCCACTGAAACAGACGGAATTTGGACATGCCTGGTCTACACTGGCTGGCAGCAGCTCTCCAGGGGTTCAGGCAAGGAGTCTCTCCCAGCCCCACCTGGGAGATGCTGGGGGTTGATTAAGGGGCCTTCTGCATTCCAAGCAGCTGCTCTAGCAAAGCCCCAGGGTATATTCCAGAAATATAATCTGTGGAAAGACTTGAGGCCCATAAAGTTTTTTGGGGGGCTGCTTGTGGGCTTCCCACTGGGGCATGTGGTTGGTGCCTGTGAGAGCAAGACGGGGCCCCTTTGGCCAGGCTCTTCTTATGGAGCCTCCAGGTCTGTTGCTGTTGTTTAGTTGTTTAGTGGTGTCCGACCCTTCGTGACCCCCTGGACCAGAGCACGCCAGGCACTCCTGTCTTCCACTGCCTCCCTCATGCTGGTAGCTTCGAGAACCCTGTCCCACCATCTCGTCCTCCGTCGTCCCCTTCTCCTTGTGCCCTCCATCTTTCCCAGCATCAGGGTCTTTTCCAGGGAGTCTTCTCTTCTCATGAGGTGGCCAAAGTCTTGGAGCCTCAGCTTCAGGATCTGTCCTTCCAGTGAGCACTCAGGGCTGATTTCCTTCAGAATGGAGAGGTTGGATCTTCTTCCAGTCCATGGGACTCTCAAGAGTCTCCTCCAGCACCAGAATTCAAAAGCATCCATTCTTCAGCGATCAGCCTTCTTGATGGTCCAGCTCTCACCTCCATACATCACTACTGGGAAAACCAGAGCTTTAACTATACAGACCTTTCTCGGCAAGGTGATGTCTCTGCTAGAGGCAGTCTATCTTGCTTCCTATGTCCATAGGTATATTTGGTCACCGTGAGAAGAAGAAGCTAAACTAGACAGCCCCCCTTGGGCCTGATCCAGCTACAGGGCTCTTTTTCATGTTCTTCTTCATTTAATCTGCACAACAACCCTGTGAGGTAGGCTAGGCTGAGAGGAAGTGATTGGCCCAAGCTCACTCAGGGAGCTTTATCGCTGAGCAGGGATTCAAACCCTGGTTTTCCAGGTCTTCGTCTGACACTACACCGCACTGGCTTTCCGAAAGACCTTCTACTCTGAGGCAGAAAGGACAATTTACGCACCATCCATTATGCAACCATTTGAGTGCCTCCACCGCTCCTGACAGCCTTGGAACTTACTTCATACAGACGTGGATTTCATTTCGTGCCAATCTGGGCATCTGAAGAGCTGATACCTATAGATATGTCTAAATTAAGAGGGAGGGATAGATGGTTATCGAATCTTAATGTGAGCTGATTCTTTTGGTCACCTTCACTTTATCTGTTCAATTCTTATTAAAATCAAGACTAAATAAATAATTGCAACAGAGTGACTGGCTGATGGCCGAACCAAAAGTCTTGGAAGGCAGTGAGCTTTCCTTCGCTGCAGATTTCTAAATCAGGGGGCCACCTGTCAGGGATACTTGAGCTGCGAATCCTGCATCACAGGGGGTTAGACTAGATGACTTTTGGGGTTCCCTTCCAACCCTACAATTCTATGAACAACAGCAGCGGCAGCAGCAGCAGCAACAACTCTCCTCCACTGGAGGTTTTCCAGCAGATGCTGGATGATCACCCATCAGTGATTCGTTAGCTGTGATTCCGGCACGACGGGGGGTTGGACTAGATGACCCTCGGGTACCCCTTTCAACCCCACAATCCCATGATTCTATAAGAGCGTGACTGGCTGGTGGCCTGTCGTTTCCCTTCTCCCCCCCCCCGCGACACTCGGCACACACCCAACCCTCAGCGACACCCTCCGACGAGTTCCAAAATCATGCCTGGTCGTGCGTTTTCGGGGAGGGGGCGGCGATGTTGGTTCTGCTTCGCCCGCCAGAGCTCCCCCTCCCGGTTCTCTCTTTAAGCCGAGACGGTGCAGCCTCGCCACCATTTAGCATCCCAGCCAAAGGACGTCCAGAGCCGTTGCCTTGGCGACGGCCGGGAAGTAAGGGTGCCTGGGAACGCGGTTGGGGGGGGGGAGTCTCCCATATATAGAGAGGGAGAGACTGACTCCGGGGCTGATGAGCTGCAGCTAAATTTAGGCGGAGGAGGGAAGGAGCAAGAGGCGCCGGGGATGTCATGCAGGGGGGCCCGGGCGAGATGGGCCCCGCCGGGGGGCGGCCACGGATCCTGCCCAGCCCTCCCTCTCCGCTCTCCACGCTGCTGCCGCCGCTGCTGACCTCAAGAGGCAAGACGCTTTCAGCACCACCAGGTGAGCGGACAGCTCCCTCGAGGGACCCAGCGGCCTTAGCAAAGGATGGAGGAGGAGGAGGAGGAGGAGGAGGATGCAGGGACCGGGTTGCCAAGGAAACGAGCTCGTGGCGGCATCGCGGGCAGGGGTCCTTCCCGGGTGGGAGTGGGCTGGGAAGGAGGTCACGGAGAGAATAACCTTCTCAGGGGAAGCAGCCTTGCAAGTAGAAGTCTCTGGTTCAACCCCCCTGGGGCATCTCCTCCAGGCAGGGTTGGTGAAACCCTGATGAGCCACTGCTGCCGGTCAGTGTAGGCAATATGGAGCTGGGTAGACCAATGGTCAGACTCAGTAGAAGGAAGGCAGCGTCCTCTGTTCCTGTGAGAGGGGTGGAGGTCTCATGGACAAGCTGGAAGATGTGTAGAGGAGAGCAAATCAGGGGGGAAGGGGAGAACCAGAGAATGGTAGAGTTGGAAGGGTACTCCAAGGGTCATCTAGTCCAACCCCCTGCAATGCAGGAATCCTACCCACAGGTGTCCCTGGGTGGGCTCGAACCACCAACCTTCTGGTTAAGAGCCAGACACCAGGGAATAATGCATACCGCTCTATTTGGGCCTTGGCCAGACCCTACCAGGAGTCCAGTGTCCAGTTCTGGGTGCCACAATTTAAGGAGGATATCGAGAAGCTGGAAGGTTGTTCAGAGGAGGGCAACCAAGATGATCCAGGGTCTAAACATCAGGAAGAACTTTCTGACAGCAAGAGCTGTTTGGCAGTGGGACAGACTTTCCTCGCGAGGTGGTGGGCTCTCCTTCCTTGGAGGTTTTTAAGCAGAGGCTGGATGGCTCTCCGTCAGGGATTCGTCAGCTGTCATTGCAGGGGGTAGGACTAGATGACCCTTATGGCCCCTTTTGACTCTATGATTGTGTCTTACCTGCCCCGAAACCTGCCATAGCCAGTCTACTCAGTTTAGGCTTATATATCTAGGAAGCTGTCTTGTACTGATTCAGAGCCTTAGGGTCCAGCTAGCTCAGTACTTGCTGCACTGACCGGCAGGCGCTCTCCGGGGTCTCTCCCAGCATTAGCAGGAGGCACTGGGAATTGAACTTGAACTGCCTGCAGAGCAAGTGCTCTAACCACTCAGCCAGTAGCTCTTCCCCTTTACATAAAGCAAGTTTCCAGTCCTCATGGTTCTGAGTTGCAGAGTATACTGCGAGGCCTTAACAGCAGATGAGGAGGGAAAGTCGTATCTCACGTCCCACCTCTTATGCTTCCTTTCCGTAAAATCTGCAAACTTATTTTTATTTAAAACTTTCATGCCCCACTCTCCATTGCAAGGGCAATTCCAGAGTGAGTTGCAAAGTAAAAATCAATGGTATCCCCTGTTTTAATTCTGAAAACAACAGCCATGGAAGGTAGGGAAGACTGGGGAATGGGAGAGAAGGGGCAAAGGAGAGCAGGGGAGAAAGGTCAATTTCCCTAAAAATCACAGAATTGTATATGCTTATTATGCCTTGTTTTATCATGACCATAACAACTTTTTTAAGGCAGCAAAAGCAGAGAGGGAGTTTTTAAAGGGTCTCTTGCAAACTTCCTGAGAAGCCAGGGGCATGAACCAAGATCTCTCTTTTCATAAATATGTAAATTTTTAACATCTCATCTTTGCAAAACCAGCCGTGCAAAGTAGGATAAGCCCGATGGAGGGATATAATATGAAGGGGAGCCCTGCAGGCTTCAAGGGTGTTTTGGGTTTTGAACTGAAGCCTCTTGCCCAGATAAATCTGGATCTGCTCCCTTGTTTCCTTTTACAGCAACACTGCAAGGTAGGACAGCCAGAGGGAGGAAGAGGGCTGGTGGAGATATTTGGGTTTTTGACACCAGTCACTTCCCAATAGATATTTAAATCCTCTGTATTATTATGGATACTTCAGTCAGTCAGTTTCTTAACTGCCTTTCTAAAAACAACAACAACAAACCGAAGGTAACTTATAAAAATATATAATATGCAGAGTTTAAAACCAGACAGTAAAACAACAATTTATCCATATAATATTAAAAAGCCATGCATGCAATCCAATTTAAAGAAAAGCAAATATCAAGACCAGCAGAAAAAGAAAAAGCAACCAGTCCCACCGATGAAAACAGCAAAGAAAATATTTGATACTGAGACGGACGCCAGTCCTTCCCTATAATGTTATCCTTTTGACAACAACCCTGTAAGGTAGGAGAGGCTGAGGAGCAGCAGAGGGAGACCAAGGAAGGCCTAATTCTTTGAACATCAAGGGCACCTGAACTCCTAAGAAGCTGCTTTCTGCAGAGTCAGGCCCTTGGTCCACACTGAGCAGCAGCAACTCTCCCGGGTTTCAAACAAAGAGACCTTCCCACTCTTGCCTGGAGACATCCCTGGGCCTTGAACCCATGACCTTCTGGGCTGCCACTGAACAACAGCCCTTCAGGACCCCTGTCCTCATGGCAGGGGGTGGACTAGATGAGCCCTTGGGCGGCTTTCTGCAATTCTATTATTCTATCTGCCAATCCTTGTGCCTAACAATTGATCAGTCGGGTGAGCAGGAAGAGGCATGGCGGTTTTGCGGGGACACCATCCCCCCCGGTGCATTTCATTTTTCAGCAAGGAAGTTAAAATAAGTAGGGAGATGGAAGGGGGAAAGGGGGGGGCAGTCAGGCTGCAAATTGAGGGCCAGGCAAGGCCAGATGTTGGTGGGTTGGCAAGAGCAGGGAACCTTTTCTTCTCCACAGGAACATTGGTGTGTTGGGTGGGGTTGGCGGTTCTTAGGAAGGTCTCAGGGCTTGGGAACAGGGCTTGTGTCCCAGTCCCCAGTGAAAATAGGGGAACTCCTTGGGGGCTCAACACCCCCATTCTCCTAAGGCTCTGCTCTACTGCCACACTTGGAAGCAGCGATTTTTCTGAATGCCAGTCGCTAGAAAATGCAGGAAGGGAGAGGGCTCTCGTGGTGGAATCCTGCTTGTGGGTTTCCCATAATGGGCATCTGCTGGACTAGATGCCCTCCCCCCTTTGGCCTGATCCAGCAGCCAGGCTCTTCCTAGGTTCTTATGAACCTCCAAGCAGCAGCCAGCAGACAGCAAGGTTGAGCTACCAAAGACCACCAGCCAGGAGCCTAGGCTGATGGGCAAAGAATCAGGACCATGGAGAGAGCTTCAGGAGGGGAGTCTGAACACGGCTCAAAAATAAGAGGCAGCGTCCAAGCTGGCATTGTGAGGTTGCAGCTGAAGCGCATCAGGGGGTGCTGTGCGCGCGCACACACACACACACACACACACACACACACCTCTCCCCAGGGCTGCCCTACTTGGTGTGCTTGTTCCTCCCTCTCCTTGCCAGCTCGCTATGAGGAGAAAGGGGAAGGGGCTGAAGTCCACACTCTGTCTTGTCTCTGCCAGGGTGCTGGCATGGACTGGGTCCCAGATAGGAATGGGGGCATGAATGCAATGCAGGAAGAGGAGGAACGCCAGCTGCAAAACAACACACATAAAAAACCCCACCTGGATTCTTTTTGCAGTGGGCACCTCGGTTTTTCACTGGCAGAGAAGGGTTCAAGAGGGGCTTCTAAGGGCCTGGATATGCAGGGCTCAGCCTTGGGGTACAGAGTTGGGCCCAGGGAGGTGTACCTGGGACCTTCGCCCCCAGACCTGTGAGTTAAAGCACTTGCCAACTTTGCAGCAATCTGTTCCTAGCGTTGCGTCTGACGTAAGAGAAGCACGCGGACTCCTCTGCCCTGCGCTATGGGGAGGGGGGAGAGTCTGCCTGCAAACCATCAAAACGAAAGGCGGGGGGGGGCGTCCTGTTGGGTCTGGGTCCCCTTGTGAGATTGGGCTTTAAAAGGCAGTGAATCCTGTAAATTAATTCTGACCCTTTTGAAAAAAACAAAGCAAAACACAATCTTTCTTCCATATTGAAACTCCTGCCGGTCAATTGACCCAAAAGTTCGAGTAGCCTAAGAAAGCAAAGCATCTCTCAATCCCCTTTCACAGAACAGTCGAATTACAGGTTTGGAAGGGGCATCAAAGGGCCATCTAGTCCAACCCCCTGAAATGCAGGAACCACGGCTAAAGAATCTCTGACAGGCTGCCAATCCAAGCTCTGCTTAAAAACTTCCAAGGGAGGAGAATCCGCCACCTTCCGAGGGAGTCTGTCCCACTGCCAAACAGCTCCTACTGGCAGAAAGTTCTTAATGATATTTAGTCAGACTCTCTTTTATTGCCATTTAAATTGATTGATTTGGGTCCTCCACTCTGGACTCCTCCCTGCAAAAAGCTTCACTGGAGCTTTTAAAGGAGAGCTTGGATGCCCACCTGCCAGGGATTCTTCAGCTGTGAATCCTGAATTGCAGGGGGTTGGACTAGATGACCCTCAGGGTCCCCTCTGACCTTAGAATACTCTGAGTCTATGAACACATTCTCAGGTGAGAGGGGCCTCTTTCCCCAAACACTGCCTATTAATAACCAAAGACAGACACGGTTTATCGGGAACAGGTGCAATTGTTCAATTATTGCTGTGGACGCAGTTTAAAAATAGAGCCGTGCTTAATCAGTCGAGCCATCTGGGCCTCGACAACACACCCACCCGCTCTCCTCGCAGCTTCGCCACCAGCCCCGCTGAGGGAGGCACAGATCCGTGGGCCCAGATCAGGACAGGCAGCCTGGGAGGGAGCTGGGCGATCTCCTCCTCCAGCCTAAAGACCCGGAACAAGCCTTTAAACACGCATGGGAAATAAGCATGTGATTTGAAACTTTATAAGTGGTGCTTGCAACTTATTCCACAACAACAAACTGAGGCAGAGGGGGAAGGCTTACATATTGCATTTTTTAAAAGGCCAAGTTTCTAGGCTTCGTGGTTGCAACTTCAGATTTTGAAGTGTGCAAGCCTTAGATCACATAGTTGAGCTGTGGAACTCCTTGCCACAGGAGGCATCGATAGCCACCAACCTGGGTGGCTTTAAAAGAGGATTAGACACATTCATGGAGGAGAGGGCTATCAGTGGCTACTAGCCACAATGCCCATGGTCTGCCCGCACAGATGGAGGCAGTCCATGCTTTTGAATAGCCTTGTTGCTCAAATCCACAGGAGGGCAGAGGGCTATTGCATTCAGATCCTGCTCTTGGGATTCCCCTTGGGGCTACCGACAGCCCACTGTGAGGGCAGAATGCTGGACTAGAGCTGCCACAGGTCTGATCCAGAATGTTGCCCTTTTGACCTTCCTTTTCCTTCAAGCCCTTTCTCAGTCTCTGTGTGCCTTGGAATAATTCCCTGCTCCCTTTAGTTTTTTTGGGCTTTGCCACGCTGCGCTCTTTCGGAAGGGAGGGCAGGATATAAATTTAGCATCACAGATTGCAGAGCTGGGGTCCCCATCCAGTCGGCCTCTTGCTGTGCAGGAATCACAACTCAAGAATCCCAGCGACAGAAGCCAGCAGGAACAGGCTCCCTGTTCTGTAAATTCCAGCATCCAGTGTCTCCCAGTGCAGAGAAACATGGCTGTTATGTAAACCCCACTTTTTCTGTGTTTACACCTGCAGAGGTAGGTGTGTGTGTTTTAAAAAACTGATGCCTGTCTAGGCACAATACCCACTTAGTGAGAGCCTTCCCCCCCCCCAAATCCACGTCACCCTCTCCTTGAACCCACCATGCGAAAAGGATGCCAGTTTTAGCATCGGCAGGTCCCACACCACACCCGCACGCAGGCAGGCAGTTTAAAAACACACCGGCGCATGCCAGGAGCAGGATGAATAATGCCAATGTTTTTGCAGCATGGGGCAGCACCATGAAGATGATATTTTCTGCAGCCAGCGATCCCTGGGAATAGGGATGGGCGATGCTGGGCCCGCGATGAATTGCAAAGTGGGTGCAGGAATGGTAGCAAAAAAATGTTTCCTGGGAGCAGTTAATGTTCCTGCAAGCACAGTTAACAGAGCACTTTCTGGAGACTCCAGGGGCCCAGTGGATGACACCATTGGTCTGTTACATCAAAAATTCACAGAACAGAGCCTTGCAGGACCTTAAATGGGCCTGTTCTGCCACAAAGGCAGCTGTGGGACCCTGAGCTGCTTTCTCAGTGGCTATGGGTTCACAACCTGGACTCTTCTCCATGTCATCTGGTGCCACAATAAGCCTGCAAGCGCTTAAGGGGCCACAGAACTCACAGCATAATGGAATCATAGAGTTGTATGGGTTCCCAGGCCTCACCCCCAGCAATGCAGAATTAACAACTGAAGCACCCCTGGCAGATGGCTATCGAACCTCTGTTTAAAAACCTTGAAGGAAGGAGAGTCCACCGTCTTCCAAGGGAGACCGTTCCACTGTTGAATCTTGAAATAATACTCTTGAATTCTAGCATAATATTCCTTCCTTCTCCTCCCAGCCCACCTTCCGCTCCTCTCTCCAGCATCCTTGGATGTACAGAAAGTAGAACTGGCATCCTCTAGCATCTAGTCTCATTCCCAGGGACTAGGGTCCTGATCCCAGGAGATCAAAGCCACTAAGCATAACATCCACAGTCCAAACAAGTCAGGTCCAGAGCATCAGTCTTGGTCCAAACCTGGAGCAGAGGCAAGGTCACCAGAATAAGGTTGGGTGTGTGTGGCTGGAGTGAAGAGCAAAATGCCAAAATCCTGTGTCTTGTATGCTTTAGTTGAGATTCCTGCACTTCAGAGGGTTGGGCTAGATGACCCTTAGAGTCCCTTTCAGCTCTGCACTTCTGTGATTCTATAATTCTGTGATTCCTGAAGGGCCACGATCTTCCTCTGGGGGCTCTGTGAGTGTCACCAGGTAAGGGCTGGACACGACTTCAAGAAAGGTCTCTCTATCAAGCCCCAGAGCGCTAGTTGTGATTTGGCAAGTGGGTGCAGTTTTCACAGTGAAGATTTAGGCATAAAAGGCTTAAAAATACAGGAGCGACACCCGCCTTGTGACTGCACAATCACACTCTCAAATTTTGACACTTCTCTGCTTTTACCGTTTGAAGATAAAATGCTTCCGTTTTGTGGAACAGACAGCCTCGTCGCTGCTCCTGTTTCATCTTGTCTGCTTATTGCCTGGGTAGCAACTCGCACCTGGCTCCAACCATAGCCCTGGCATGGAGTCAGCGGGGAAGGGTTCCCAAGCGCTGGAATAGTTTGCTGGCAAAAGGTCCCAGATTCGGTCCCCTTTGGCATCTGCAGGTAAGTTTGGGCAAAGACCCCCCTGCCTCGAATATCCTGGAGAGCTGCTGCTGCCAGCCAGTGAAGGCAGAACTCAGTAAGATGGAACCCCAAAGTCCAGCTCAGTATAAGGCAGCTCTCCTCAGGTAAACTCTTTATTCTGAATCACGAGGACTAGAATCCTGCTTTGCTTTTGAAGGGAGGGCCCCATGTCAGTGGCAGAGCCCCTGCTTGGCATGCAGAAGGCCCAGCTGCAATCCCCACTAGCAGCTTCTCCAAGAAAGGCTGGAAAAACACCCCTTTCCTGCGTGAAACCTTGGGGAGCTGCTGCCGGTCAGAACAGGCAACACTGAATATTCAGCCACTTATTATTGAGGGGAAGTGTGTGGAACAGGTCTCCGTGTTTCGATTTCTATGAATGGAGCTGAGAGACGACCTAACCTGGGGAGAAAACAGCAAATACCTGATGAAGCGAGCACAGCAGGTTATATTTTCTGAGAATCCTCCGGAAAAACAATCTCTCAAAGGACCTCTTGATGGCATTTTACCACTGTGCAGTGGAGAGTGTATTAACTTATGGTCTATGTGTGTGATTTGGGAGCTGCATGGCCAGGGAAAGAACAATGCTGTCCAGGGTTGTAAAGACTGCAGAGAGAATAATTGGGTGCCCTCTTCCCACCTTAGATCAAATCTGCACTTCCAGGTGCCGTAAGAAAGCGGCAGAGATAGCGCAGGATAGTGCGCACCCCGGAAACAATCTCTTTCAGTTTCTGCCTTCTGGAAGAAGGTACAGGGTTATAAAGACCAGGACCAGCCGCCTGAGAAATACTTTCTATCCAAATGCGATTTTGGTTCTAAACGCAGCATAAGGGGTCTCTATTGAATAGTGTATTTTAAAATGGGGTTTCAGAGTTTTTAGGGGTTTTTGAATGTTTTGTGTAGTTTTTCAGTTTCATTGTTCTGCATGGGACAATGACAATAAAGATATCGTATATCGTATGTATATATATCGTAGTCAGTGGCCTGGCTCTGCACCAGGCAGCTTCCGGCACTAACCCGGCCTCCTGCGTTTCCCCCTCCGCAGACTGGGAGCCGCTGCCCGGGCCCCGCGAGCTCTAACATGGCAAAGGACAACTCGGCCTTCTCCTCCATCCATGAGCCCCTGGCGCCCGAAGCAAAGGTCCCGGGGCCCCAGCTCAAGCCGGCAGCCCTGCGGCGCCTGGGCGAGGAGCCCGAGAAGGCAGAGAAGAAGCGGGGTCGCCAGCGGTACGTGGAGAAGGACGGCAAGTGCAACGTCCAGCATGGCAACGTCCACGAGACCTACCGCTACCTGACGGACATCTTCACGACGCTGGTGGACCTCAAGTGGCGCTTCAGCCTGTTGGTCTTCATCCTGGCTTACGCCAGCACTTGGTTGTTCTTCGGCCTCATCTGGTGGTTCATCGCCTACTGCCGAGGAGACCTGGACCACCTGGGCGACGACGCCTGGACGCCCTGCGTCAACAACCTCAACGGCTTCGTCTCGGCCTTCCTCTTCTCCATCGAGACGGAGACCACCATCGGCTACGGCCACCGGGTCATCACGGACAAGTGCCCCGAGGGCATCATCCTGCTCTTGCTGCAGGCCATCCTGGGCTCCATGGTCAACGCCTTCATGGTGGGCTGCATGTTCGTCAAGATCTCGCAGCCCAACAAGCGGGCCGAGACACTGGTCTTCTCCTCGCACGCCGTGGTCTCCCTGCGCGACGACCGCCTCTGCCTCATGTTCCGCGTGGGGGACCTGCGCAACTCACACATCGTGGAGGCCTCCATCCGAGCCAAGCTCATCAAGTCCAAGCAGACCCAGGAAGGGGAGTTCATCCCCCTCAACCAGACAGACATCAACGTGGGCTTCGAGACTGGAGATGACCGCCTCTTCCTGGTCTCCCCGCTCATCATCAGCCATGAGATCAACGAGCACAGCCCCTTCTGGGAGGTCTCTCGGGAACAGCTCAAGAAGGACGACTTTGAGATCGTGGTCATCTTGGAGGGGATGGTGGAGGCCACAGGTAGGTGGGGGAGGGTGGGCGGGAGGGAGGGAGGGAGGGAGGGGACCCCCCAAAATTGTCCAACCCATAAGCCAACTTTTATATGGCCACTGGAAACTTTCCTTTCCCACCAGGACCTGCCCACGCAATTGAGGACACCTTTCCACAATGGTTAATCGATGTCTGGATTTTTTCCACTTTTTATAAGGTTTTTAATTGTACAGTTTTGTGGTTAATTGCTGAGAGCTGAGAGAGAGAGAGAGATGAAGAAGAAGAAGAAGAATTTCCTGCCTTTTCTCCTGATGGGACGAAAGGCAGCTTACAGACAGAAACAAGAACCGCTAAAAACATAGAAAATTTGATTATTAAAATACAATTAAACATTGAGAGAATATAAAACTATATACACATATGAGCTCTGTTAAAACCACACCATTAATTGCAATAAAAACAGTGTGGCCCCAGGCCTTAAAAGCAGTCAGTTCCCAAACACCTGTTGGAACAAGAAGGTTTCCACCTGCCAGTGGAAGGGAAGGACAGCAAAGAGCTTCTCCAGGGAGGCAGCTCCAAAGTTGTCTGGGAGCAGCCACCACCGAGAAGGCCCTGGGAGAACAGGCTGCTGGACTAGAGAGGCCTTGGGCCTGATCCAGCACGCTCTTCTTGCATTCCTAAGGCAGCTTCTTGTGTTCCTAATGAGCCTCAGCACCTCGCCCAGCGACACTCCTGCAGGTGAGCTCATGGGATTGAGCTGGGATAGAAGGCCCTAGGCCAGGGGGAGGCAACCTAAGGCCCGGGGGCCAGATCCGGCCCAACCGCCTTCTCAATCTGGCCTGCAGATGGTCTGGGAATCAGTGTGTTTTTACATGAGTAGAATGTGTGCTTTTAAATGCATCTCTGGGTTATTTGTGGGGCATAGGAATTCGTTCATTTTCTCTCTCCAAAATATAGTCCAGCCCCCCACATGGTCTGAGGGATGGTGGATGGGCCCATGGCTGAAAAAGCTTGCTGACCCCTGCCCTAGGCAGTCCCTAAGCTAGAACTGGGCTTATGAGTAGATAGGCAGCCAGAAACTGCCTTATCCCGAGTGAGACCATTGGTCCATCTACCTATGCTTTGCCTGCACTGACTGGCAGTGGCTTTCCTGACTTTCAGACTCTGGGGTTTCTCCAAGCCCTTCCCAGAGATGCCGGGGGGATTGATGCTGGGACTTCCAGTGCTGGTTCCTACAGGCCTCCCCCCCCCAATAAACCAAGGTTCTAGTCCTCATGTTTCTGAGTAAGGCTATAGGTCCTTCTCACAGCGCTGAGCTGTGGCCGGTGGTGTGCAAATGAACCCAGAGTCTCAGGAACTTTCAGGGGGGGCCTTCCCTCTCAGGGGGTCCCCATCCTTTTCTTCACCTCCCAGGACCCTCCAGCGTTGACTTCTCTCCCCTTCTCTGCCCTGTGTGCACTTGCATAAGCCTCGCGGTCTGAGTGCTGTTTGCAAAGGCTTCTGGCTCACAGATGGCGTGCCGGGGGGGGGTGTGTGTCAGGCTTTGAAGATCACTGGGCTTGGTTGGGGTGGGCTGGTGGGGAGGGGGGAGACTCAAAGGACCAGCAGATGATCCCCAATGGTCTGGCTCAATATAAGGCAGCTTCCTATTTAAATCAGAACCATGAGGACTAGAACTTTGTTTTTTAGATGAAAGCCTCCATGGCAGAACAGTTGCTCTGCATGCAGAACGTCCCAGGTGGAAGTGGGGCTGCTTGCTCTTTCTGAAAACCTGGAGAGCCACTGCTGCCAGTCAGTGCAGACAGTACTGAGCCAGGTTGCTTGTGCTGCTTAAACACAAGTCAAAGCGGCGTTGGTGTGCTTTGAAAACTGGGGCAAGCGCTCTGCAGTTTCTCTCTTGGCTGCGCAATTTAGTGGGGCAATGAAGCCATTTTCTGTTGATTAAGCTGCTTGGGGCTATATATACATCCAGTTGCCTAAGAATTTCTTCCTTTGATAGCATTTTTGCCTGGTTTAGCTTAGTTTTCCCCTTTAAGGGCCGTCCAAAAGATGGAAAATATTGTTCTGTGGAGCACCCTGAGACCTCTGGGTATAGGGTGGTATATAAATTCAATAATAAATGAATAATAATAATAATAATAATAGGTGGACCCAACAGTCAGTATATAAATCTAATAATAAGTACCGTATACTGAAGAGAAGCATTCCTCAGGCGGCAGCAGTGGGGCAGGCAGGGTGCCTCCTCTTGGCCTTCCACCGCCTGAGGCAGGTGATTCAGCTCGCCTCATCGGTGGGCCGGCTCTGCTCTTTGCGTATGAAGAAGCTCAGCAGGAGATGGAACAACTTGACTTAGGCAGGGGTCAGCAAACTTTTTCAGCAGGGGGCCAGTCCACTGTCCCTCAGACCTTGTGGGGGGGGTCAGACTATATTGGGGGGTGGTGAACGAATTCCTATGCCCCAGAAATAACCCAGAGATGCATTTTAAATAAAAGCACACATTCTACTTATGTAAAAACACGCTGATTCCTGGACCGTCCATGGGCTGGATTAAGAAGGCGATTGGGCCCAATCAGGCCCCCAGGCCTTAGTTTGCCTACCCATGACTTAGGGAAACGGTGGGCAGCTCATGTAAGATAGATCCCTGTCGCAATAGGCAGGGAGTTCCAAAGGGTAGCTAAAAAGGTAAAGGGACCCCTGACAGTTAGGTCCAGTCATGGCCGACTCTGGGGTTGCAGCGCTCATCTCGCTTTATTGGCCGAGGGAGCCAGCGTACAGCTTCCGGGTCATGTGGCCAGCAGGACTAAGCCGCTTATGGCGAACCAGAGCAGCACACGGAAACGCCGTTTACCTTCCCGCCGGAGCGGTACCTATTTATCTACTTGCACTTTGAAGTGCTTTCGAACTGCAAGGTGGGCAGGAGCAGGGACCGAGCAACGGGAGCTCACCCCGTCGCGGGGATTCGAACCGCCAACCTTCTGATCGGCAAGTCCTAGGCTCAGTGGTTTAACCCACAGCGCCACCCGCGTCCCTAAAAGGGTAGCTACTGCCACATATAAGATGGGTTTCATGCCAGGTCATTACATGGCACCAGCTCGGCCGGTTGAACGTCCACCTCCATCTGAAGGTGGCGTTTGGTGACTCTGCCCATCCTGACTCAGTTTCCCCACTTTCTCTGCTTTGACCCCCCCCCCCCCAGGGATGACCTGCCAAGCGCGAAGCTCGTACCTGATGGACGAGGTCCTGTGGGGCCACCGCTTCATGTCCGTCCTCTCTCTGGAGGACGGCTTCTACGAAGTGGACTACAACAGCTTCCACCAGACCTTCGAGGTGCCCACGCCCAGCTGCAGCGCCCGGGAACTGTCCGAGGCGGCCGCCCGCATGGATGCCCACCTCTACTGGTCCATCCCCAGCCGGCTGGACGAGAAGGTGGAGGAAGGGACCACCGAGAAAGCGGCGGTGGAGGAGGACGCGGACAAGGAGAGGAATGGGAACCTTGCCAGTGCTGAGAGCGAGTCCAAGGTCTGAGGGGGCCATGGGGAGAGGTGGCCAGGCCACGGCAGGAGGCCCCGCTCCAGGCATGCTTCCCAGCGAGGAGGAAGCACGGACAAGCCGCAGAGAGAGCGAGGCGACAGGGCAGGTGGCCGGAGAGTGGGAGGAGGATGCGGGGCTTCATCGACGGACCAGAGAAGGGCCCCTGAAAAGGATTCTTAATGACCCCCTTAAAAACCAGCTGTTCCCCCAAAACTCCAGATATCGTCAGACTCCAACGCCCAGCAGCCGGGATTTTGGACGGAGGGAGCTGTCATCCGTCGGGGAGGACCTGGGGTTGGGAAGGTTTGCCTTTCACACACACAAACCCTGACATTTGTATCTGTACAGCCAGCCAATAAACCTGGGCAATAACAAGGAAGGTGGAGTCCTGACTGGGGATCCTGGAGGTGGTCTAACTTCATGGGAGACTCTGGGGCTGGGGGGGGGGTCTTTTGCAAGGGGGTGGAGAAAGGATGGGAGGCTGGCCAAGATCCACCCCTATGAACCCACCTGCCTTCCTCACAATCACAGAACTGTCAATTTGGAAGGGACTTCTAAGGGTCCTCAACTCCCCGCAATGCGGGAATCACAGCTAAACCACCCCTGACAGATGGCCAGCCAACCTTCATTTAAATAACTTCCCTTGGGGCAGGGGATAAATAATAAATTTATTTATTTATTTATTTATTTATTTATTTATTATTATTATTATTATTATTATTATTATTATTATTATTATTATTGTCAGGTGCAGGTCTGCAGAAAGATGCAGGTCTCCGTTGACAGTGAACGCTTTATTTAGGTTGCAGGTAGGTAGTTGGTCTGCCAGAGTCAAAACAAAAAATTCCTTCCAGTAGCACCTTAAAGACCAACTAAGTTAGTTCTAGGTATGAGCTTTCGTGTGCATGCACACTTCTTCAGATACAATACCAATAACAAACTTAGTTGGTCTCTAAGGTGCTACTGGAAGGAATTTTTTAAATTTTGTTTTGACTACGGCAGCCCAACATGGCTACCTACCTGTAACTAGTTTCAGAAATAATTTCAGAAATAGACTGGAAAGAGAAGTTGCTGAATTGCAACTTCTTACCAAACTTAAAACCATGGAGAGACCTGGACTGAATAGAGACATTGGATTCTTCTCTCATTATACATGATAAAGCTATTTTTAGCCATCTCACCCCTTGCTTTTTCCTATAAGACCAATTGCAGTCATTAACAGTCGCCAACAGGTTTACCACACCTATCAGCCAATCACCCATTCCCACCACCCTTCTGAGTAATCCCCCTCCCCACCTTCTCACTATATAGAAGGGTCTGGTGACTTCTGTTTCAGTGTATCAGAAGAAGTGATCTAGGAGTCTTGGTTGACCACAAACTTGACATGAGCCAACAGTGTGACGCGGCAGCTAAAAAAGCCAATGCAATTCTGGGCTGCATCAATAGGAGTATTGCATCTAGATCAAGGGAAGTAATAGTGCCACTGTATTCTGCTCTGGTCAGACCTCACCTGGAGTACTGTGTCCAGTTCTGGGCACCACAGTTCAAGAAGGACACTGAGAAACTGGAACGTGTCCAGAGGAGGGCAACCAAAATGGTCAAAGGCCTGGAAACGATGCCTTATGAGGAACAGCTAAGGGAGCTGGGCATGTTTAGCCTGGAGAAGAGGAGGTTAAGGGGTGATATGATAGCCATGTTCAAATATATAAAAGGATGTCACATAGAGGAGGGAGAAAGGTTGTTTTCTGCTGCTCCAGAGAAGCGGACACGGAGCAGTGGATCCAAACTACAAGAAAGAAGATTCCACCTAAACATTAGGAAGAACTTCCTGACAGTAAGAGCTGTTCGACAGTGGAATTTGCTGCCAAGGAGTGTGGTGGAGTCTCCTTCTTTGGAGGTCTTTAAGCAGAGGCTTGACAACCATATGTCAGGAGTGCTCTGATGGTGTTTCCTGCTTGGCAGGGGGTTGGACTCGATGGCCCTTGTGGTCTCTTCCAACTCTAGGATTCTATGATTCTAAGTGTGCATGCACACAAAAGCTCACACCAAGAACAAACTTAGCTGGTCTCTAAGGTGCTCCTGGAAGGATTTTTTTTATTTTGTTTCTTAGTCAGGAAATGGCATGCAACTCAGCAACACTTTGCAGCAGATTTTGTACCTATGGAGCTGTGGCCAGAACTGAAGGTCCCTCCTCCCCCCCCCCTTTCTAAGGCTCCTCCTCTCCCAGCTGTTTCCCAAGCAGTCTCAAATTGTGGCTGCGCACCTCTGGCCCCCGTTCTGCTCTTTTCGTTTCTCTGCGTGTCCTGGGAGGACAACGATGAGGGGAGCTTGTTGCAGCAGAACAGGGAGACTCACTTAATTCTTCAGCAGCCCCTTGGCCCCCTCCTTTGCTTCAGCCTCGGAGTCTGAACTGCTCTCTGACACAGGTTCTTGCTGCTCACTAAAGCCTGTTGTCCCTTAAGCATCTGCCACTCCTGCCAATCTTCTCCCTCTGACCTCTCCTCGGTGCCCCACCACCAATCCCGAGACTCTAAGCCTTACTCCTCTGGGGGTTCCCTTGGGGGTTCCCCGGATGGTGCCTCCCCCAACTCCTCTTCATCCAGCCAGTCTCTGACATGAAGTTTCCAAACCATCTTCTGAGGCAGTCCTGTGTATCAAATAGGCTTCCTCATCCACAATCAGATCTTGCATGAGGGACGACTGATTCAAGGCCGCTTTGATTGATTGATTGATTCATTCATTCATTCATTCATTCATTCATTCCATGAAATTTAAACACCAGAGAATTTTATGAAAACCATAAAATCGGGGGGGGGGGGAGGGCAGGTTATGATACATGTAGGAAAGTTAAAAAGCTAAAACAGGCTAAAATTCACACCAGCTTCCTAAGCTTCTGGGTAGACAAAAAAAAAAAGAAAAAAAAAAAGAATGTTTTTAGCAGGAACCGAAAAGCATACAGTGAAGCCACCTGCTTGGTCTCAAGTGGCAGGGAGTTCCAAAGTGCAGGTGCTGCCATGGCTTGCATTTATAGCCCACCCCTTTTCTGCAAGGGACTCAAGGTGGTGAGAGGTGAGGTTGAGACGCAGTGGGGACCTGGTCTCTCCCAGGTCCCAGTCTGGGACTCTCACCACACCACAGCACACTGGCTGCCTTGTGGTAAAATCCTGGCCTAGTTTGCATGTCAAAACTATTTCTTTATTGCATTTATGATCCACTTGCATTTTCCCACCGAGGTGTTCAAAGTAGCTGATGTGGTTCTGGCCTCTCCGCCATTCAACCCACCCAACAACCCTATGTGATTGGTTAAGCACTGAAGCGATGCTCCCAGAGGGGAAGGGCTGAGCCATATGGATTGTGGCATGCTGCCTCCATGAGGACTAGTGGCATGCTCCAAACGAATAATAATAATAATAATAATAATAATAATAATAATAATACATCTGAAGGCAGCCCTGTTTAGGGAAGTTTTTAATATTTAACACTGTATTGTTTTTAACACTCGATTGGGAGCCGCCCAGATTTGCTGGGGAAACTCAGCCAGATGGGCGTGGTATAAATAGTAAATTATTATTATTATGTACAATCGTTGTACAATGAAATTAACAGTCTCTCCCCCCCAAAAAAACACTCAATCTCATTGCACTCTGTGCTTGTCGCACAACACACCAACCCCGAAAGTCAGTTGCACTATATTATTTTCCGTTCAGCAGCCTAACAGCCCACGGGTAGAAACTGTTTTTTAGTGAATCGTCCCTGAAAATTTCTCGCTCTCCTAAGGCAACGATCCCTTGCGATGTCATCTAGCGGGCTCAGGGGACAGCCCATGATATCATGTACTGTGTTCACCACCCTCTGTGAAGACTTTCTGTCCGTGGCTGTCAAGCCAACGTACCACACTGTGATACAATATGAGAGGACACTTTCTATTGTGGACCGGTAGAAGGAGGTCATCAATTGTTGTTTAACATTGTTCTTTCACAAGACCCTGAGGAAGTGGAGTCTCTGTTGGGCCTTCCTAACCACCTGAGTTACATTGCTTTTCCAAGTGAGGTCTTCACTAAGGTAAACTCCCAGAAATTTAAAGGAAGAGACTCTCTCCACACAACCCTCCGATATACAACGGGGCAGGTTCCCCTCTCTTCCTCCGAAAGTCCAACACCATCTCCTTTGTCTTGCTAATATTTAGGTGCAAGTTATTCTCTAGGCACCATGTAGATACTTTTTGAACCCCCCCCCCCCCCGTATGCTGATTCATCTTCAACTAGAACAAAAAGTGTCAACGCTTCTCCTTCTTCAATGTTCAGCGTCTCTCTGCAACCCAGAATTCTCTTCTTATATTGAGGCAACATGAATTGGTCCATCGCTGAGACTCCACTGTCACTTGCTCCTAATTTGTTCATAATAAAATATAATAATAATAATAATAATAATAATAATAATAATAATAATAACAACAACAACAACAACTTATAATAAATTTCCGCAGCCACTTTGGGCGGCTTCCAACAGGGGATTAAAAATACATTAATACATCAGTCATTTAAAAACTTCCCTAAACTTCCCTAAAAATTCAGAACACGCCAGGGAAAAGCTCTCAAGGGGAACAGTTCCCTTTGTGTCATCCTTCCTAGTATCTGGGAAACTGCCTCCTCTCCAAAAGGAGAAGGCAGAGTTGGAAAAGATTCAGAAAATGACCAAGGGGGGTGGAACAGGAAAGGCAGCAGTGTTGGGGTTTTTTTATCTCAGAGAAAAGATGAGTAAGAAAGGACATGGTAGATCCTGCACAGCACAGAGGAAGCAGACAGGAAATGGTTTTTCTCCCTCTCTCAAGACACCAGAACTCATGGACTTGCCATGAAGCTGAATATTGGAAGATTCAGGACAGAGAAAATAAAGTCCTTCTTCACACAGTTACTCTGTGGAACTCTCTGTGGCGTTTTCATAGGTAGGAGAGGATATATTAATTGCAATTTATCCCTCCAGGCACTCATGTGTATGGGGGGAGGGTGGCTGAACAGAGTTCAAAAGCCCCACCCTTAGCAGCAAAACTGAAACATGTAGGAATCAGCTGTGAAGGCTTCTTTTAAGTAAGTCCAGCTGCAGAGCCAGTGGACTCCCCCTTTTCCTTTAGCCTGCTTAAGAAATCAGGCAACAGACTATGGGAATTAGCTTTAAATATGAATTACTTACTCATAGTCTTGCCTTGGTTCTCAGCTGCAGCATGTTGTGCAATGTCCAGACTCCTTATATTCAAAAAGGACTTTCCTTTCATAAACATATAACTGAGAATAACGTATCTACAATCTCATGCTTATTTGCATTGTTCCTGCACAGGATTCTCCCTATTAACATTTCGGGATCTTCCTCTGTCTGCTTCACTTCACACTGACAGGCACTCAGGATCCTGAAGAAACCTCTCTCTCTCTCTCTCTCTCTCTCTCTCTCTCTCTCTCTCTCTGCCATTCTCCCTCACACACACAGAGAGAGAGAAGAGCAGAAAAAGCAGTTTAAAAAACAACAGTTGCTGGAATAACAGTCACAATGGAATGGAATGTCTTTCTTATGTGACTCACAGTCAGCCAATCACATGAGAGAGCTACAGCCAAGGGGGAAAAAATACCATACTGAAAATACACAGCAAACATTCCCATTTCAGGGAATTAGATTATCCTTAACATGGCAGCAGTAAAAATGATGGAGGTAAAATGTTTATATTTACAATAGAAATAGCCTCACGCATGGGTCTGGGCTGGAGCCAGTGGACGGCATGTCTATCCTCAAGGCTACTCAAAGAAGGAGAAGGGGGGGGGGAGGAACAGGGAATTATATATGCCTTCCCAGGAGAGGAGGGGAAATGACATCACACAGAGCCCTCTCTACCAATTACGTTTCTATGGTCTGAGTCTTTGCCTATCAGCAATACAGCTCTGTGGTCTCCTGCACCTAAACTTACTAACTGGGAAGAATATATATTGTTGGATTTTGACCCCCACCTCCCACACTCTCCCAGGGGAGCAGTGACAACCAACAACTTGGAGGGCTCTGCAAGGGGATGGGTCACATTCATGGAGGAGTGTCACGGTCTGGTTCACGGGCAGTCGAAGTCCTGGCAGGGGATGTCAGGACTGGGGGCAAGATGGGGGGTGGGAGCAGGAACGGGGGTCCAGAAGCCAGGAGTCATGAGCCAAGAGTCCAAGGGTCAGAGAGCCGGGAGTCAAGAAGCCAAGGGTCTGAGGGTCAGGAAGCAAGGAGTCATGAAGTCAGGGGTCCGAGGATCAAGAAGCAAGGCAGGGAACGTGTTGCTGTGGCCAAGAGCCGAAGGGAAATGCTGACCTTATATCCCTTCCTGGCTCTTGTCACCAGGTGTTGTGAGTTACCAAGTGGCCTCACCTGTGCGGCCGCACCTTGCCTCTCCAGAACAAACATAGGAAGGCCCCAGTCCTGCGAAGCCGTACTGGTCCCAGGGCCTGGATCCTGCACACACACCTGACAAGGAGAAAGGGGGCTATCAATGGCTACTAGCCACAACGGCTCTGCCCTGTCCCCCCAGTGGGAGGCAGCCATGCTTCTGAATGCCTGTTGCAGGAAATCGCAGGACGGGAGAGTTGCTCATGCGCTCAGGTGCTGATTATGGGCTTCCCACAGGCATCAGGCTGACCACTGTGAGGACAGGAGGCTGGGCTAGATGTGTCCCCTTTCGCCTGATCCAGCTTATTGTGTTCTGATGCTCAGACCTGTCACCATCTGATTCCTGAAGAAGCAGGGAAAGGGCCACCTCCCTTGTTGTTGTTGTTGAGTCGTTTAGTTGTGTCCGCCTCTTGGTGACCCCCTGGACCAGAGCACGCCAGGCCCTCCTGTCTTCCACTGCCTCCCGCAGTTTGGTCAAACTCATGTTAGTAGCCTCAAGAACACCATCCAACCATCTCGTCCTCTGTCGTCCCCTTCTCCTTGTGCCCTCCATCTTTCCCAACATCAGGGTCTTTTCCAGGGAGTCTTCTCTTCTCATGAGGTGGCCAAAGTCTTGGAGCCTCAGCTTCAGGATCTGTCCTTCCAGTGAGCACTCAGGGCTGGTTTCCTTCAGAATGGAGAGGTTGGATCTTCTTGCAGTCCAGGGGACTCTCAAGAGTCTCCTCCAGCACCAGAATTCAAAAGCATCCATTCTTCGGTGATCAGCCTTCTTTATGGTCCAGCTCTCACTTCCATACATCACTACTGGGAAAACCAGAGCTTGAACTATACGGACCTTTGTTGGCAAGGTGATGTCTCTGCTTTTTAAGATGCTGTCTAGGTTTGCCATCTCCCTTTAGAGTAGACTAATCCACAAGGCTTACAACTAGAAGAGGGTGTTTTAAGCTCTCTCCGTTGGGTAGCTTAGCGAGGCTTAAGTTTTGCAGATCACAGCCGATGTCAGGCTGATAACAGCAACAGCAACACGCTTTCATCTGCCTGTCACAAGGAGGGTGCAGAACAACATGGGGGTTTGGATAAAAAGGCCTGCGAGGGCACCAATCCCACAAGTGCCCCCATAAGTAAGAGGACGGAGGCTGCCGCAATAGACCTCGAGCACCAACAACGTGCTCTGGTCCCTCGGCCGTTGAAAATACCCCCACCGGCATTTCCACATGGAAGGCAAAGAGCAGAAGCTGTGTCCCTTGCCAGGCGGTGCCTGATATTACACTCACATTTCTGTGAGCCCTGGGGACTCATTGCCACAAGATGTCGAGGTGGTTGATAGACCTGGGGAAGGATCGGCGGGGCAGGATTATCAATAGGGGAGATGTGAGGAGTTTGGGCTCAGCTCAGCTGGCAGAAGAGGGCTTTGCTTGGAGTTAAGGCAGATGGAGAGATGGGCTTTCAGATAATAATAATAATAATAATAATAATAATAATAATAATAATAATATTTATACCCCACCCATCTGGCTGAGTTTCTCAGGCAAGAAAGCAGCGACCTGATAAATGTTTGTAAAGGTAAAGGTAAAGGGACCCCTGACTGTTAGGTCCAGTCACAGACGACTCTGGGGTTGCAGCGCTCATCTCGCTCTATAGGCCAAGGGAGCTGGCGTTTGTCCGCAGACAGTTTTTCTGGGTCATGTGGCCCGCATGACTAAGCCACTTCTGGTGAACCAGAGCAGCGCGCGGAAACGCCGTTTACCTTCCCGCCTCAGCAGTACCTGTTTATCTACTTGCACTTTGACGTGCTTTTGAACTGCTAGGTTGGCAGGAGCAGGGACCGAGCAACGGGAGCTCACCCCGTCGCAGGGATTCGAACCGCCGACCTTCTGATCAGCAAGTCCTAGGCTCTGTGGTTTAACCCACAGCGCCACCCGCGTCCCGATAAATGTTTGTTAAACCCTTCCTCAGGCTTCTTCTCGTGTTCTTATGGAGCAGCATATTCCTCAAACGGCAACTTCTTTCCCAGCTGCTTTGGAGCCAAGGAAATCGCAAGCCCCCCCAACGGCCAGTGCTATAAGCCACAGATAGATGAGATAAGGAAAGGAGGGTTCTGCTTTGGCAGCCTTCCCAGCTTTGCAGCAGATAACCAAAGCCTCTCCTATCTGATTTTATTCTTTCAGTTGGGACCCAGGGCTCCCCACAATCGAGAAACAACAGCAATCGTTTAGCAGATTGGTAGCAGATCTGAGCAGCCCTCATCTGACCTGATAAGGTGAACAAGAGAGGAAGGTGCTTCACTGGCTCCATCTAGCTCAGTGTGGCTGACACTGACTGGCAGCAGCAGCTCTCCAAAGCTTCAGGCAGGAAACTTTTTCCTAGCCTTGTCCGGAGATCCCCTCAGGGGCTGAACTTCAGGCCTCCTGCTTGGAAAGGGCGGGGGCTGTACAGCTGAACCTCCCCGTAAGGACATCAGAAGAGCTGGGAACCCCAAAGCTCATCCAGTCCAACCCCTGCAATGCAGGAATCTCAGCTCAAGCATCCATGACAAATGGCCATCTGAGCTCTGCTTAAACACCTCCAAGGAAGGAGAGACCCCTTGGGGTTCCTGCCCCACTCTACAAGTCTATGATTCCTCAGACTTTTGATGATCACATTTAATTCTCATATATATATATATATATATATACACATTTTTTTTTAACATATCAGTTCCAACAGTCATACAACATAACTTCTCATCTTATACAATATTTTTAGACTTCCATCAACACCTCTGATGATTTTCCATTCTTTGTCACTTATTATGCATTTCTTAATTTCTATATAACATTTAATTATCCTTAACTAATAATTCTCCTCATTGTCTTTTTTGCAATATTTCAAATAATTCACCTTACAAAACTTATTGCAGAAAACTAACGCAATCTGTTCATCACAGTTACTTTTCAAATAGTTCATATATTTACTCCGGTCTTCTAAGAATCTCTGATCCCACAGGTTTCGAATCCTTCCTGTTAGTTTATCTAATTCTGCGTAGTCCATCAACTTAATCCTGCATTCTTCTTTCGTCAGTAGTTCTTCTTGCTTCCATTTTTGTGCCAATAATATTCTTGCTGCTGTTTTTGCATATAAAAACAACATACAATCCTGTCTATTAATATCATCTCCTACAATGCCAAGTAAAAATGCTTCTGGTTTCTTAATAAATGTATATTTCAACATCTTTTTCATCTCATTATATATCATTTCCCAGAAGTTATTCACTTTTTTACATTCCCACCACATATGATAAAAAGTTCCCTCCTTTTCTTTACAATTCCAACATTTATTACTTATTTTATACATTTTAGCTAATTTTACAGGGGTGATATACCACCTATACATCATGATCACATCTAATTCTTGAGAGGGAGGGGGATAATAATAATAATAATAATAATAATAATAATAATAATAATAATTTATTATTTATACCCCGCCCACTCTGGGCGGCTTCAAAAAATATATATATTAAAATACTGTACTACATCAAACATTAAAAGCCTCCCTAAACAGGGCCGCCTTCAGATGTCTTCTAAAAGTCTGGTACAGTAGTTATTTTTCTCTTTGACATCTGGTGGGAGGGCGTTCCACAGGGCGGGTGCCACTACCGAGAAGGCCCTCTGCCTGGTTCCCTGTAACTTGGCTTCTCGCAATGAGGGAACTGCCAGAAGGCCCTCGGATCTGGACCACAGCATCCGGGCAGAACGATGGGGGAGGAGACGCTCCTTCAGATATACTCCCTCCTCCACCTCTCATAATCTTCTCCTGATCAGCTGAGACAGTGGCTGCTTTGCATTCTTTGCCACCCTGCCTGCAGAGCGGGCCCATATCTTGATTTGGGGGGGGGCGGTTTCTTGTGGTGCAGAAAGGGGAGAATCACCCGAGCGAAGGGAGATCATGCGAAGGGAGATCATGCGCCACCTGGGCGAGATGCCAAGGCAGATTGGCAGAGCTCTCCTTATCTCTCTGCCAGGAAAGGTTGACAGTTGATGGCTTGTGGTCGCCTCATCATTGACTCACAAACTCCACTCTGGGGCGGGCAGCACTCTGGGGGGGAAACAAGCCTTTCGTCCAGCTGCCCGGCGTTATTGTCGCAAGGCTGACCGTTCGCCTGGCATTTTGGCTCAACACCTGTACCCAAAGTGGCCCATCCGAGTGGGCAGCTGGGTAGGACTGCAGATCCGAGTGCGGATTCTGCAGGCAGCAAAAACGTCTCTGGCAAATTATAGCCGGGATCAGCCTTTTTATGCTTCTCTGCCGCTTTGCATGAAAAGCCCCAAACGAACACATTTCGGTTTCAAGCCCTGCATCTTACTCTTCACAGAGCTACAATTCCCAGCGCCCTTAAACTACAGTTCCTGGGATTCATTGAGGAGCGAAATGTGTTTCCAGTGTGCTTCAGATGTGTGGTGTGCACACAACCTCACAACTGCCAGATGTCAAGCTGCTCATTGACATACCCCTTGCCCCTGTTACCGGAAAAATCTGAGGGCTCCCTTGGACAAAAGTAAAGACACCAACCAGAGTAAATTGAAGCAAATCAGCAGCCTGTAGGCTTGGTCTTTATTGAAGAAAGACTGTCGCGACAGGGTGCTCCCCTCACTTGCAGGTGAGAGAAAAGACACAGAAAAATGGTGTGCAAGACCTTATAAAAACTTTTGAAATTCCCCTCCTCTAGGTCTAGCCCACCCCCAGAAACATCATGCATACATTACAGAAAGGAGGGGTTGAGGGAGGAGTTGGTGGTAACCTGAGTGTCTTGTCACCTGGCTGGTTCCTCCTTTCCCCCCTCCCCATGAGTCACTTCCAGGAGACAAAGGGGAGTTTGCAGTTTCCTGCCCCCTGAGGGAAGAGCTGATCAGTGTCCTTTGTTCCAGTCCGTGCTGAATCCACTCCCATATGCAAGTTCTTTGTGATCTTGATTGTCTTCAAGATACGTCTGGGATCATCAGGGTTGGCATGGGCAGGGCTCCTGTGGATGTGCTGAGACGGTGAAGGGATTATGGCTGACCAGGACTAAGCCACCCCCCTTTGTTAGTTCTTGTCATATGGAGTAAAATAAAAATGGAACAGTGCAAATCCGATGTATGGTTGATTTTCTTATGAATTTATAACAGAAGTGTGGCGTATGTAGTGTGTGTGTGTGTGTGAAGTTTGTACAAACAGAATGATTGGGGTGGGGGGTTCCTGCTACACCCCCCCATGGCCCAGGAGTTTAGATCTGCCTCCAGAGCTCTCTCCAAGCCCCGTGGGCACCCAGGGGCCCCACCTAAGGACGTGGCGTCAGGCGAGGCTGCCTGCTGCTCCTTCATCCTCTGGAACCTCTCATCCTTCATTCTTCCGCTACACAGAACCAGCAAGGACGTCTTCTTGCACTTTCTGGAAGGTGTTCAGAGCCCAAAGGGAGGCCTCTGGCAACCCTGCGGTGCGGGACACGTGCCCCCAAGGGCCACCCTGGCTTCCTTGGCCTGAGCTTCAAGAAGGCAGGCAGGAGGAAGCCACTCCCCCCTTGCTTTGGGCCAGAAAGGGGAGGGAGAGGCGGCTGCCCCTCTGAGCATCCCAGGCTCCTCGCACATCAATCATCATCTCTCCAGAGAAGCTGGCATGGATCCCCTCGTGGTCTTCCTCCTCCTCCTCCTCCTCCTCTGCACCTTCCAAGCTGCAAGTGAGTAGAATCTGGGAGACTCTCAGTTAAATTCTCTCTCTCTGCTCCATCATGCAACACCCTAGCCTCTCTCTCTCTCTCTCTCTCTCTCTCTCTAAAAATATTTTTATTACAGTAGTTTTACATAAGGTTATACACAATAACTGTAACCATTCCAAAACAAAAATAGAAAAGGTTCTTTCAAACCTTCAGACCTCCTTCCCTCCCCCATGGGTTCCAATTCTAAAAAAATTATCTTTTTCTTTTTTCCTGCATCTTTTATCGTTATCCATCTATTATATATAGTAACCAAAGTTCATTTCACTTTACAAGTGTCACTGTATCTCTGCCAATGATTTCAACTGTCTACAGTGGTCTTTTTAGTATATTAAGAAGTTATTCCAATCTTTTAAGAATACGTAGGTCTTCCTGGTTTCTGATCTTTTCCATCAGTCTTGCCATTTCTGCATATTCCATCAGTTTGGTCGGCCACGCTCCTCGGGTTGGTACTTCTTTCCATCTCTGGGCTAGGAGCATTCTCGCTGCCATCGCTGCATACATAAACAGTCTTTTATTTTCTTTTGGTAGTTCCCCACCTCTTATATCTAACATAAAAGCCTCTCAGAGCCCAACTAAGTTTGTTCTTGGTATACACTTTCATGTGCTTGCAAATACCAAGAACAAACTTAGTTTATACCAAACACAAACTTAGTTGGTCTCTAAGGTGCTACTGGACAATTTTTTAATTTTTTTCTATATTTAGAAAATTCACTGTTTTTTTAACAAAAGTTTTCTTTTTTTAAAATAATATTTATTACTTTTAAAAGGAAAGAAGACAGAAGAGAAAAAACAAAAGAAAAAGAAAAAAAAGACAATACAATACAAGAAGAAGTTTTCTTCAAATTTTCTTATATCATATGTAACCCAAGGTACCACTGAGGTTATCGTATGTAACCCGAGGTACCACTGTATTTGTTTTTTATCCTATACAGTGGTACCTCAGGTTACAGACGCTTCAGGTTACAGACGCTTCAGGTTACAGACACTTCAGGTTACAGACTCTGCTAACCCAGAAATAGTACCTCTGGTTAAGAACTTTGATTCAGGCTGAGAACAGAAATTGTGCGGCGGCAGCGGGAGGCCCCATTAGCTAAAGTGGTGCTTCACCAAAGTGGTTAAGAACAGTTTCAGGTTAAGAACAGACCTCCAGAACGAATTAAGTTCTTAACCCGAGGTACCACCGTATTTTGGAAATGTACATCCAGGTTTTTCTTCCCAAGAGAGTGGGGCCCTAAGCTACAGCTTGTTTAGTTTATATGTAAATCCAGCACTGATCTTGCCCCTTCTTGGTTTGTTGCCCCAGGGCTGGATGACACAGCAGGGGTGAACCTCGTTGAAGGTTTTGGGGAGTCCATCACGTTGCCCCTGGAGATTCCTACCCAGAACATCTCCACGCTCTTCTTGAACTGGAAGTCTTTGTCAAGGAAGAAGGCACTGGCTCTGTGGACCCCCCAGCACTCCTTGTTTGTCATCGACGCCGAGTATTCTGGGAGAGTGAACTACTCTGAGAAGAACAATGTCTTGCAAATACGCAACTTGACCCTGGCAGACGGTGGACCCTATGAAGTCGTGATGGGAGTCGTCCCCCGCGAGACCATCTTAAAAAATTACACACTGTTCATATTTCGTAAGTTCTGAGGGCACAGCAAGGCTTCCTCGGGAGCCGTAGGATCGTAGAAATGTAGCGTTGGGTAGGAGTCCCAAGGGTCCAAACCCCCTGCAATGGGGGAGGGTCACTCCGAATGGGAGTTGCTATTTGTGGCATCAGTAGATCTTCAGGGAAATGTTGCCAGGAGGAGTAGTTTAGAGAAAAGTTGGTGTTAGAGAGATTCAGCTCATGGGTTGGAAAAATAAAGGGCATCATCAAGGATGTGGGGTCTGTATCTTGGGCTACAGAGACAGCCACTTGATTCGGGACTGGCAAAATAAAGTTCTTCATGCAGCACATACCGTATTTTTCGCTCCATAAGGCGCACCGGACCGTAAGATGCACCTAGTTTTTAGAGGAGGAAAATATTCTGAACGAAACAGTGGATGTATGATTTTTGTGGTTCATGCTGTTTCCACAGACATGTTATTTGACAGTGAGTTTGTGGTAGCCGAATGCAAAAATCCTGAGGATCCATGTGGATCCGTGCTTTGTAACCACGTTTTTGCACCATTGTGGCCCCACAAAACAGTGGGTGCCTGGTTTTTTGGTACAGGCTGTAGCCATGGACATGCTATGTGATCTGATGGTGAATTTGGGGTGACCCAATGCAAAAATCCTGAGGATCCATGGGTTTTTACCTCCCCCCTCCCAGGCAGCCTCCTTTATCTCTAGCGTCCCTTGTCTCCCTCCCCGATCTCTTGCCAATCAGCGGCTTTGTTTCAACACCCACTTCCCTCTTTCAAAAAAAAAAAAAAAAAAAAAAAGCATGATCTGCTTTTAGCCCCTGGGCAATTTGGCTCCAGGGACCACGACTTCGCTCCATAAGACACACAGACATTTCCCTTACTTTTTAGAAGGAAAAAAGTGTGTCTTATGGAGTGAAAAATATGGTAGTTAAAACTGTGGAACTCCCTTCCGCAGGAGGCAGTGATGGCTACCAAACTGGGTGGCTTTAAAAAGAGGATTGGGCAAATTCATGGAGGAGGAAAGGGCTATCGACGGCTACTAGCCAAAATGACTCTGCCCCACAGTTGGAGGCAGCGATGCTTCTGAACACCAGGTGCTGGAGATGGCAGGAGGGGCAAGGGCTCTTGTGCCCAGGTGCCACTTGCAGGTTTCCTAAAAGAGGCATCTGTTAGAAGAGGAGGCTGGACTTGAGGGCCCCCTTGGGCCTGATCTAGTTCTTATGGAACCTCAAGGTTCAGAATAAAAAAATTCCTTCCAGTAGCACCTTAAAGACCAACTAAGTCAGTTCTTGGTATGAGCTTTCGTGTGCATGCACACTTCTTCAGATACAAGAATGGTGTATCTGAAGAAGTGTGCATGCACACGAAAGCTCATACCTAGAACTGACTTAGTTGGTCTTTAAGGTGCTACTGGAAGGAATTTTTTTATTTTGTTTTGACTATGGCAGACCAACACGGCTACCTATCTGTAACTCAAGGTTCAGAGGCAGTCTATCTGGGTTCCTGGGTTCCTAGGGACATTTGGCCACTGTGATGGCAGGAACCTGCACTAGGTGGGCCACTGGCCTGATCCAGCAGGCTCTTCTCACGAGGCAAAATGTGCATGTACTATTATTTGGGGGAAGTGAGGAAGTATACTGTTTCCCCTTCCCAGTGCTCAATTTTTCCTTCCCCCCTCCACAAAAAATCCTGCGGATGAATCCAGGGCCAGCAGCAGCAACCCCTCTCCCAAAAAACGACACCCCTGCGTGCTGCAGGAAATAATAGCAATTCAGAGAAGCAATTAGCCGAAACAGTTGCATGATAACAGGAAAGGGGAACGGCCTGCAGTGTGATGCCTGGCTGCGTGTGAGCAAAACTATCTTGAAACAAGACTGCAGAGTCCAGGGCGTGATGAGAGGCTTTCCTCCCCTGCTGCTGACGGTTTCCTGCGAGGGGGGGGGGGCGGCTCAACTGCATCTCTCTTGATAAGAAACCAGCTTGCTCCTCTCAGAAACTCAGATCTCTTCTTCCACGAAGACGAGCTGAGTCAAACTTCCAGGATCTTGAGAGGAAGTGTGATAGGAATTTTATGGTCTTAGATATATAATAAATGTTCATAAATGTACCAACCAAGCACATACATAGATTAGCACAGGAAGACCGACCTGGAACCATTTTGATTCCTAAACTGACCAAATGTTTTTTCTGCAAGGTCAAAGTGGGAAACCTCCCATTGTCTTTTCCTTCACAAATCCTGTCTGAAGAAGTGTGCATGCACACAAAAGCTCATACCTAGAACTAACTTAGTTGGTCTTTAAGGTGCTACTGGAAGGAATTTTTTTATTTTGTCCTGTCTTAAGGGTATATCTGTGTTTGAATAGGGTGTGAGCCTGTGACCTGGCTCAGGAACTAAGTATTTATCATTACAAAAAACTGGCCAGGCTCCCCAGGAAATCCAATCAAGTAACCTGCCAGACAGGAGATAAACAACAACAGGAGAAAAACAATATTCAAATTTCTGTTTTAGACTGCCTTTTCTGTGATGTAGGTGTGATGTATCTGAGGGGTGGTCTTAGGCTACACCCCTTCTGTGATGTATGTATGATGTTTTTGGGGGTGGTCTTGATCTACAGGGTGGCAGTTTCAAAAGTCTTTATACGGCCTTGCGTGCCATTGTTCTGGGTTCCTCCTCCTCTCCTGCATGTGAGGGGAGCACCCTGTTGCAACAGATCAATAAAGATCAAGCTTACTAGCTGCTTTGCTTCTCAGTATTCTCTGGTTGGCCTCTGTTATTTTCTCCTATCAATAGGGAACCTATGTAAGGACTCTATATGGGCTCTTGGATACCCCATAAGGGAAAAGGACAATTTTTGTTTACAACAGATGGCGACCACGAAGGGACATTTGGTTACCCAGATTCTGGGAGCGAGGAAGGACTGGTGATCCAGCGCGCACCAGGCAGTTTGCCAGGAGGAATAACCAGTACTCCATTGATCCCAGGGTCTGGAAATAACTGGAGGTCCAGCGGGGTTAACCAGAGGAAGCAAAACTCTTTATTCGCCAGAACATCAAGGCTGTGGTTCACCTGGTGCAGCCTCCTGTCTTCACAGTGGCCAGCCAGTTGCCTCAAAGGGAAACCATTGTGCAGGATCCGAGTGAAAGAGCAGCTCTCCCCTCCTGCGGTTTTCAGAAGGGGGAATTTGGGAGCCTTGCTTCCTCCAACTGCAGAGGCGGAACAGAGCCCTCTCCCCCTCCATGAATGCCCCCATTATTCCTTTAAAGCCATCCAGCTCTGCCTCTCTTTCAAATCAGAACCAGTGAAGGCGGTGAAGGTCCTGTGTGAGTGTCTGGAGGCAGTTGGAGGATGGAGGGCAGCTAATGGATTGAGGTTGAATCCTGACAAGACAGAAGTACTGTTCTTGGGGGGGCAGGAGGCGGGTGGGTGTGGAGGACTCCCTGTTCCTGAATGGGGTAACTGTGCCCCTGAAGGACCAGGTGCGCAGCCTGGGAGTCATTCTGGACTCACAGCTGTCCATGGAGGCGCAGGTCAATTCTGTATCCAGGGCAGCTGTCTACCAACTCCACCTGGTACACAGGATGAGACCCTACCTGCCCGCGGACTGTCTTGCCAGAGTGGTGCATGCTCTGGTTATCTCCCGCTTGGACTACTGCAATGCACTCTATGTGGGGCTACCTTTGAAGGTGACCCAGAAACTACAACTAATCCAGAATGCGGCAGCCAGACTGGGGACTGGGAGCGGCAGTTGAGACCACATAACACCAGTCCTGAAAGATCTTCACTGGCTCCCAGTACGTTTCCGAGCGCAATTGAAAGTGTTGGTGCTGACCTTTAAAGCCCTAAACGGCCTTGGCCCAGTATACCTGAAGGAGCATCTCCACCCCCATTGTCCAGCCCAGACACTGAGGTCCAGATCCGAAGGCCTTCTGGCGGTCCCTCCCTGCAAGAAGTGAGATTACAGGGAACCAGGCAGAGGGCCTTCTCGGTGGTGGCGCCCGCCCTGTGGAACGCCCTCCCATCGGATGTCAAAGAGATAAACAACTACCAGACTTGTAGAAGACATTTGAAGGCAGTCCTGTTCAGGGAAGCTTTTAATGTTTAATAGACTATTGTGTTTTAATATTCTGGTGGAAGCCGCCCAGAGTGGCTGGGGTATAAATAATAAATTATTATTATTATTATTATTATTATTCTCAACCGTTCCTCATAAGGCTTTGTTTCCAGACCCTTGACCATCTCAGTCACGCTCCTCTGCACATGCTTACAGCTTTTCCATATCCTCCTCAAAGTGAGGAGCCCAGAACTGGACGCAGTCTTCCAGGTGGGGTCTGACCAAGGCAGAATACAGTAGTGCTATCACTTGATCTGGGCACTAGACGTCTGTTGATGCAGCCTAGAATAGCCTTAGCCTTTTTTGCTGCTTCAACACACGGTGGGCTCACTATGGCCAGATTCAGTCCCATAAAGGATTGGGGAGGGAGTAGAATGACATGCTTCTTCCTCTGCCCCCCAATTCTTGCCCATCTCCCACCCACCCCCACCTTTCCCTGCCCCTCTGCAGGCATCAACATCAGCAAAACGTGGTGGGAGATCAGCTCCTGCACTTTGTTCTGCGAGTTGGGGGCCGGGAAGATGGCCAACGTGACCTACAACTGGACTCTCACGGCGACGGGGGCCCCACTTTCCCAAAGCAGCCGACTCGACCTCGTCATGCACCCCACAGATGCGCATCAGTCCTACTCATGCGTCGCAAAGGCTCTTGGGGTCCAGGTGACATGGGACATCTCTCCCTACGAAGACTGTGGGGTCAAGGCTTCAGGTAAATGCCTTCAGGGAATCACAGAATCAAAGAACTGGAGAGTTGGGAGGGGATCCCGAGGGTCATCTAGACCAACCCCCTACGATGCAAGGGACACGGCAGAAGTTCCTAAAATAATGCCTGGCATGGAGAAAGCAGAGAGAGGAAAGGTTGGCTCCTTCTCTCCTAAAACTAGAATCCATGGGCAACCAAGGAAGTTGTCCATTGGCAGATTCAGGATGGATAATAAAATAATAATAATAATAATAATAATAATAATAATAATAAAAAATAATTTTATTTATATCCCACCCTCCCCAGCCGAAGCTGGGCTCAGAGCGGCTAACAACAATAAAAGTAGCACAGCATTCTAAAATCATTTCATTTTAAAATCAATTCAAATCAAATTAATGGCAACCATTGGGCTAGAGTTCTGTGAGGATCGCCAAAGGAGGGGGTCAGAATGTGCCTTGGCCAAAGGCCTGGTGGAAGAGCTCTGTCTTGCAGGAAAGATGTCAAGTTCTGCAAGACCCTAGTCTCTTGGGATAGAGTGTTCCACCAGATTGGGGCCACAGCCGAAAAAGCCCTGGCTCTGGTTGAGGCCAGCCTAACCTCTCTGTGGCCTTCAAGATGTTTTTGTTTGAAGACCGTAAGTTCCTCCGTGGGACATACCAGGAGAGGCGGTCCCGTATGTACGAGGGTCCTAGGCCGTGAAGGGCTTCAAAGGTTAAAACCAGCACCTTAAACCTGATCCTGTACTCCACCGGGAGCCAGTGCAGCTGGTATAGCGCTGGGTGAATGTGATCCCATGGCGGGGACCCCGTAAGGAGTCTCGCTACAGCATTCTGCACCCACTGGAGTTTCTGGGTCAGTCTCAAGGGCAGCCCCACGTAGAGCGAGTTACAATAATCAAGTCCGGAGGTGACCGTCGCGTGGATCACAATGGCTAGGTCAGGGCAAGAGAGGTAAGGCGCCAACTGCTTAGCTCCTTAGGATAAAAGAAAGTCTTTCTTCACAGCAGGACAGAGTTAACCTATGGAACTCCCTCCCACTGGACAGGAGGCAGCAATGGCCACCAACTTGGGTGGATTTAAAAGAGGACTGGGCAAATTCATGGAGGAGGAGAGGGCCATGGAGGGCTCCTGGCCACAACTGGAGGCAGCAGTGTTTCTGAATGCCGATTGCTAGAAATTGCAGGAGGGAGAGAGTTGCTCTTGTGCTCGGATCCTACCACTAAGCTTTCCTTTGGGGCACCTGGTGAGGAGGCTGGACTGGATGGGCCCCCTTCGGCCTGATCCGGCAGCAGCCAGGCTCTTCCTGTGTTCTTGTGGAAACTCCAGGTGCAGGAGCAGTCTATCCAATCCTAGGTCCTTAGGAGTATCCTGTCCCTGAGAAAATAGGATGCTGGGCAATAATAATAATAATAATAATAATAATAATAATAATAATAATAATAATTTATTATTTGTACCCCACCCATCTGGCTTGGCTTCCCCAGCCACTCTGGGTGGCTTCCAACAAAGATTAAAAATACATCAAAATGTCACACATTAAAAACTTCCCTGAACAAGGCTGCCTTCAGATGTTTTCTAAATGTCAGGTAGTTGTTTTTCTATTTAACACCTGGTGGGAGGGTGTTCCACAGGGCGGGCGCCACTACTGAGAAGGCCCTCTGCCTGGTTCCCTGTAACCTCACTTTTCTCAGAGAGGGACCCGCCAGAAGGCCCTCGGATCTGGACCTCAGTGTCTGGGCAGAACGATGGGGGTGGAGACGCTCCTTCAGGTATATTGGGCTGAGGCCTTTTAGGCTAGATGGGTCTGATCCTGCAGGCTCCTCCCATGTCCTTATATTTTTTTCCAGACGAGTTGCTGGTTTTAAGCCAATCCTTTGCCTCCTCTCTTTACACAGCACTTGGGAAAATTTGTGGTTTTGGGCTAAATAAGTTTATGCGATTTCCCAATAAACAAACATGAAACAATTATCTCTCTCCCTCTCTCTTCCGCAGGACTTTTCGTGGTGCTCTGCTACTGGGCTGCCAAAATCATCCTCACGCCCGTCCCCCTCTTCTTCCTCTATTATCATCACTTCAAGAAAGCCAAATCTGCACAATATACCCTCTCGAAGGAACGGACAGACGTGGACTACGAAGTCGTCCACTTTGAAGAAGCCAATTATGAAATGGACTACATAAATTAATGTCCACACGGAAACGATTCCTCTGAAAAGGCGAGGGCCAAGTTTGCCGCTGCTTCCCACCCGCCCCAAAGTCTCCAAACATTATTTCCAGTCTTCCGGGAGTCGGCAGCATTTGAGCTCAGTGAGGCTTCTTTCTCCCAGCTAAACAGTGTTAACGGAAAAATCCGAGGGCTCCCTTGGACAAAAACAAAGACACCAACCAGGATAACTTGGAGCAAAACAGCAGCCTGTAGGCTTGGCCTTTATTGGAAACTGTCGCGACAGGACTCCCACCCGCAACAAGATGAAGCAAAATGGAAGTCCAGAACAAAAGAAGACCCCAACTTTTATTAGTTACTAATCCCCCAAACTACACCCCTAAGACTACATCACAACTACATCACAAAAAGGAGGGGTTGAGGGAGGAGTTGTGGAGGTAACCTGAGTGTCTTGTCACCTGGCTGGTTCCCCCTTTCCCCCTCCCCATGAGTCACTTCCAGGAGACAAAGGGGAGTTGGCAGTTTCCTGCCCCCAGAGGGAAGATCTGATCATTGTCCTTTGTTCCAGTCCGTGCTGAATCCACTCCCATATGCAAGTTCTTTGTGATCTTGATGGTCTTCTGTGTAGGACAGGGTTGGCATAGCCATAACTGGGCAGGGCTCCTGTGGATGTGCTGGTATGGTGAAGGGATTATGGCCACCCTGTATCAAACCTTCCCCATTTTGTAATCCTTCCTTCATGGAGTAAAATAAAAGTGGAACGGTGCAGATCCGATGCATGGTTGATTTACTATGAATTTATAACAGAAACGTTGCTTATGTCTTGTGTGTGTGTGAGTGTATGTGTGTGTCGTGTTTGTACAAACTGAATTATTGGGGGGGGGGTTCCTGCAACAACAGGACCCCTCACTCTGCCAGTTTCGCCCTCAAGGCTACCTTTCAAGTCAGCTTGAAGGAAAGGGTCATAGAACTGAAGGTTTGGGGGTGGGGAACCCCAATGCCATCAGTCCAACCCCCTAGAATGCAGGAACCCAAGGCCCCAAGCACAGAGAATCTTTCTGAGACCTCAGTCACAGAATCATAGAATGGTGGAGTTGAAAGGGACCCCGCGGGTCATCCAGCCTGACCCCAGCGAAATCACACACTCAACAGATTGACTATGGCAGACCAACACGGCTACCTATCTGTAACAGATTGCTGGGCAGTGTGCAATCACATGCCTCCTTCCAAATAAATTTTGGGTACCCCCCAAAAGCACACTCTTATCCCAATTTCCAGCAAAGAGGAACAGAATCGCGGTCAAAGTTGATGGTCCGTCCTGCAGCTGACACTTGGGGCAGAGGGAGATGCCTTATGCAGAGTCAGGCCCTGGGCCCACACGGACTGGCAGCAACGGCACTCTGGGATTTCAGGCAGAGGCACTGTCCCTGAGCTACCTATCATTCTTCCACCCTTTCCAGTGTCATGCTGTATTAAACCACAGTGCTAGGCACCATTTCCAGGGAGGTGGCCCTGTGGAACTCCAGGCCACTTGCTTCTCAGCACATAGGGACAAGACTGGGGAGTGTGGAATCTGTGGCTGTTTCAGAGACCTATATGGCCCTATATACAGGCTTTACCTGGGAGGAAGCGCCATGATTGGACATAGTAGGGCTTACTTCTGAGTAGACATGCATAAGCTTGTGCCATTATTACGCCATCCATGACTGCTTCAATGGGCGGAACTGCCACTGTTCCCGGGGCCACAGCATCCCCGTTCTGAATTTGTAAGAATTTGATTGCTTTGTGTGGCAGCAGCTAAACTTTGGAACTCCCCACCTCTTGACATAAACTGGATACCAGACAGGCACTTTCAACTGGACTCTTTTTGGCACCCGCTAAAAACATTATTGTTTAGTCCAGATATGTAGAATGTTGGCATGTGTTCTAATCTGTTGTTGGTTTTAATTTTTTGAATGGTTTTAAGGAGTTGTTTTACTGAGAATTTTATTGTTTGTAAACCTCTGTGAGTTGTTTTACAGTCAAGAGGGGTGTCTAAATTACATGAAACAGATACGTAACAATTTTTCATTTAGTTTTCTTCCCTCTCCCCAGGCAATTGCAACACTGCCCTGGCTTCTGGGAGCTGTGTCGCTAAAATGAAATCAAAACCACCAAAGGTCTGTAGAAAGTTGTAAGGGCTTTTTTTGCCTAACGCTTTGCAAGGAAATCCATTCTCAAGAGACGTTAATTCACAAAACCCTGAGCGTCTTAGGTCCAGGATACTGTGGGAACAGTCTGAACCCTTATATCGCAGTTCCCTCACTGAGATCATCCACAGGATTTGGTCATTCCATGAATCCATGAGGCAACAAGGAACTGAGCCTTGAGAGTCATTGGCTCAGCCCTGCGGAACTCTCTGCAACTGGAGATTCAATAGGCGCCTTCCAACTTTTAAACGCTTGTTGAAAACTTTCCTATTCTGCCAGGCCTCTGTAAGCAATTAAGACATCCTTCCATGTTTAATTGACGCCCGTTTGTAACTGTATGGTTCAATGTATTTTTGTTGGGAATGGCTTTAATGAAATAGTGGTCTATGTTTTTCATAAACAGATCATTTCGCCCTCCACAGACCTGAGCCTGTGCTGATGCCCTACTCAGGGAGGAGGGAGCGGGACCCCTGAAGGCTCAAAACTCTCTCCAGCAACTCCCCCTAACCAATTTTATTTTTTTACCAAGGCATTTTCCCAAAAGCCCAGACAGAAACACAACAAAGAGGGTGGTTTACCATAAAACATGGTTGTCTGGGAAACGGGTACTGTTGAGGCGTATGTAACGAAGCAAGGCGTAATTAGGAAATGCAGCTCCGTCTTTTTTTCTTTGCAGCAGAATCTGGTGCGCAGAAGGTCCAGTCCCTGAAGGCAGGCAGAGAGGTCTGGCTCACGAGGAGGCAACGTCCTCTGTCCCCCTAAAAAACAAAGGCGCTAGTCCTCATGCTTCTGCATAATTATGCTTTCTGGCCCACGTAGGACCAACTGGATAGTTAGCCTTGGTGAAGCCTTGACGTTTTCATCCCCCCAAAAGTTTTTGAGTTTCTGCTGAAATGAGGCTGCATTTTAATGTTGTCTTTTCATCTTGTTTTTTAAGTTGTATTTCAATCAATTGTTTTATATCTGGTGTTAGCCGCCCTGAGCCTGGTCTTGGCTGGGAAGGGCAGGGTATAAATAAAAATTATTATTATTATTATTATTATTATTGGCTGACATAAACTGGAAGAGCCATAACTCAGGGACAGAGCACCTGCTGGGCATACAGAAGGTCCCAGCTTCAAATCCCCGCTGGCAGCATCTCCAGGCAGGTCCGAGAATGCCCCCTGCCTGCAACCCTGGAGAACGGCTGCCAGTCCGTGTGGGCAGCACTGGGCTAGGTGAAGCAATGGAGCTCTGTATAAAGCAGATTTCCTGCACTCCTGAGACGCGTTGGGGGGAAAGAACCTGGATCCCGAATGGCCAGTCTGGCCTGGGCCAGAGTCTCTCTCTCTCTCTGTGCTATCCAGGCTGAAGGAGGGGAAGTCTGGTTGTTTGTGGCTCTACAGCGCCTCCTGCAAGAGTGGCCAGAGAGGAGCACTGCAGCTCAACTGGGCCAAGGAGGCTGCAGCCCCTTTTGCTGGCCTCTAGGTGGCAGCATTGGCTGGGAAACAGCAGCAGCGACTCCACCCGAACATGCCCTAGATGAGAAAATAGAGTGTATTTATATAGTCAAATGTGTTTATTTTGTGTGGGTTTTTTCCTTCTTTCTTTTTTCCTCCCCCCTTTTTCTTCTTCATTTCCTCTTTTGTGCCTCCTTTCTTGGTCTTTCTCTTTTTGATTCGTTAAGAGATAAAAGTGTAATATGAAAACTTCAGTAAATTAAAAGTGATGTTGTGTAATTTTTCTATTACTATTTATGTATTGTTAAAATCAGTTAATTGTAATGAATAACAATTACTGTGGGTTTTTCCTTTGTTATTGTTGAATTGTAAATAAAGTATTCTTCTTCTTTAAAAAAAAAGATTAAAAAATGAGAAAATATAGCAGGGGGCAGCGAAGTCTCCTGTCCCTCCAAACCGAAGAATCTCTTGGCCCCCAATCCATCTTACAGGACATGCCGTCGCCTCAGCAATATTCCCACCCAGGAGGTGCCTTCCTTAAGCATCCAGTTTCCCTTTCCTCTCTTTAAACATCTGCAGGGTGGGGGAAGTTCAGAGTTGACCACCTGCATTTTCTTCCTAATTATTTCCAAAGATGCCTGTTCTTTCCCAGCCAGGATTGTTCTGGACAATGAATGCAGAAATCTCTAAGCAGCGTTGGCATCAAGTGCCAAAACACTGAACGGCGTTATTTTGGGGTTTGTTGCAGGAATTTATGTATAGGTTGGGGGGGTATCTGCCCCTCCAGCAGATCTCATGCACATGCAGCCCACTACCAAAACCAGCACCATCACTTTTGTGATTTGTCCCCACAAAACATTTCATGACAGTTTCTTCCTATCTATTCAAAGGGCCTCTGCTGCACGATACCAAATGTAAGAATTCACTGATAAATGTATCTCTGTACTGGCTCACTGGGAAACTTCAGAAATTCATCTAGACCTGTGAGCTCAGCTCCTCAGCAGCCCCTCTGCCTGAGGGATAATCCCTGGCATCCTGATACCTGAGTGCCAGACAGGTAGCCATGCAGAAATAACAAGCCCAGATGAAGACAAAAGGGTGGGATGAACTTGGCTGGGAAACAGGGAAATGTAAATATCTCTTTTGTTACACTTGATGGGTGTTTGGTGGAGGGCAAGGGGAACCATGGGGCAGGGTCCAGGATGCTCAGATTCCGGCCACCAGACCTCCCCTTTCGTGATGCAACCATGATGTATGAGTGATGTAGTTGGGGGGGGGGGGTGTAACATGGGGATCAGCAGCTAATAAAAGTTTGGGTTCTCTTTTGTTGGGGGCTTCCATCTTGCTTCGTCTTGTGGCAGGTGGGAGTCCTGTCGCGAGACAGTCTTCAATCAAGACCAAGTCTATTGGCTGCTGTTTTGCTCTGGTATTCCTGGCTGGTGTCCTTGTTTTTTGTCCAAGGGAACCCTCAGATTTCTCCGTTAATGGGTTTTATCTTCTTTTTTAAATGAAATTACATTTCTCCCCATTAAAAGTTTTCACGAATCTGTGGCTCCCGGGGGTTGGTCTGGATGACCCTCAGGGTCCCTTTCAACTCTCTGACTCCACAAAATGTCTTTTGAACGAATCGGCTCACCCTTGCTCCATCTGGCTCTGCCAGGCTGCCCCATCTGTGACCCCTTTCTCTTTCTGCACTGCCCCCACCCTTCAACCCCCCCCCCCCGAATATCTGCCCCCAAGACTGGAGAACCAGCAAGGAAGCCCAAGCAGCCACTGCGGAGGCCTGTCAAAATCCCCGTCCTCCCAGGGGCTGTGTGAGCTCGCTGCCCGCCCCGCGGCCCTGCTGGGCTCGGCATGGGAACAGAGCTAAAAATAAACCCGAGCAGACAGAAAATAAAACGTCGGTTTCTGGGTAGATTCTCCGGCTGGCTGAGTGGCAGGCCAGGATCCTGTCGCTTCCTGAAAGACTGTCGAAATACAAGATCGCCCAGGACAGCTGCTCTGGAGCCAGGAGGGGCTGATTCAGGCCTGAGGGATCTGGCTGCGTCTGCTGGCTTGCATTGATTGCATTTTAATGCCTCCATTTTCAATTGATTGATTGCATTCGTATCTTGCCTTTTTCGATGGGTGGGTGGATCGCACCTATATCCCACCACTATTGATTGATTGCATTTAGCACAGAATCATGGCATTGTAAGGGAACCCAAAGGTCATCCAGTCCAGCCCCCTGCAATGCAGGAATCTCAGCTTGATATTGAAAAAAAATTAAGGTACACACACACACACAAATGTTCATGGATTTGCCAGGCAGACATGTACATAAATGTATGGGCCACATGACTGAGGCAGCACAGGAGGGCAGCCCTGGAGCCATTTTGGCTCCCAAACTGACCAAATGTTTTCTCTGCAAGGTCAAAGGAAAATGGAAAAGCCTCCCCATTGTCTTTTCCTTCACAAATCCTGTCTTAAGGGCATGTCTGTTTTTGAATAGGGTGAGCCTGTGACCTGGCTTAGAAACTAAGTATTTATCATTACAAAAGACTGGCCAGGCTTCCCAGGGCATCCAATCAAGTGAGCATTAACAGGTAAACTGCCAGACAGGAGATAAACAACGCACTCAGATTTCTGCTGTAGACCGCCCTTACTGTGATGTAGGTATGATGTATCTGGGGGTGGTCTTGGACAGGCAATTTAAAATGTCTATATAAGGGCGGGCACACCTGGGTTCAGGGTCCTCCTCCTTTCCTGCGTGTGAGAGGAGCACCCTGTTGCAACAGATCAATAAAGATCAGGCTTACGAGCTGCTTTGCTTCTCAATATTCTCTGCTTGGCCTCTGTTCTTTTCTCCTACCAATAGGGAACCTACATAAGGACTATATAAGGGCTCTTGTGTCCCCCAGAGGGGAATAAAGGCAGATTTTCGTTTATTACAATATCCCGCCTGCTTCTTCCAAGGAGGTCAAGGTGCCATAGACACTTTGCTGCTGCCGCTCTTATCCGCACAACAACCCTGCAAGGAAGCTCAGGCGCAGGGCGAGTGACTGGTCTCCCCCAAGCCCTAGTCAAGCGCTCTAACCACTACACCAGGTGCAGAAGAAACACACTTAAGCCATAAAGAATTCAGAGCCAAGGGATTTATTCCGAGTACCAGAACCGGACGTAGCTCATGGCCCTTCTGCATTCCCAGACACCCCAGATTTTCCTCCTCCTCCTCCTCCCCCCACAGTTCAGATGCAGAAACTTAGCCTTTTGTTGCTTTGCTCTGGGAAAACCACCAGGAGTCAGAAAACCTTGCGAGGCACCCAGAGGTCCGCTAGCGCTGAAACGTGGTGCTTTCGAGGGCATCGCAACTGCCTGCTGTTTCGACTTGACAGCTCAGGGAAGATCCCTAGCTTCATAAATTCGTAGAAAATCCATACTTTAACCGACTCTCCTCATTCCAACACAATTTTAACCCTTAAAGAAAGGTGAATTTATTCCCCAAGTGTGAGAGCACAGACACAGCCCCCCACCCAGGGGGTGACCAAGGGGCAACAAGAGACATTTGCAGAGGCAGTTGAGCAAGTCAGGTGTTCTGAAAGCCCATCTCCAGACAAGTCCCGAGGGCCAGGAGATGTCGAGAGTTTTATTGATCTTTCGGTGACGGGGACTTAAGAGGTGTTGGTAAAGGGGTCTGATAAAGTGACCTCATGTTCAACTGGTGTACCGCTTGTGTACCCCTCCCCTTTTGTGACATGCCAGTGATGTAGTGATGATGTCTCAGGGATGCCTCTCAAAGTGTATTCTGGGGGAAAGAGGGAAGGTTTAAAAGAGGAGGTCGCCCCATGCTCAGGGTTCTTACTCCTGGGGGGACCTGTTGTGCAACAATAAAGATCATGGTCTACTGACGGCTGTTTTGCTCCAAATTCCTCAGCTGGAACTTCCTTCTTTTACTAAGCGCATAGACCCGCGGGGGACTTGCACCCCGATGAGCTAGGCTCTGGAGTAGTCTCTCACCCCAGATTATTTTCCATAACACTGCCATGATGTCATTTTGGGGCAGATAAAATGTGATACTTCTCACAGAAACAGGCAACCGCGAGGCTTAGTGGGGGAACCCCCAGGAAGACTCACCCCACAGACAGAAGAACAAGCACCTTTGGCTAAAATGGTTTTTCGCAGGTGAGATGAGTGAAGTCCGCCTGATCCAACCTTTTCCAGAGAAACCCAGAGAACCCCCCGGGAAAAGGGGCACTGCAGCAGTCTTTCAACTGCAGATTCGGGGAGACACCCCCCGCCAACGAGGAAGCGGGTAGTTGGTGCCCAGAGGGCAGGGCTCTCCTTCTTCCGAAACTTTTAATAATTACAAAAATAGACAATGGTGGCTGTCGCAAAATAATGCTCTCTCCTGCCTCTTCTGTTTCTCTTTCTCTCTCTGCTCATCACTCTCGCGTTGGGGAGAAATCAGTCTCGCAGCTGCCTCTGGGATGAGAGTGGCGTGGCTCAGTTGTTTCATGGAATTGGAGAGTTGGAAGGGATTCCCAGAGGGTCAGGACTTGCGGCACGAGGATCCTCAACAGGTGGCCCTCCAACCTCTGCTGAGAAACCTCCAGGGAAGGAGAACCCTCCGCCTTCTTAGTTTCAGCAACTGCGAAACCAGTGAGGGAGGTTCAAAATCACCACTGGGGGTCAGATATTGCAGGCCGGAGTCCTTAGTGGTCCCCTAAACTGATTCATTTGGCACATGTAAGATCCTCCATCTGCCACCCTGAGATTCTCCACCCCAATATTTTTTCAAGGAACAAAAACAGAGGAAGACAACTGACGGCAGCCTTGCTGGCTCCCTGTTTTGTCTCGCAAAGTTGTGCATTCGGTGGTTCTTTTTCCTGTGCTTCTTTGCAGATCAACAACACGCACATGCACCCCACCTACACACAGAGCTTGGCTTCCTGCCGATGTGATGAGAGCAAAATGTTTCTGGGGGGGGCGCTGGCAGTGACTGGCTGCTTTGCGAGGTGTCCTGAGGATGATATTTCTGGGGCTGCAGCAGATGGGTCTTCTTCAGAGGGCTTCCTTTTCTGCAACGAAGAAAGCAACAGGGACCCTTCTGCCCACTCTCTGGCCCCCAACCAGCTGCAAAGAGCCCCCCAAGGTGATCATTGTACCGTCTTGACATAAACATGCAGCTCATCGAGAAAAGAAAGGGTGGAAGGAAGGAAGAACAGTCCCAGGCAGAGAGAAAACAAGAGAAGGCAGGGTCTGCGTTGATGGCAGGAGACAGGCGAGGCTTCTTCAGGAAAGACCCCCCATCAAATGGCAAGAGGGTCACCCCCCTTTCTCCCTCTCCTCCCCCCTAACTCAAGCACAGCACCAATTTCTGCTGGAGAAAATGGAGGGGTCAAGAAAGAACGTTTGGGCCGTTGGCAGGGTGTGGCAATGTCCTTCCCCAGAGGTCCTGGGGCACTTCTTGCTCAGGAAGAGTTTGGGGCGGCAGAGAGGGGCCCAATCCAGAGTCAAAGAGGAGGAGCAGAGGCTTCCTTCGCGGAGCCTGCAGAGAAAGTGGATCACCAGGCACAACAACGTCAAGGAAAAGAGGGCAGCCGGAAGATCGGAGACAGAGGAAGCTCCTGCAAAAGGGGAGAGAGGGGGAGTGGATGTGGGTCAACAGGCACAAACCCCTCCGACATCAAACCTCTGAATCCATATTTTACCCCCGGAGGCCGTGGCGAATTAATTGCAGAAACCGGGGCAAAAAGAGCTTGCTGCAAACGAGGGAGTCGATTTATGGCCTGTGGACAACAACGCGTTTGCCGTGACCCGGTTTTCAACATGAAGGGGATCCCGGGAAACCGTTCCCAGTGAGGGTGACTTGGGTGCAAAAGAGGTCGGGGAGCTCCTTCCCTCTTCCGTCCTCAAGCGGCCTTAAAGGTCATCTTGGGACAAATGAACCTGAAAGGAAAATGCTGAGGTGAAGCCACCGGATTACGGGGCATCGGGGCATATCAGCTTAGCTGGGAACAGTCCCGTTTGAGCCCCACAACTGAAGAGAAACACTTCATGCATCTGATTCAGCAGACTGTGGGCCAGAAAACGTCTGAGGCCACAATTTATATTTGTAAAGGATTTCAGGGGCTGCAAGACTCATGTTTCGTTTGGGTTTTTTTGTTGCAGCAAAATTAGTCACCTTGCAAGGAACTCACTGCTAGGAGATTCAGCACAATCACATCTGACACACCTCCAACTTGCACCATTTCAAGCTAGGCTGGTTGAAACTGCGCTCCTTAAATCCAAGCGAGGTGGATTTAGTATTTTAACCTTTTTGGGGTTGTTCTAAACTATTGTTGTGATTCTTTTCTCAATTTTCTTCCTTTACCTTTTCGTAAACCACCTTGAGGGGTTTTGTTTTTTCTTTTCTTTTTACAATCATACAGTGCACGGTTTTTACGAAATAATTTAATAGCAGCAGCATCCGTGGGTTGGGTTTAATTTGGGGGAAGTTACTTGCCTGTGAATACTGTTCCTTATCAGATTTGCCTGCTGCCTGGGGTAGATCAGGTGGGGCAGATGGTTGCAAGATAAATAAATGCATGCAGCAAAATAAAAGTAAAGGTAAAGGGACCCCTGACCGTTAGGTCCAGTCGTGGCTGACTCTGGGGTTGCGGCGCTCATCTCACTTTATTGGCCAAGGGAGCCGGCGTACAGCTTCCGGGTCATGTGGCCAGCAGGACTAAGCCACTTCTGGCAAACCAGAGCAGCACACGGAAACGCCGTTTACCTTCCCGCCGGAGCGGTACCTATTTATCTACTTGCACTTTGACGTGCTTTCGAACTGCTAGGTTGGCAGGAGCAGGGACCGAGCAACGGGAGCTCACCCCGTCACGGGGATTCGAACCGCCAACCTTCTGATCAGCAAGCCCTATGCTCTGGGGTTTAACCCACAGCACCACCCGCTTCCCTACATGCAGCAAAATACCTGATGGCTATTCAGCAACCAAATTTGCAAAGGAGGGTGGGCAGGAGCAGATCTGGCCCCCCTTTAAACAGAGACCTGAGGGTCCTCCCTGACTGCTGAGGGTCGGCCGAACCCAAAGGAGGACAGGGAGACACGGAGCACACACACACACACACACACACACACACGCACACACACACACAGAGCACCCCACCTGGCAAAGGTGCACCACCTCCTTCCTCTCGTCCGGCTTTCACCTCTTCCGGAGCCTCTTCATGAAGCAGCAGGTGACAGTGACGAGGACGGTGACGCCCATGAAAAGGGCACTGGAGACGCCCGCCAGGAGAGGGATGAACAAGGTGTCGATGGCTGGAGAGAGCAGAGGAAGAAACGGAAGAAGGTCAAGAGGGCAATGGCCTCGGTTTAAAAGCACCTTTCTCAAAAAACTAGAGTCCTTTTCGTTTGGATAATTCAGAGGGAAATTCTCAGCTGTCAAAAAATGTGGGAATCTTCCAGGATGCAGGAGAGGATACATTGTTTGATTATAGCCTTTCCAACTTGCATGAACAAGTTCCACAATTTAGCAGAGTAACATTCCCCCTTTTAAACTCACAGCAGAGGCGTTTCAGGCTCCCTAAAGCCTCTATAATAACTGTTCTGATTTCGCCCCCTTATTCTCTCATAAAAGATAAGACACAGCACAGTCTTCTATAAAAGTATAAAAAGGTTTACTCACACATCATTCTGTTCACAGTCGGATCCCAGAAGGCAGACTTAGCTTAGAAAAGTAACATACACCTGGAAACTATCCCATAAGGAGACAGTCCCTTTGTCCTCTCTTGGCTGGAGGCCAAAAGAGCATCTTTGGCTAGGCAGATGTTGCTTCTTCGACGCATGTAGTCAAAAGAGAGAGGTGACTGCCCTGCCCTGTGCTTTTGTCATTACCTGCAAAATTCCTCTTTGAACCTGTTGCACAATAAACTTGGTCTACAGCTATTTGCTCCGGTTGGTGGCTGGACTCCTTCCTTTTTTTTTAATATAATTTTTATTAACAATCCAATCAAATCACAAAATTACTTCCAAATTACAAAGCCAATTTTTTAAATTTTTGTTGGGGGTACCCATGCTTCGAGCTCAGAAAGGGATCCAAGCATCTCTCTTGCTGCTGCTTTAGTATGGACTCCTTCCTTTAGTCCCACGGGCTCTGCCTGAGCAGCTGGGGGACTGAGCAGCCTCGCACCTAGATTTTTCCGTAACACCCCTAAGTCCATGATTGGTCAGAGATGAATGGATGGAGGCTGGATGCCGTGAAAGCAAGGCAAATCTTTATTTTTCTGTTGCAACAGAGACACAGAACCCTTTTAAGGGTTTGCGTTTTGGCGTGGAGAAAGAGGACATCTCTACAAACCGCCAGCAATCCCATCACCCATAAGGCTGGCTGAACGTGGCTCAGGCAGGCCAAGGTGTGATATTCCTGAGGATCTGGCAAATTTTACATAGCTCCAGACACAGTTTACACAAGACATTAGCATTTGATAAGACCTCAGACATCTCTCAATGCAGAGAGCACCTTAGCAAACAATGGCAATGAATCCCAAGGAGGTTCATAGATATAGGAGAGGGACTTCCCCGGCTTGCTATCGGCCTCCCTGTTCTCAGGCAGGCGGGACTGAGGAGGCTAAGGAAATGTTGAGCGTCTTTAGGAGAGCCAAGATGGCTTCGGGATTGCTCTCCTGTACTATTGTAGACATGTGAGTTACAGTGGTACCTCGGGTTACAGACGCTTCAGGTTACAGACTCTGCTAACCCAGAAATAGTGCTTCAGGTTAAGAACTTTGCTTCAGGATAAGAACTGAAAATGTGCTCCGGCGGCGCGGCAGCAGCAGGAGGCCCCATTAGCTAAAGTGATGCTTCAGGTTAAGAACAGTTTCAGGTTAAGTACAGACCTCCAGAACGAATTAAGTACTTAACCCGAGGTACCACTGTATATGCTTATGTATGTGTGTTTACCTCATGCAATTATCAACATTTATTCTATATTTAAGACCTTAGAGTCACTTAAATCTTAGAATAGCTTTGGAAGTGGATACAGGCTGTAGGGTTAGAAGTAGAAGATAGTTTATTTTAAAATAGTATTATTTGTAAGTGATAAAATGTGAAGATTTTTATGGTAAGTAAGTGTGATAAAAATGGTTAGAAATTATGATATATGTAAACTGCTAAAGATGAGGTAAAATGAAAATCAGACGGGGGGACTTGGGGAAACTCACCTAACAATGTTTAGAAAAAATAAGGATAAAACAAGAATTTGTTTGTATTGTTTGTTTTCTGTTTGCATTGTTTATTTGTGTTATGAAATGAATAAAAAAAAATTGGGTGAAAAAAGACCTTAGAATTACTATAACAGGCGACTGACAGCCCTCCCCTCCTCCATATATTTGTCCAACCGGATTTTAAAGGCACCAAGGTTGGTCATCACTGGCTCCTGTGGCAAGGAGTTCCATAGTTTAACTCTGCGCTCTGCAAAGAAGGCCTTTCTTTTCATCTGTGAAAAAGGACATCGTCTGCCCCAAATCTCCCAAATCTCCCAAAAGGAGGATTCCCCCCCCCAAAAAAAGAAGGGGTTACTCACCCAACGTGTATGGATAAACAGTGACCATGTTGGACTTGGCGGACCCAGCCTTGTACCAGCTGAGATCCGGGTAGCGCACCCAGGCGGTGACAGCGCAGTGGTACTTGCCCTCATCCGACGGCTGCACCCCGTGGAGGCGCAGGCGGTGGCTGGTGGGGCTGGCTTTGTCCACGCTGACGGCGCCCCCCGAGGGCCGGCTGGCCAAGTCGGCCACCCCCTCGCGGCTGACGGAGGCCAGCAGGACCCCGTGAGAGGTGGGGCCCTCGTCGGGCAGCTCCACCCACCAGCTGAGGGCCAGGGCGATGTCCTGCGTGGCTTCCACCGAGACGTTGCAGCGCACTTCGGCCGTGTCCCCGCGGTAGATGGTGGCGGAGGGCAGCCACGCCGTGGCCTCAAGCACCACCGCTGCAGGGGAGGGCAGAGAAGAGGCCGGACTCAGCATCCCTGAATCCCGGAAACGTATCTCGGAGACACTCCTCTGCCTGGCAGCTTCGATTATCATTTTTCTTAGCCAACCCATTGAGTCCCAGCACCCTCTTCCGACGATGGCCAAGGGAACCTAGGAATTGAGGTCGTTTTGCCCGGACACTGAGGTCCAGCTCTGAGGGCCTTCTGGCGGTTCCCTCGCTACGAGAAGCCAAGTTACAGGGAACCAGGCAGAGGGCCTTCTTCGTGGTGGCGCCTGCCCTGTGGAACGCCCTCCCATCAGATGTCAAAGAGAACAACAACTACCAGACTTTTAGAAGACATCTGAAGGCAGCCCTGTTTAGGGAAGCTTTTAATGTTTAATAGGTTATTTTAGTGTTTTGTTGGAAGCCGCCCAGAGTGGATGAGGAAACCCAGCCAGATGGGAGGGGTAAAGGTAAAAGGTCCCCTGACCATCAGGTCCAGTCGTGGCCGACTCTGGGGTTGTGGCGCTCATCTCTCTTTACTGGCCGAGGGAGCCAGGGTACAGCTTCCGGGTCATGTAGCCAGCAGGACTAAGCCGCTTCTGGCGAACCACAGCAGCGCATGGAAACGCTGTTTACCTTCCCGCTGGAGTGGTACCTATTTATCTACTTGCACTTTGAGGTGCTTTCGAACTGCTATGTTGGCAGGAGCAGGGACTGAGCAACGGGAGCTCACCCCACTGCGGGGATTCGAACTGCCGACCTTCTGATCGGCAAGTCCTGGGCTCAGTGGTTTAACCCACAGCGCCACCCGTGTAAATAATAAATTATTATTATTATTATTATTATTATTATTATTATTATTATTAGGACCGAAGAAGAGCCTGGCTGCTGGCTCAGGCCAAAGGGGGCCCACCTAGGGTCCTCTCCTTACAGGGGTCAGCCAGATGTCCCATTTGGGAAACCCGCAAGCAGGATCCAAGCGCAAGGGCATCTCTGGCGTCCCATGGCTTCCAGCAAGGGCCATTCAGAAGCCCTGCTGCCTCCATCGTGGCCAGGAGCCCTGGATATCCCTCTCATCTATGAACTTGTCCAGTCCTTATTTATTTGCATAAATAAATATTTTTATAGTGGCGTATTATAAAATTGTATCACGGAGGTATACAATATGAAAACCCCAAACCGTCCAAATGCTAGAATATCTACAAATGGCTGTGATGACAGGGAGAATTAGAGGGTATCCAAAACAGAAAGTACAGAAAGAATGGAAAATCTTTAAAGAGTATTTGGAAAAGTATTACAATAACAAATCTCTCCTGGCATAAATAGAATGATCCTTGTAAAACAGCAAATATAATGTTTTCTGATATCTGATGAGAACAAAGAAAGAAATACAATAACTTGGAACTGTGTGTGAAGAAATTGTAGAAATAATAATACAATGAGTCTAATCGGAAGCCAAATATGTTTGTTTTGCTTTGTTTCCTTCTTCCTTTTTTCTCCCCCCCCCTCCCTTCACTCCCCCCTCTTCTTCTTTTTCTCTTTTCTTTTTTGTGTTTCCTTTCCTGGTCTTTCTATTTTTGATATGTTAAGAAAGAGATAAAAGTGTATTATGAAAACCTCAGCAAGTTAAAAGTCATGTTGTGTAATTTCTTTCTTAGTATTTATAAAATGTTGGTTAATTGTAATGATTTGATGTAGAAGCTACCGTGGTTTTTTCCTTTGTTATTGTTGAATTCTAAATAAAGTTTTATTCTGTTAAAACAAAAATGAAAACCCCAAACTGGACAGTAAAGTCACAGGAAGTTTAAAGCGAGTCAAAAGCACAAAGAAATTAGAAGCAGGAACCAGGGGCCTTTGTGTAAGGATGTTTTTTCCGAACCGCCTGCCTGGCAGGAGAGGAAGGTTTTCAGGAGGCATTTAAAAATTGGCACAGAAGGCGACCGCCTGGTTCTGTTTGCCCTTTCGATTTTACATTAACGAAAAATACATATTCAAAAACTATTGTTCTATTCAACTGCACAGGGGATTTTTTTTTATTTTTACGGTTTATTTCCTCTTCCTCCCTTTTCTCCTGAAACAACCTGGGCAGGCAGGTGAGGCTGAGAGGGAGCGACTGGACTAAGGTCACACACACAGTAAGCTACTTCAACTCTGCTCAGGTGCTTGGAAAGCCAATCTGAATTTTAACCGGCCTATTTTAACTTTCCCCATGTTTTAAACTATTGCAATTTCCCCTTGATTGCACTGTTTTGTCTTATTTAAGTCATTTGAGGATTGTTTTTACAATAAAGCAGTGTGTTTTATGAAATAAATGTACAGTCGTACCTCAGGTTACAGACGCTTCAGGTTGAGTGTTTTCGGGGTACAGACGTGCCCAAACCCGTACTGGCAGTTGCACATGCGCAAAAGTGCTAAATCGCTCTTTGCACATGCACAGAAGTGCCAAATCTTGACCCGCGAGTGCGCAGACGCAGCGCTGGGGGTTGCAAATGCTGTGGGTTGCGAACATGCCTCCCGCACGGATCATGTTCGCAACCCGAGCGTCCACTGTAAATGAATAAATATATGTGCAATGGTTCTAGGGGTTGCTCGTGCATAAACCGGCGCCACACCTGGCTGGGTTGCCTGAGTGAACCCTTTCTGTCCGGACAGCCACTCGCCCGTGGCTGTCTCAGTCACTGGCAGAATCCGTCAGTGGGTGTTTCTTGAACTTCTTCCAGCAAAGAAGCTCTTTGACGCCTAGTCTCCACCTACTCTCCCTGCGCGGAAGCCTTCTGCGCAGGGAGGGTGTGGGCAGCGGAGGACCTGTGCTCTCCCCGCTGGTCTCCGGCGAGGAGTCATGGAGCCACCTCACCGATTCCCCCCTCTGCCCCCCTTCACCCCTGGTGTTACGCTGATTTCCTTCCCCAGAAGATGGGCTGCTTCTCCCCATCCCAGGACACTCTCCGGAATCCCTCTGGAGCCCCCTCTCTCCCTTTGGCTCCAATGGCAGTTCCCTGACAATATGTAAAGGAGGAGGAGGAGGAGGAGGAGGAGGAGGAGGAGGAGGAGGAGAAGGAGAAGGAGAAGGAGAAGGAGAAGGAGAAGGAGAAGGAGAAGGAGAAGGAGAAGGAGAATCTAAACAGGACATGAGAGCGGAATCAGCTTTCACGGTTCCAGGGCTGCAAAGTGTCCTTATCCCAGCAAAGGAGAGGGAAATTTGGGGACCCAAAGCCAGCTCAGTGACCCCATACGCACCTTCCGATTTCATGTCCACCGTCAGGGCCTCGGACCGGACACTGGCCACTTCGCGCAGCTTGTCGCCAGGGGAGCGCACAAAGGCCCACACCACGCACCGGTAGGAGCCCACATCGCTGGGCTGGGCCGACTCAATCCGCAGCTGGTAGGAGCCCAGAGGAGAGGCCAGTTTCTGCAGGGAGACGTGGCGCCGGCCGACGTCGCGGTTGGCATAGCTGTCGCCCAGGACAAGCGCCCCATCCGGGTCCAAGCGGGCCACCAGGCGCCCTTCTCCCTCACTGCCCTGGCTCACTTCCCAGCCAAGGGAGTAGACGATGTGGGGCAAAGGGGTGGCCTGGAGGACAGAGGCATTGCAGAGGAGTTCCAGGGCTTCTCCAGAGCCGACACGGACTTTGGCGGGGCTGGCGGAGGCGGCCAACTGGCTGGCTGAAAGCAGAGCAAGAGAAAGTCAGGGGGAGAAGGTCAGAGCAGCTTGTGAGAAAAGGATCAAAGGGTCCCAGCAGATCACGATTTTGACAGGAATCAACCATGTGATGCAGCAGCTAAAAAGGCTAATGCAATTAATTCTAGGTCCAGGGAAGTCATAGTTCTGCTCTCTTCTGCCTTGGCCAGACCCCACCTGGAATACTGTGTCCAGTTCTGGGTACCACAATTTAAGAAGGATGTCGACAAGCTGGAAGGTGTGCAGAGGAGGGCAAGCAGGCCTTATGAGGAGTGGCTGAGGAAGCTGGATATGTTTAGTCTGGAGAAGAGAAGACTGAGAAAAAGTATGAGAGCCACCTTCAAATACAGTGGTACCTTGGTTCTCAAATTTAATCTGTTCCAAAACCAAAGCGTTCCAAAACCAAGGAATGCTTTCCCATAGAAAGCAATGCAAAATGGATTAATCCATTCCAGACTTTTAAAAACAACCCCCAAACAGCAATTTAACATGAATTTTTCTATCTAAAAAGACCATTGATCCATAAAATACATAAACAATGTACTGCAGTCACAAAATCAATCAATAGCTGAACTGTGGGATGCAACCTGAAAAGACGTAACCTGAGCTGAACGTAACAAGAGGTATGACTGTATTCTCCTGTTCTGCGGGGGGGGGGGGGGGACACAAACCAATGGATCCAAATTGCAAGAAACGGGTTTCTGACAACTTTAGGAAGAGCCATTTGGCAGTGGAGCAAAAGGTGGTGAACTCTCCATCGTCGGATGGCCACCTGTCAGGGATTCTGTAGCAGTGATTGCAGGGGGCAGACTAGAGGACCCTTGAGGTCCCTTTGAATTCGTACGATTCAACGAATGCAGGAATTGCAGCGAAGGAATCCCTGGCAGGTGGCCACCGAACCTCTGCTCCCAAACCACCAGCGAAGGCAAATCCACCACCTTCCGAGGGAGCTCGTTCCACTGCCAAACGGATCTTCACCCTCAGACTTTCCCACCTCCAAGAGCCACAGTGGATCCCTCCTCCTGAGGAAAACTCACCTGGTTTTAAACGCAGGGTAAGGAGTCTCTATGGGAGTAAGGTAAAGGGTAAAAGGACCCCTGACCGTTAGGTCCAGTCATGGCCGACTCTGGGGTTGCGGCGCTCATCTCGCTTTACTGGCCGAGGGAGCCGGTGTACAGCTTCTGGGTCATGTGGCCAGCAGGACTAAGCCACTTCTGGTGAACCAGAGCAGCGCACGGAAACACCGTTTACCTTCCCGCCAGAGTGGTACCTATTTATCTACTTGCACTTTGACGTGCTTTTGAACTGCTAGGTGGGCAGGAGCAGGGACTGAGCAACGGGAGCTCACTCTGTCATGGGGATTCGAACCCCTGACCTTCCGATCAGCAAGGCCTAGACTCTGCGGTTTAACCCACAGCGCCACCCACATCCCATTCTATGGGAGTATATTGTATTTCAAAATGGAGTACCAGAGTTTTTAGGGGGCTAACCAGGGTGGGATAGCAGGCTTGCTGGTTTTTGAATTTTTCCATTTCGTTGTTCTGTATGGGACAATGACAATAAAGATTATTGTATCATATCATTTCATTTCATTTCATTTCATTTCATTTCATTTCATTTCATTTCATTTCATATCATATCATATCATATCATATCATATCATATCATATCATATCATACCTACGGTGCGGACGGTGACTTGAGCCAACACCACCCGCTTCTCTGCAATCTGCTGCCAGCTCCCATCAGGATCCTGGATCCACTCCCCAGCGACACAGTGGTAGATCCCAGCGTCTTCGGGCCTCAGCCAACCCAGGACCATCTGGTACCGTCGGTCTCCCGTCTTCGCCAGCGACAGCTCTTGCGCCTGGTGGCGCTCGGTGAATCTCTCGCCAGCCTCCACGGCGAAGTCTCGGCGCACGGTGATCACCTCCTGCAGAGGCCGGACGTCCCTGGAGGCGTCGGGGGCGGACAGGCCGAAGGAGACGGAGAGGTGGATGTGCTGCGGGGTCTGGCTGGTCACGGCACACGTCAGCTGGAGGTCCTCGCTTTCCCAAAGCGTCAGCTGCAGCGGAAAGGCGGACACAGCCCCCCGGCTGCGGAAAGGGGGCTTTGGGGCGGAAGGAGCAGCCGGCAACACGGAGAGCTTGTCGGGAATGACTGTGGGGCAGGAGGGAAAGCGGATCAGGGCCCCCCGCAGTCGCATCAAGAGAGGGGAAATTATGGCTCTGCAAAAATGTACGTCTTGGACAAAACCGCACCCGAAACACATACCGTATTTTTCTCTTTATAGGATGCACTTTTCCCCCTCCAAAAATGAAGGGGAGGTGTGTGTGTCCTGTGGGGCGAATGCAGGCTCCTTGGCTTCAGCGATAGCAACGTGAAGCCTCCGAAGCTCAGAGGGAGAGCTCCCCCTGTGCTCCAGAGGCTTCGTGTCGCTTTCACTGAAGCCGCCTGGAGCCCCTGGAGCACAGTGGGAACTCCAGCTGCTCTCCGGGGACTTCAGGCAGCTATCCGCAAGCCCTTGGAGTGCAACAGGAGTTCCCGCTGCGCTCCGAAGGCTTGGGGATAGCCGCCTGAAGCCTGGAGAGCGAGAGGGGTCAGTGCACACCGATCCCTCTTGCTCTCCAGGCTTCGCTTTGCTGGAGAGGTGCTGCACAGTTTTCCCTCTCTGCGCAGCGCCCCTTCCGCGAAGCGGGAGGAGAAATGGAAGGGGCTCCGTTTCTCCTGCCGCTTTGCTGAGCGGAGAGGGGGAGAATTTTTTCCCCCGTTTCCCCCCTCCTATGGTCTGGTGCATCCTATAGAGTGAAAAATACGGTACGTCTGTTAAGGGGGAATCTGCGCTAAGGTGCTGGTGAATTTCCAGGGGGGGGGGTTAATTGTATTTTCAGGCACTCCTTCTCCAAATTGAGGCATGCATAGACAGGGGTACCTCGGTTTTTGAGCGTCTCGGAAGCTGAACGTTTCGGTTTTCGAATACTGAAAACTCGGAAGTCATTGCTTCCATTTTCAAACGCGCCTTGGAAGTCAAAGGACTTCCACTGTGTGTTTTTCAGTTTTTCCAACTGGACTTGCAGCTAACCCTTTGCGCCTCAGTTTTCGAACGTTTCGGAAGTCAAATGTTTTCTTGGAATGGATTACATTTGAGAACCGAGGTACCACTGTATAACACACATGCCGGTTAGAGAGTTGCACCGCACTGCAAAATTGAGAAAAGTGCAGATTCCAAAAAGTATGTTTGGGTCTGCATGTTGGTCCGAGAAGAGAGAATGAGGACGTTTCTCATGAAAAATTGGGTGGTTTTTCGTTCGACTCTGAGCCCACCTGGCTTCTGTGAGTTGTGCTCACTGCCAGTTGTACTGAAATTAATCAGTATGGTGAACGTAAGTTCATTCATTTCAATGGGTCTACACTTGAGTAGAATTTATTGCATTTCTACCCCCAACCTTTTCTCTAGGGCACTCAAGGGGGGCCACAGGGTTCTCCCCCTCCCCATTTAATCCCCACAACAATCCTGTGAGGTAGGTTGGGCTGAGAGAAGCCCTGAGGTCCCACCCAGTGCGTTTCATGGCTGAGTGCAAATTTGAACCCTGGCCTTTCCAACGTCATAATCCAGCACTCTAACCACTACACCGCACTGCCTGTTTTATTTTATTTTCCAGAGGTCCCAGGGAGAGCTATGAAAATTTAAAGCAGTTTTAAAAACCTACTTTTAAAAAACAAGAACAAAAACTTCCATTTTAAAGTAAAGGTAAAGGTCCAGTTGTGGCCGACTTTGGGGTTGCGGTGCTCATCTCGCTTTACTGGCCGAGCTTCCAGCTTCCGGGTCATGTGGCCAGCAGGACTAAGCCGCTTCTGGCGAACCAGAGCAGCACACGGAAACGGAAACGGAGTGGTACCTATTTATCTACTTGCACTTCGTGCTTTCGAACTGCTAGGTTGGCGGGAGCAGGGACCGAGCAACGGGAGCTCACCCCATTGCGGGGATTCGAACCGCCGATCTTCTGATCAGCAAGTCCTAGGCTCTGTGGTTTAACCCACAGGACCACCTGCGTCCACACTTCCATTTTACAAACAAACAAAATACATTTTAAATTCAATTTTTGTCCTGTCCTCCCTCCCAAATAAGCCCAGGGCTCTAAGTACGCCATCAAAGCGTCTTGAAACCATTTTCAATGCAGAAGCAGACTGGGAAAGATATCCAGAAGGACATGAATCAGGCCCAAGGGAGACTATTGAGCCCACAATGGCCAACCAGGTGCCCATTACAGGAAAGTCACAAGCAGAATCCGAGCACAAGAGCAACACTCTCTTCTCTTGCAGTCAGTCTGGCTAGTAGCCCTTGATAACCCCCTTCTCCTTTATGAATTTATCCAAACCTCTTTTAAGCCATCTAGGCTGGCGGCCAGCACTCCCTCCAGTGGCAGGGAGTTCCACAGTCTAACTGCACTGGCTCTCGGTGCAGGGACAGAGAAGAGAGGTGGATACAATTTACTTTAATAAAAATACCATTTTTTTAAAAAAAACCCAAGGTCCGCAATGAACAGAGGCAGGAGTTCCCAGCCCCGGAAAGATTTCTTCTCTGGATTTAGCTGCCAGGAGGACGTGGGGGCTTCAGATGGGGAGCCAGATGGGCCCCCTTCCTGCTCTCACGCCCCCCCCCATGGCCCGCCCCGCAGGGCTGCCCCACTCGGCAGAGCTTGGCCTGCAGACAAGCCCAGGCTCAGAAGCCATCTGCTCGTCCCAGCCGCTAAACGGATTAGCGGAGCAGCGGACACAGCAGCGACCTCGGGGAAAATCACCATCGCTAATGCAATAAACCTCCACGTCAGATGACCGCGGAAGGTGCCTGCATCCCACAGTCGGTCCCAGAGGCAGCGAGGTCTAGTGGTTAGAGTGTCGGCCAAGGACCTGAGAGACCAAGGTTCAAGTCGTCCCACTTGGCCATGAAACTCCTCAGGGCCAGTCACAGCCTCTCTTGGGCTTGCCCAACTCACAGGGTGTTTTTGAGGGGATCCAATGAGGACCAGGACCGGGAGAGCACAGGGTTCGAATCCACTCACGGCTGCCCTGAAGCTCACAGGATTTGACCTTCAATTAACATAGTATTGCCTATTTAAATAGGCACTTTCCTGCACCTAAGGAAGTCAGGCTGCTGGATCAGGCCATCTCGGCCAGCCCTCTGTTCTCATGGTGGCCAAATACTCCGCAGGACCTAGGAATCCAGATAGACTGCCTGTGGAGCTGGAGGTTCCATTGGGTCATTGGAAGAGCCTACTGGATCAGGCCAATGGCCAGCTGGAAGCCCAAAAGCAAGCCCAAAATCAGAGCGCAACTCTCCCCCCTTACAATTCCCTGCATTTCCTGCCTCCGTGGAGGGACAGCAGAGCCATGGGAACGTCAGGAGAGTCTTGCCCATCAGAGCCAGCGTGGTGCCGTGTTTGCCGAGCCTCCAGTTCCAGTGGCAGTCTATCTACATTCCTAAGTTCTTGGGCGAATTTGAGGAGGAAAACTCTGATGCTAAACTTGTCCTGCCTTACAGCCATACACATTCATGCGAAAGGCTTCAGGTGCAAGCCCCGAGAAAAGAACCCGAACCTGCTACCTTCTTTGGGAGAAGAAAAGGCGAAGGAGTAGGCCTTACACAAATCCCTAAGGCGGCTGCATGGCGTTTTGTACGCCTCCCCCCAGCAACTCCTGCAGCCACGCTGGTGCCAAATGTCTCGCTCCGCTTTCCTTTGGACCAGCGAAGCCGGGGAGGGGGGTGCCTGGTCATCGGGGCAGCCCAGGACCTCCAGACCCACCAACCAGGCTTGTACCCCACAGGGGTCACTTCAGTGCTGCCAACACAGCAAAAGCAACACAGGAGGCAGCAGGAGGCAGGTCCTGAAAGACCTACACTGGCTCCCAGGATGTTTCCGAGCACAATTCAAAGTCTTGGTGCTGTATTTTGTTTTTAATATTTGATCGGGAGCTGCCCAGAATGGCTGGGGAAACCCAGCCAGATGGGCGGGGTATTAATAATAATAATAATAATAATAATAATAATAATAATAATGATAATACCAGTCTCTGATGCCACAGCAAGTGCTGTGATTCTCCAGCCATTTGACTTCACCTCCATTGTCTCTTGAGACAAAAGGGGAATTTGACTCCTGGGAGAACAGGGGGCTGGGCTAGGAATGGCCCCCTTTGGCCGATCCAAAATGACTCTCCTTACACTTTCATTGTCTTCAACTCCCCCCCCTTTCGGTTCTGCCCCCCAATACCCCTCCATCGCCCCCGTACCTCTCAGCTCCACCTTGCTGCTGTACGTCCCGTGGTACTTGGAGTCGGTGGTGGGGGTGTAGCACTCGTAGACCCCCGCGTCTTCCGGGCGCACCCCCTTGATACGCAGCGCCACGGCGTCCCCCCGCAGCCGCTGGATGGAGACATTGCCCGCCTGCACCCGGGGCGCGAAGACGGCGTAAGGGAACTTGGGGTCCTTGGTGCTGACCACCCCGATGGAGATGTCAGGGGCCGACGGGCGGTAGAGGAACCACTCAAAGTGCTGCAGGGTGGGGCCCTCGTACTCCGAGACGTTGCAGGGGATGGAGACGGATGTCCCTTCCACGCGGTACAAGGGCCCCGGAGGGAGGTGGACTTCCCGGGCGCCGGCACTCAGGACTGTGGGGAGAGAAGAGGAGAGGGCACTGCAGGACTGCGGGGAGGAGAGCGCAGTGTTCCCCAACCTTGGGTCTCCAGCTGTTTTTGGACTACAACTCCCATCATCCCTCGCTAGCAAGACCAGTGGTCAAGGATGATGGGAATTGTAGTCCGAAAACATCTGGAGACCCAAGGTTGGGGAACACTGCCCTAGGGGGGATGCAAGAATCACAGCTCACAAATCACTGACAGGTGGCCACCCAAGCGCTGCTTAAAAACCTCAGATGGGTCATGGAATTGCAGAACTGGAACCCCAGGGCTCATCCAGACCAACCCTGCAGTTGTCCTAATTCCTCACTCACTTGGGTGAGGAAACACACTTGGGTGACTGACCTCAACCTAATTATGATAAGCTAATTACGATCTCTCTCTCTCTCTCTCATTTAATTATATTTTTCAAACTCAAAAAAAAAAAAAATTAAGGTCATATAAATAAATAATATATATATATATACACATATATAATAAATGTACAAACCAAACACGTACATAAATATATAAACCACATGTCTGAAGCAGCGCAGGAAAACAGCCCTGAAACCATTTTGACTCCCAAACTGACCAAATGATTTCTCTGCAAGGTCGAAGGAAAATGGAAAAGCCTCTCCATTGTCTTTCCTTCACAAGTCCTGCATTAAGGGCACATTTAAGATATGAATAGGGTGTGAGCCTGTGACGTGGCTCAGGAACTAAGTAGTTATCATTACAAAAGACTGGCCAGGCTCCCCAGGCAGTCCAGCCAAGTGAGCATTCAACAGGTAACCTGGCAGACAGGAGGGAAACAAAGCACTCAGATTTCTGCTGTAGACCGCCCTTTCTGTGATGTAAGTATGATGTATCTGGGGGTGGTCTTGAGCTCCAGGGCAGGGAATTTAAAATGTCTGTATAAGGGCGGACAGACCTGGGTTCAGGGTCCTCCTTTGATCTCCTGTGTGTGAGGGGAGCACCCTGTTGCAACAGATCAATAAAGATCAGGCTTACTAGCTGCTTTGCTTCTCAATATTCTCTGCTTGGCCTCTGTTCTTTTCTCCCACCAATGGAGAACCTACAAAGGACTCTGTAAGGGCTCTTGTGTCTCCCATAAGGGAATAAGGACAGATTTTCGTTTATTACAAAACGTTTTTTGCAATGACCTTCAAATCAAAGAATTACGGTACATATTTCATGAGTTGACTTTCCCACCCTTGTCTCCACAGTGTTTTTGCTCAGACTTTTTCAACTGCATTATCTCTTTATCCATTACCAAAATTCCTGAACACCTCTAGTCATCACATACAGCTCCCAAGTTAAAACAGTACAACGCATCATCAGAGATCTACAACCTCTCCTGGACAATGACAGTTCTCTTTCTCAAGCTCTGGGAGGAAGACCTTTCATTGCCTACAGACAGCCACCCAGTCTTAAACAACTCCTAACCCACAATAATACTACAACCAGACCTAACACGGACACTGGCACCAGAGCCTGCAATAAACCCAGATGCCAACTTTGCTGCCACATACACCCGGACAACACCATTACTGGCCCCAACAACATCACACATACCATCTCGGGACTATTTAATTGCTCATCGTCTAACATTGTGTATGCCATAAAATGCCAACAGTGTCCTTCAGCTCTCTATATTGGACAAACAGGCCAGACCTTACGCCAAAGAATAAACGGACATAAATCCGACATCAGGAACCACAAGACAGAAAAACCAGTAGGAGAACACTTCAATCTCCCAGGACATTCTATACAAGATCTCAAAGTAGCTGTTCTATTACAAAGGAATTTCAGAAATAGACTGGAAAGAGAAGCTGCTGAATTGCAACTTATCACCAAACTTAAAACTATAGAGAGACCTGGTTTGAACAAAGACACTGGATTCTTATCTCATTATACATGACAAAGCCATTTTTCACCTTCTCACCCCTTGCTTTTTCCTGTTAGACCTATTGCAGTCGTTAAGAGTCGTCAACAGGCTCATCGCAGCTATCTGCCAATCACCCATTCCCACCACCCTTCTGAGTAATACCCCTCCCCACCTTCTCACTATATAGAAAGGTCCGGTGACTTCTGTTTCAGTGTATCTGAAGAAGTGTGCATGCACACGAAAGCTCATACCTAGAACTAACTCAGTTGGTCTTTAAGGTGCTACTGGAAGGAATTTTTTTATTTTGTTTTGACCATGGCAGACCAACACGGCTACCTATCTGTAACTGGAACTATGGAAGGCACCACATTGAGCCGCATGAAATGGAAGTCCATCAACCTCACCAAGAAACTTGCACAGGTACAGACTGATATCTTCTTTCTTACTAAATGCAAGAACCTGGACATTATACCCAAGGGTCTTAGAATTAAGAACCCTCTACAATCCACGTATCCCACTGAATATGCAAGAAAACTATGCAGCACTTTCTCTAAGAAGCTGCTCAAACATCTGATCAGCGTCCTCTACTCTAAACAGAAGCTAATAAAGGAGGAACTCCTTGTATTGGACAACTCTATCAGGAACCACCAAGCTTGGCAAGAGTTCCAAAAGGAAAAACAGAACATTTACCACTCTCAACTGGAGCTACTGAAAAAACAGAAAAACAAGAAACTCTCTTACCTTTCCAACCTACAGGCTACTAATCAAAACAAGATCAACAATATTGTCAATCTCTCACAGCAAGCACTCAGCCCAGCTGAGGAATCAGTCCTTTCACGTGGACTGTCATTCTGCCCTGCCAAATCCCCAGACATGATTCAGTTCTGTGGGGACTTGGAAGCATTTTTCCGCCGTTTACGCCTGAAGGAGTATTTTCAACACACACAACAACAAGACAAAGCAGAACAAGCAACAATTTCACAACCCACTGCAGAACAACAACCACCCTCCCAACAGAACACTGACCACCAACTACCACCGAAAAAGTGTTACACAAAAAGGGACTCCACATGGACCCCTCCTGATGGACGCAATACCACACTGGACTTGTACATTGACTGCTTCCGCCACAGAATCCAAACAGATGTGACCAGAAAACACCATCGCTTACAACAAAATCTAAACCATGCCGAAAGGAGAGCCATAGATAATCTCAGAAACAACCCAGACATTATAATTAAAGAAGCGGACAAAGGTGGAGCGGTCGTCATCATGAACAAAACTGACTACATTCAGGAGGCTCACAGACAACTTTCCAATACCGCCTTTTACATAAAATTGGACTCAGACCCCACACAAGAATACAAAAAAGAACTGAACAAGATTGTTAAGGAGCTACCCCCACACATCCAAGAACAGATCCTCACAAACACACCAACAGAACCTCGACCAGGAACTTTCTATCTTCTACCTAAAATACACAAACCAGGAAATCCAGGACGCCCCATCATTTCAGGTATTGGCACTATTACAGTGGGTGTCTCCGGTTATATGGACTCTGTTCTGAAACCATATGCCATCAGTGCTCCCAGCTATGTACGTGACACCACAGATTTTCTGAGGAAAATACAATCTTTAAATAATCTTCCCAACAATACTATACTAGCTACTATGGATGTGGAATCTCTGTATACCAACATCCCACACAACGATGGTTTACAAGCTATAAGGAATACCATTTCAGATAAAACCACAGCGGACTTTGCTACCAAACTCTGCCAATTTGTCCTTACCCACAACAACTTCAAATTCGGTGATGACCTGTTCCTCCAGATCAGCGGCACAGCAATGGGCACCCGCATGGCCCCACAGTATGCCAACATCTTCATGGCGGATTTAGAACAACGTTTCCTAAACTCCTACCCACTCAAACCTCTCTTGTACCTGCGATACATTGATGATATTTTTATCATCTGGACACATGGTCAACAGACCCTGGACACCTTCCACCAGAAATTCAATGATTTTCACCCCACCATCAACCTAACAATGAATCAATCTATGCAAGAAATACATTTTTTGGACACTACTATAAAAATACAGGATGGGCGCATAGACACCACCTTATACCGTAAACCAACTGACCGACAAACATATCTACATGCCTCTAGCTACCATCCCAAACATACCAAACAGTCCATTGTATATAGCCAGGCACTACGTTACAGCCGCATCTGCTCCAATTCTACAGACAGAGACTCTCACCTAAGAGATCTACAGCAAACCTTTTTAGAACTAAAATACCCAGCAGATGAAGTTAGACAACAGATCAACAGAGCCAGACTGATACCCAGAGAGAACTTGCTGCAAGACAGACCCAAAAAAGAAAATAACAGAACACCTCTAGTCATCACATACAGCTCCCAAGTTAAAACAGTACAACGCATCATCAGAGATCTACAACCTCTCCTGGACAATGACAGTTCTCTTTCTCAAGCTCTGGGAGGAAGACCTTTCATTGCCTACAGACAGCCACCCAGTCTTAAACAACTCCTAACCCACAATAATACTACAACCAGACCTAACACGGACACTGGCACCAGAGCCTGCAATAAACCCAGATGCCAACTTTGCTGCCACATACACCCGGACAACACCATTACTGGCCCCAACAACATCACACATACCATCTCGGGACTATTTAATTGCTCATCGTCTAACATTGTGTATGCCATAAAATGCCAACAGTGTCCTTCAGCTCTCTATATTGGACAAACAGGCCAGACCTTACGCCAAAGAATAAACGGACATAAATCCGACATCAGGAACCACAAGACAGAAAAACCAGTAGGAGAACACTTCAATCTCCCAGGACATTCTATACAAGATCTCAAAGTAGCTGTTCTATTACAAAGGAATTTCAGAAATAGACTGGAAAGAGAAGCTGCTGAATTGCAACTTATCACCAAACTTAAAACTATAGAGAGACCTGGTTTGAACAAAGACATTGGATTCTTATCTCATTATACATGACAAAGCCATTTTTCACCTTTTCACCCCTTGCTTTTTCCTGTTAGACCTATTGCAGTCGTTAAGAGTCGTCAACAGGCTCATCGCAGCTATCTGCCAATCACCCATTCCCACCACCCTTCTGAGTAATACCCCTCCCCACCTTCTCACTATATAGAAAGGTCCGGTGACTTCTGTTTCAGTGTATCTGAAGAAGTGTGCATGCACACGAAAGCTCATACCTAGAACTAACTCAGTTGGTCTTTAAGGTGCTACTGGAAGGAATTTTTTTATTTTGTTTTGACCATGGCAGACCAACACGGCTACCTATCTGTAACCAAAATTCCTGTGTTAGCAATTATTTTGTCATTTTTCTTTTGCTGCATTTATCTCGAACACTGTCCGCAATTTCATTTGACTTCAACGCTTTTCAAAATAGTTCACGTTCTTCTATAGAAAGTTCATCCTTTCGATCTCTTAATTTCGCCGTCAGTTTTGCCCTTTTCTGCCTAGTCCCTTATCTGAAAGCCATTCCTCCTCAGTTAAGTTACAGTCTCTAAGCCTAGCCTACCTCGCAAGTTTGTCGTGAGGACAAAGGGGGAGGGTCAAACCCTGAGCTGCTTGGCAGGATGTAAATCAAGCCAAGAGAAGATGGAAAAACAAGCAACGAGAGACCTTTGGTCGGGTGTGAAAACCGAATTATGGGGCTGGGTTTCAGGCAGAGTTCAGCTGTAATCTGCATTGTTTTAATGATTAAACGCAGAGCTGGAAAAAGCCGTTATTTCAGCAACAGGGCTATGAGAGGTCATGTCGGCTAATTCCACCAGAGTGGTAGAAACAGCTGGGAGTTGACATCCGGGTGGGAGGAATTACTGTTTTTTTGTTTATATATATATTTTTATTATTTTTTACATATGATTCCTAATAATCATATAACATAATTTTTTGTCTTGTACAGTGTTTTAGACTTCTATCAACCATATCTGAAGGTTTTTCCATCTTTATCAATTAATCTACATTTCTTAATTTCCTTATTACTTTTAATTGTCCTTAACTAACAATTCTCTTCATAATCGTCTCTGCAATATTTCGCATAGTCCTCCTTACAAAACTTCTTGCAATCCAAATTATTATTATTATTGAGTGAGGTGGGGCTTTCCTACAAGAAATAACTCAGGGTAACAAAGTACCGTCTCCCATCTACAGAACAGATGCTTCTTGTTGCTTCTTTGCTGGGTGCTGATGAGTTTATTCATAGAATCATAGAACTGTCGTGTTGGAAGGGACCCCCAGGGCTCATCTAGTCTGACCCGCTGCCATGCAGGACTCGCGGCTAAAGCATCCCTGACGGGGACCTCTCCTTAAAAACCTCCAGGCAAGGAGAGTCCGTCACCTTCCGAGGAAGACAGTTCCACTGTCAAACAGATAGCTCTGCATAAAATGTTTAGTTGGAATCATTTTGTTTGTTTATACCCCACCTTATTTCTCTGGCAGGGACTCAAGGCTGCTAACAGATAAAATAAGAACAGCTAAAAAGCACAGGAAGAATAAGAAAAAACATTCGTTAAAAACATTAATAGAATTAAAGGTTAAAAGGTAAAGGACCCTGGACAGTCAAGTCCAGTCAAAGGCGACTCTGGGGTTGTGGCACTCATCTCGCTTTCAGGCCGAGGAAGCCGGCGTTTGAAGGTGACCCGGAAGCTACAACTAATCCAGAATGCGGCAGCTAGACTGGGGACTGGGAGCGGCCGCCGAGACCACATAACACTGGTCTTGAAAGAAGACCTACATTGGTTCCCGGTACGTTTCCGAGCACAATTCAAAGTGTTGGGGCTGACCTTGAAAGCCCGAAATGGCCTCAAAGGGCCAGTATACCTGAAGGAGCGTCTCCACCCCCATCATTCTGCCCGGACACTGAGGTCCAGATCCGAGGGCCTTCTGGCGGTTCCCTCCCTGCGAGAAGCCAAGTTACAGGGAACCAGGCAGAGGGCCTTCTCGGTGGTGGCACCCGCCCAGTGGAATGCCCTCCCACCAGATGTCAAGGGAATAAACAACTACATGACATTTAGAAGACATCTGAAGGCAGCCCTCTTTAGGGAAGCTTTCAATGTTTGATGTATTAAAGTATTTTGATAATTTGTTGGAAGCCGCCCAGAGTGGCTGGAGCAACCAAGCCAGATTATTATTAGATGATGATGATGATGATGATGATTATTATCCACAGACAGCTTTCCAGGTCATGTGGCCACCCCATTGCGGGGATTCGAACGCCGACCTTCTGATCGGCAAGTCCTAGACTCAGTGGTTTAGACCACAGAATTAAAGCTATCTACCTATGATCTATTAAAAACACATTAAAATCAGCTCTTTTCCATTTGGATCTTACCCTTCCTACCAAAGGACCCTTGCCAAGGTGTGGAAACCAGGCTAAAAATCCCCATCTCCCTCAACCAGACCCTTGGTCATGTTCAGTAGTCCTCCTCTGCATGCGTCCCTGCTTGTCGATATCCTTCTTAAACTGGGATGCCCAGAACTGGACCCAGGATTCCAGGCTGGGTCTGGCCAAGGCAGACTAGAGCAGTGCTTTCATTTCCCTTGATCTGACCTAGAATAGCGCTGGCCTTTTCTGCTGCTTCATCACGCTACTGGCTCAGGTTGAGCTCAGACTAGATGACGCTTGGGGTCTCCCTTCCATCCCTATGCTTCTGTGAATGTAAGCGGGGGGGTGGGCGTTGTAGTGGGTTAAGGCTGGGCATCGAAAAAGGCCCCCCCCCACCGCCCAGAAAATGCACTGGAAAGAGCATGATTTTTTTAAAATACCGGTAATTTTCTTATTAAAAATTTAAACAAAACATGTTACAGTGGTACCTCTGGTTAAGTACTTAATTCTCTCCAGAGGTCCGTTCTTAACCTGAAACTGTTCTTAACCTGAAGCACCACTTTAGTTAATGGGGCCTCCTGCTGCTGCTGCGCCGCCGGAGCCCAATTTCTGTTCTCATCCTGAAGCAAAGTTCTTAACCTGAAGCACTATTTCTGGGTTAGCGGAGTCTGTAACCTGAAGCATATGTAACCTGAGGTACCACTGTATCTTAAAACATATCATCCTTAATTCCCATCCCCACTCCTCCCCCCCCCCCCATAAAACAACCTACCTTGACTTCCCTCAGGTCCCAATCTCTGGTTTCTTTATGAATGCTTTTCTCTGCATGTTACAGATTTGTATAGATCCTTAATATGTCTAGCTGTTTGTTATTGTTACAGAAGGGGGGGCATGTCTTCTTCACCTTCTTCTTCGCTACAATATATCAATTTATTTCCAATTGTCAATGTCAAAAGGGACTAAAATCTATAAAATTCATAGGAAATCAACGTGCCAGTTTGCTCAATTTCTCTAGGACTCCATCACATCTCCCCTGTCCAGCATAATCCCTCAAGCAAGGTGTTAAGACCCTAATCCTGTCAAATCGCTCTGATCAGCCTTTCCTCCAGACAATGTCAGGTGGCAGACTATGCATATTTGGGACCATTGTTTTTTCATCCCCAGGAAGTGTTTATCTGTGCATATCTCCAGCTCTGCATATTCCCCCCTCCCTCCTCCATATGTTAATCTGTGTAACCCCCCCCCCACCTTCCTGAAGTGCTGATCTGTGTAACCCCCCACCTTCCTGAAGTGCTGATCTGTGTAACCCCACCTTTCTGTGATGTATTCATGACGTGTTTTGCACTGTATTCTGGGACATGGAGGGAGTTTCAAAAACTCATGTCACCCCTTTCTCACTGTTCAATCTCGCCTTGAACCTGTTGCGCAATAAACTTGGATCTTCTGCAGTTTGCTCCTGTCTCCGGCTGAGCTCATTTTCCTCCGCAGGGACCCACGGACTTAGTCCGATGAGCTGGGTGGCAGAGCAGCCTCGCACCCAGATTTTTGCCATAACATTATCAATAAAAAGTCCAATTCACTTTGTTGCATCTTTATGTACCGTATTTTTTGCTCTATAAGACTCACCTTTTCCCTCCCAAAAAGTAAGGGGAAATGTGTGTGCGTCTTATGGAGCAAATGCAGGCTGCACAGCTATCACAGAAGCCAGAACAGCAAGAGGGATTGCTGCTTTCACTGCGCAGAAATCCCTCTTGCTGTTTTGGCTTCTGGGATTCAGAATATTTCTTTTCTTGTTTTCCTCCTCCAAAAACTAGGTGCGTCTTGTGGTCTGGTGCGTCTTATAGAGTGAAAAATACAGCACTTTGTAAAAGGTTCCCATTAATCACAGTTATCCTTGTCCCATAGTTTATGTGGGAAAGAGCATGTTAAAATATGACACCCCAATCTCACTCGGTAAATGTGGGGTGTTCAAGAGGACCTCAGTGTGCAGAACAATTTTCAAGAGCTGGAAAACAAAAGCAGTTCTCTGCAATTCAGCTCAGCTGGGAATCAGGTCCTGTCTCCCCAAGCCGGGAGGAGAGAGAGAAAAATACCACACGGCCCTTAATTCCATAACAGACTCATTAAGCCAAATGAGTCCACTGGGGAACCCAGAGGCGGGGAAGGGCTGCCCCAGAGGGGTTGGGGCTCCTTCCCTCCCCCTGGCAACTGGGGCAAGAGGATTCTCTTCCCGGCAACAAACAAATCAGCCCTGTTGATCACAGAAATCTCCAGGCCGTGGATTGGGAGTGTTGCAGGAATTTATGTCTAGGTTGAGGGGGGGGGGGTATCTGCCCCTCCAGCAGATCTCATGCACATGCAGCCCACTACCAAAACCAGCACAATTACTTTTGTGACTTGTCCCCACAAAACACTTCATCACAGTTTCTTCCTATCTATTCAAAGGGCCTTTGCTGCACAATACCAAAGGTAAGAATTCACTGATCAATGGATCTATGTACTGGCTCACTGGGGAAACTTCAGAAATTCCTATAGACCTGTGAGCTCAGCTCCTCAGCAGCCCCTCTGCCTGAGTGATAATCCCTGGCATCCTGATACCTGAGTGCCAGGCAGGTAGCCATTCCAGAAAGAACAAACCCAGATGAAGACAAAAGGGTGTGATGAACTTGGATGAGAAACAGGGAAATGTAAAGATCTCTTTTGTTCCACTTGATGGGTGTTTGGTGGAGGGCAAGGGGAACCATGGGGCAAGGTCCAGGATGCTCAGATTACAGCCACCAGACCTCCCCTTTCATGATGTAACCATGATGTATGAGTGATGTAGTTTGGGGGGTGTAACATGGGGGTTAGCAGCTAATAAAAGTTTGGGGGCTCTTTTGTTTAGGGCTTCCATCTTGCTTGTCTTGCAGTGAATTGGAGTCCTGTCACGACAGTTTCAATCAAGACCAAGCCGACTGGCTGCTCCAATTTTCCTGGTTGGTGTCTTTGCTTTTTTGTCCAAGGGAGCCCTCAGATTTCTCCGTTAACAGGAGCAGGAGCGGCTCCTGACTGTTTCTGCTCCTGGACGCACAAGGCGATGGTCGCAGAACTCTGCACGTGATTATGGAGAGGCGGAAATGTGGTCCTGTGCGCAAGCACAGCAAAGGAGACAAACAGCAGCGGCAGCAGCAGGCCAAGGAGAACAACAAAGCTGCCTTCTTCTCCGGGGAGGAGTTGCAAAGGCAGAGACCCACATCTGGGGCACCACATGGGCAGCAGGCAAGATCTAGGTCAGCCCACCTCAGCCCCCTCCCCTCCCAGGCACCGCAGACCCCAGCGTGACTCCAATCTGCAAAGCAGACAGGGCGTTAAAGGATGAGGCCGTCCCTGGGTTTATTGAGAGGCAGCATGGCCCAGCGGTCAGGGTATCAAGCCAGGACCTGGGAGAGAGGAGGGTCGGGATCCCTGCTCTTGCGGAGTGTGACCTGCCTTTCTCGGCCTCACCCACCTCGCAGGGTTGTTGTGCAGATTAAATGAGGAGGTGGGGAGAGAACCGTTGGCGCTACTTGGGGTTCTTGGGGGCGGGAAGGTGGGACAGAAATGCCATTTATAAATAAACAGGCTGCAACTCCCCAGGGAATTTCTGCTTGTGGAAATAAGGAAAGGAAACGTGAGCTGTTGCTAGGTACTTTTTTCCAAATCTATAAATCGAAAGCCTCTGTAAGGAATCCAGTGGCACCAATTTGCCTCAGCTTTGCATCTGCTGCTTTGCATATGTGTAGATAGATGCAAATAGGGGGAGCTGGCTCATGGGGCAATGGGGCACTGCCCCACAGGCCGCCTCGTGACTTGCATGTGATTCCAGGGCTGGCCCTGACTGACAGCTTCCTCCTCCTGCCATCCCAAACAGTCACACGACCTTTTAATGACAAATTTCTGCAACAGAATAACGGGACTGCTCTCTCCCCTTCCCCTATTGATTCCTTCTTTCATCTCATCCTGCTGCCTCTCCTCCCCACCCTTAAATTGGAAGCATCTCAGGGCAGAGACCTCTCTTTTTGCTTGTTCTCTACTGTGGATAAAATTCACTGTACATAAAGAATTTTTGCAAGAGCCCCAGTCGGTGACAGGAAGAAAGTGGTCCATGAGGAATTATTCCTGTGAAGAGCAGTGCACATTAATGGCTCAGGATAAATAAATAACTAAATAAGAATCTTATTTAGCAGCTGAGTTGTTGCAAGCCAGGAAATCTGGCAGCCCTGTCTCTCTTTCCTTCCCATAAGACACACTTTGGAACTCCCTGCCTATTGATATCAGGCAGACAGGCGCCTTCAACGAATCTTTTCGGCACCCGCTAAAAACATTCTTGCTTAGTCAAGCCTGCCCAGAGAAATGCTGGTGCTAATTTTAATCTGTTTTAGAATTTTAATTTTTTGCACATTTTAAAGTACTGTATAGGGTTTTTTTTTGGGGGGGGGACCATTGATTTTTGTGAACTACTATGAGGTTGTTGAGGTTTCACAACAAAGAGCTGCATAAATACTATGCAATAAATAAATAAATAAATAATATAGGCATGCAATACTTTTTTCAGGGTTGGTGTGAATAAGGATTTTTAAGATGATGAGAAGCAGTGTCAGGGTAGAGGCTAGAAATGGAGATTTGGGCCAGGGCAGGGGGTGGGGATTTCTGAGCCTCCCTCAACCATTCCTCATGAGGCATCGTTCCCAGACCCTTGATCATCTTGATAATAGGTAAAGGTAAAGGGACCCCTGACTGTTAGGTCCAGTCATGGCCGACTCTGGGGTTGCAGCGCTCATCTCGCTTTATTGGCCGAGGGAGCCGGCGTACAGCTTCCGGGTCATGTGGCCAGCAGGACTAAGCCGCTTCTGGCGAACCAGAGCAGCGCACGGAAACGCCGTTTACCTTCCCGCCGGAGTGGTACCTATTTATCTACTTGCACTTTGAGGTGCTTTCGAACTGCTAGGTGGGCAGGAGCAACGGGAGCTCACCCCGTCGTGGGGATTCGAACCGCCGACCTTCTGATCAGCAAGCCCTAGGCTCAGTGGTTTAACCCACAGCACCACCTCATCAGGGTCTCTATAAGGGTCTCTAAATCTATTAAACCCGCGCCCTGGTTCCAATGCCACTCTATTCCTAGAATCCCACAGGAGTCAATGGTGGCTTTGAAAGAGGATTAGGAGACAAATTCACGGAGGAGGAGAGGGCTATCAAGGACCACGAGCCACAATACTCAGCCTCCAAAGGCAGAGGCAGCAATTTTTCTGGATGACAGCCACTGGAAACAGCAGGAGGGAAGGGGGTTTTGGTGCTCCAATCCTACTCGCTGGCTTCCTACAGGAAGGGGGGGTGCAGGCGGTGGTCTAGATGACTCTGGGGGTCCATTCCGACTCTACAATTCTACGAACTGTTCAGCTACTGTGAGAAGAGGATGCTGAGCTGGGGGGGGGGCACTGGCCTCATCCAGCAACCTCTTCTTGCATTCTTATTTTCCAGCTTGTCCATGTCCTTTTTAAATTGGGGCGCCCAGAACTGGTTGCTCTGGAATCGTTGCAAAAAACCCCGCTAAAACCCAGGGATCTTAGTGCGAAAAGCGGTTCATAAATTACAAGATAATTGTTATTAATAATCATATTTGCTGAGCGAGCTGACAGAACCTGAGTCTTCCCCGCCCCCCTCCTGCGCATTTTGCCAAGCAGAACCCCCCCTTTCTCTTTCCATCTGTCCACCCCTCCTCCTCCAAATCCTCCCAGATGTCCCTCCAAAACTCCTAGATTAGGTTGGGGGTTTAACAGGCAGCTGGGGAGGGCGGGCGTCAGTCAAGCAGGTCTGGGAGAGGCGTTTGCAAAATCCTGGCAGGCCAGCAATTCCCAAAACCCACCAAAAGGCTGATAGGAACCACATTCTGCACCCCCGTCTCCTGAAAACCTTCCAAGCCAGTAAATGCTTCTAGCTCTCTCTCTCTCCCCCCCTTCTCCCCCCCCCCCCGGTTCCATTCAACAAAAACCGAAACCTTTCAGCCTGGCTGAGTCAGGCCTGGATGGAAAGATCTTTTTTCTAGGAGCCTTGAAATGTGTCAAAGGAAAATAAATGGCATTTCTGCTGTTCCAAGACAAGACGCTTTGTACTTGGCGGGGGGGGGGGCGTGGAGATAAAGAGACAGAAAATGAAATCGGATGCAGCCACGCCACTAACAACGCCCCCCCCGCCCCCCCCCCCAGTTCTTTACCAGGATGCACGAGCAGAGAAATTGCACAAGATTTCGCCCCCAGCATAAAATGCAAAGGGAAATCTCTGCGCTCCCCTCCCCGCAATGCCTGGCGAGATCAAAGTCTTCGAGGGCGGCGCGCATAAGGAAAGCAGGATTGCAAACCACCCTCTTTTTGCAAGCAGAAGGGGGGGGACCAGTTGCGGAGGCCCCCACCCACCCAGTCCCTCTGCGCGCCGTTTCTGGCTGAGGATGCAACAATGAAGGCTTGGGCTGCCTTGCGAGGGCGGGAAGGGGGGCGCGCAATCGAGCCGCCCCCAGCCCCTCCCCACAGACCCCCCACCCTTCTCCTTCCGACCCACGAGGCCCAGCAAAAGCTTCTCCCCCCCCCCCAAGAAAAGGAAGTCCAAGCGGCTCTGCGCACCACCCCCCCGGACTCACCGGCCAGCAGGAGCAAAAGGAGATCGGGCATCGCCTGCTTGCAAGCAGCGTCCATCTCGGAGGGAGGGGGCAGGCTGGACCGGGGCTGGCCGCTCGCAAAGGATGAAGATGATGATGCTGATGCTGAAGCCCCACCCGGGAGGAGGGGGCGCCTCTTGGCTGCTTCCCGGGCTCCGGAGAGGTGCGGGGGCTCCTGCAAAGCGCTCCCCTCCTGGCCACGCCTCGCCCCGTCGCCACGCCGCCTCGTGCCCGCCAGATGTGGGGAGGAGGAGGGAGGAGGAAGGGCGGGGGATCGAGCGCGCATTCGCACTCTGTGCATGCTCAGGGGACTGCCCGGGAAAGGTTGCCTTGCTCGCATGCTTCCTAACCCGCTTTGAAGGACTGCGGATTCGTTGATCCAGATCAAAGCGGACGAAGGTGGCGGTGAAGGGACGGAGCAGGGGAACCGAGCGCGCTTTTGCACGCTGCACGTGCTCAGGGGACTGTCCCGACAGGTCGGCTTTGTATATTTCAAAAGCACTTCTCACCTGCCGTAAGGGAATGGTCATAAATATATTTTTAAAATATTTTTATTAGGGATTCAACATAACAATTTATCAAAAATACATCATCCGCATTTCCCCCCCATTTCCCCCACCCCCTTCCCTCCTAAAAAGAAAGACCACCCCCCCCCCCCAGACTTCCCTCAGCTCCTCTCTCTGGTTTCTCAGCACGTTATTCTCTGCATGCTGTAAAATTGTAAACATCCTCAATTTACCTATCAAAAAAATTGTGAGTGTTTATTCAAACCCTGCCAAGGAGTCCACTTCATTTTGTTGTTTCTTAAAATACTTTGTAAAAGGTTCCCATTCTTCTTTAAAATCACAGTTATCCTTGTCACGTAGTTTATGTGTCAATTTCGCCAATTCCGCATAGTCCATCAATTTCTCTTGCCACAGTCCTTTAGTCGGGGTTTCCTCATTCTTCCATCCTTGTGCTATTAAGACTCTTGCCGCCGTTGTCGCTTACATGAAAATGTGTTTTAATGTCCTTGGCAGGTCTTTTCCTACAAGGGATTGGTCATAAATAGATCCATAAATAGATCTATTATTGTCCATATCCCACTTTTTTTTTTTTTTTACTGAGACAGGGACTTAAGGCAGCTTACACAAATTAACGGCGCAGCTGAAATGCAGAAGGCTAAAAACGTATGAAAGAGCATCGTTAAAAGGCAATTAAATGCCATCAAAAACAAATCTGCATTTTGCAGATCATAAAAACAGTGTGGCGTCATTTAAAAGACCTTTATTTTAAAAATAGTCAGCTCCCAGAGGCCTCTGGGAATAAAAGAGTCTTCCAAACCCCAGTTGCTGGAAGCCCCAGGAGGGGGCAAAATGCTCTTGCGCCCGGATCCTGTGGCGTCTGGTTGGCCACTATGAGAACAGGAGGCTGGGCTAGAGCCCTTTGGCCTGATCCAGCAGCAGGCTCTTATGTCCTTGTGAAATTTGGGACCTGCATTTGCACTGGGAAGGTTTGGAAAAACGAAGAAAATTCTAATAAATAAACCAGGAGAAAGGTGCTCTTTTCCACCCTTCAGTTCCCCCTGATTCCCACTGGTGTGAATCAGGAAAATGGGTGCAAAGTGTGTGTGTGAAGGGCGTGCATTTAGCTGTGGATTTAGCCAGTGCTGAGCATCCCTCTCTGACGCTGTGTGCAACCAGGCCTTGCCATGTGCAGTCTCAGAAACAGCCACTTCGTGTCGCCAGAAGCCAAACGGACGGATGTGTCTCCATCCTTCAGCAGGGCCAGGAAGACACACTTATTATTTGTTCTCTGGTTTCTTAATTGCCTTCCTGCCACCCTGAGGTCCCAGGGCGGGTCACGACATTTAAGAAAAACAGTTTCAAACAACTTACAACCATTATTGTTGTTTTTTAGTCATTTAGTCGTGTCCGCCTCTTCGTGACCCCCTGGACCAGAGCACGCCAGGCCCTCCTGTCTTCCACTGCCTCCCTCATGCTGGCAGCTTCGAGAACACTGTCCCACCATCTCGTCCTCCATCGTCCCCTTCTCCTTGTGCCCTCCATCTTTCCCAGCATCAGGGTCTTTTCCAATGAGTCTTCTCTTCTCATGAGGTGGCCAAAGTCTTGGAGCCTCAGCTTCAGGATCTGTCCTTCCAGGGAGCACTCAGGGCTGATTTCCTTCAGAATGGAGAGGTTGGATCTTCTTGCAGTCCATGGGACTCTCCAGAGTCTCCTCCAGCACCACAATTCAAAAGCATCCGTTCTTCGGTGATCAGCCTTCTTCATGGTCCAGCTCTCACTTCCATACATCACTACTGGGAAAACCAGAGCTTTAACTATACGGACCTTTCTCGGCAAGGTGATGTCTCTGCTTTTTAAGATGCTGTCTAGGTTTGTCATTGCTTTTCTCCCAAGGAGCAGGGGTCTTTTAATTTCAACCATTATTACTAGACAGCAACTCCCGGGAAACAGCCTTACTCCCATTCAGGCCCTTGGGGTCCCTCTAGTCCAGCCTGGCCTGGCAGCAGATTCCGCTGGACAGTTTTAAGCAGAGTTGGTCCTCTGTCATGGCTCTTTGGGTTGAGATTCCTGCATTGCAGGGGGTTGGACTAGATGACCCTCGGGGTCCCTTCCAATTCCACAGTTCTACAATTCTATGAAGTTCTGGGGTTTGGGCCAGGGGGGTCTTTTCCCAGCCCTGACCCATACATGGAGATGCCAGGGGTTGTGTTGGCAAACTTCTGTGTGCAAGCCAAGCTCTCTGTCACTGAGCGATGGTCCTGCCACTAAAAACATACACAGCCTCTAGTCCTCATGGAGGCCGACAGACAGATTTAGGCAGGAGCAAAGAAGCTGAGTCAGACCCTTGGGCCCCATCTAGCTCAGGATTTCATTCCAGATAATGCTGGCTGGTTTTGGTTTTAAACCATAACATATTTCTAAAAGATGTTTTTGACTGTTTTTAGGCTGTTTTAACTGTTTTAGAATGCCTCTGTTTTGCTTTTAAATTGTAGGTGTATTTGCCCCCCTGGTCTCCTTTGGGGGGAGGAGGAAGTTTTTCTATTTTACCTTTTAGAATATTCATTTAACTCCCCTTCTTCTCTTTCCGTGGTTCAGTTTGCATGCCATAAATCCCTGCATATTTTACAAAAACTAAACCATTCAGTAAGTATTCCATTATTTCATCCATCAAAACTCATTTACACTGTTGAATTTATCTTAATGCTGCCAACGTTTTCAATTCCCCCATATATTCAATAAACATTTTCCAATCTTCTTTAAATGTATGTTCTTCTTGTTCTCTTATCCTATAAGTTAAATCTGCAAGCTGCGCATATTTTCCAAGTCCACCACATAGGACAGAACGTACCCTCAGCCTCCTTACAATTCCAGCACTTCTCCGATTCAGTCTTAATTTATCACTGTGAATTCTTCTAATTGGAACTCCCCCCCCCCCCTTTTATCTTTACAATCAAGTGGTTTATAACTTTTGGAACACAGATAAATCCACCTGTGAAACTCGGGACAGTGACCCGAGGAGACCACTGTTTTTGGCAGGTAGGGAAATGCGACTACGTTTAGTTGGCTAATATTTCCACTTGTATCTTTCCTGCTCTCCGTTGCAATTTAGCCGGCGGTTTCTGTCGCAACCTTGTTTGTGCTGCAGAGAAGAAACACCCCCGTCAGGGCCGGCCTGGAGGAGGCCGGAGATCTGGAGAAGCAGGGAGCATGTTGAGGCCCCCATCCGTGGAAGACAGTGTCCTTACAGAGACCCAGCTCATTCCTGGGCCCACGCAGGCAAGCGCTGGAATCTGAGACCCAGGAAGAGCATGTGAGGAGAGCGAGGAGCCATGTGGACGCCACATCCCAGGAAAACCCTCCTCGCTCTGGCCATGGCAGGGCGCTCTCATCCCAGCCCCAGAGATTGAAGGGGAATGGGAGAGGCAGGAGGAAAGTGGGGCAGGAGAAGGAGGAAGGAGGCGCTGCAGGAAAGGAGATTCTGGCTAAATATTAGGAAGAACTTTCGGAGGGTAAGAGCTGTTCGACGGGAGAACGGACAACCTGGGAAAGTGGTGGGCTCTCCTCCCCTGGAAGTTTCTCAAAAGTGATAAGGACAGGGATAAGGGGAAAAGAGGGGACGCGGGTGGCGCCGTGGGTTAAACCACAGAGCCTAAGACATGCCGATCAGGTCGGTGGTTCGAATCCCCGTGACGGGGTGAGCTCCCGTTGCTCGGTCCCTGCTCCTGCCCACCTAGCAGTTCGAAAGCATGTCAAAGTGCAAGTAGATAAATAGGTACCACTCTGGTGGGAAGGTAAACGGCGTTTCCGTGCGCTGCTCTGGTTTGCCAGAAGCGGCTCAGTCATGCTGGCCACATGACCCGGAAGCTGTACGCCGGCTCCCTCGGCCAATAAAGCGAGATGAGCGCCGCAACCCCAGAGTCGGCCACGACTGGACCTAACAGTCAGGGGTCCTTTTACCTTGACCTAAGGGCCTGCTCAATCAGGCCAACCGCCCGCCTAGTTTGAATAATTTGAATCAAAGAATCATACAAGTTGGACTTGATCCCTGAGGATCGTCCAACCCCCTGCAATGCAGGAATATGCAGCTGTCCCAGATGGGGATCGAACCTGCGACCTTGGGGTTATCAGCTAGTCCAGCATCCTGTTCTCACAGTGGCCAAGCAGATGCCCAGGCGGAAACCCACAAGCAGGATTTCAGTGCACGAGTGCTCACGTCTCTTGTGGTTTCTAGCAAGTGGTATTCAGAAGAATTGCTGCCCTCCTGGCTGGTACCCAGCGATAGCTCTCCCTCCCTGAATTTGTGCAACCCTCTGAAAGCCACCCAAGTTGGTGGCTCTCACTGCCTCTTGTGGGAGGGAGTTCCACAGGGAGTTCCAGAAGTGGCTTAGTTTGGAAGCTGTACTCCGGCTCCCTCAGCCAGTAAAGCGAAATGAGCACCGCAACCCTAGAGTCGGCCATGACTGGACCTAATGCTCAGGTGTCTCTTTACCTTTACCTTTATTTTTGCATAACAGGAAGCAGGATGTTGTGGGTTGCGTCCCTTATAAGCACCACGAGAGCTCAGCATCTGCCTATTGCGTGTTGTTCCTCCTGGGCTGTTCTCCTGCCTCCCCTCCTCTCTCTTCTCTGCTAAGAGATGGTGACCCTTTGGCAGCAACGCCACATTCCTGCTTCCTTCCCAGCTGTGGGGAGGCCTGTGGATTTGTCCTGCTTATTTGTATTTATTTAGTATTATTATTATCATTTCCAAGTTCCTGGCGGGGCTGCCATGCGAGGATGACCCCGGTCCCTTCCCCACTGCAGGTCCCCACCTGGGATAACATGAGGCTCTCCTCCTCATGGCGAGGTGGGGGCCATCTGGACAGGCCCCTCCAAGCCGCAGAATCGCCTGCTGCACTTGAGAGCTGCTCCAACATCTTTCCAACCCCGGAGGGCTGCTGGGTCGTCCCACAGAGCACATCTTCCTCTGCTCAGATTATCATGGCCCCTTCCAGAGATGGATTGGGCAATCTCACCACAGCTTCCTGAATTTATTTGCACAGCTGGGGAAGGCTCTCCGATCGGCGTTGTTCATCATTGGTAAGAAGAGCCCTGCTGCTGCAGGATCAGGCCAAGGGCCCGTCCAGCCCAGCCTCCTGCTCTCACAGAGGCCAAATGTCCCTAAGAACCCAGGTAATGAGATAGACTGCCTCTGGAGCTGGAGGTTCCACAAGGACACGAGAAGAGCCCAAAGAGAAGTCCTCGAGTCCAGCCTTCTCTTCTCACAGTGGCCAGGGGTGCCCAAGAACCCAGGAACCGGCATATTGGGGTAAATTTGCAGTAAAAAGTGCTGATGAATGCTCACAGGGACTTTAAAGCAAGCTGAAGCCTGCAGATGTGGAGAACCAAAGGTTGGCAAAAAGGAGAATCATCTAGCCTATGGTTGCCCTGTTTCAAAAAGTGAAAATCCGGCACAAAAGTTGTTGAGCTTTTTGGAGATTTTTGAGGGCGGTTTTCCCGGACATTTTAACCAATTTTCGGATATTCCACCCAAACACTATTTCCAGATACAGTGGTACCTCAGGTTACATACGCTTCAGGTTACATACGCTTCAGGTTACACACTCTGCTAACCCAGAAATAGTGCTTCAGGTTAAGAACAGAAATCAGACTCGTGTGGTGTGGCAGCAGCAGGAGGCCCCATTAGCTAAAGTGGTGCTCCTGGTTAAGAACAGTTTCAGGTTAAGAATGGACCTCCGGAACGAATTAAGTACTTATATGTCATACACTGTATGTCCTGAACATAGGGCAGACCAAGCCAAATCCTGTGAAACTGAGATAAACTGAAATGGGCCTAGTCACCCTTTTGCTGGTTGCATTGGTGCAATAGCATCTCCAGGTCTGCTGCAGAGACGGCCCCTCGCCCCCCCCCCCCCGAACCAAATTCAAAAGGCAGGATCCAGCCTGGCAAGAAGCCATGCCAGATCCCAGGGAGCAAAAAGCCCCAGTTGAAGCAAGAGTTCCACCACGGAGAACGGAACCGTGAGTTGCCCCAGCCCCCCCATTGCAGAATCCCATTATTCTTCCTCTTCCCCCGCCCGCCAAACCCAGCCCCTGCTTCCAAGCGCTGCACACACACACATTCCCAGAGAAAAATATCCCCCTGAATGCAAACATTGTTTTGCTTCCTGGAGATCTGGAAGAGAGTCGAGACACAATGAGGACCTCTGTCTTATTTGGGCTATAAATACTGGCACCTCGATCTCTGGGCAGTGAGAGGTTGGGGGGCACCTCCGAGAGCAGGGGTTCCCACACTTTGGGGGACCAGTTCCCCCTTGCTCCCATAAATGCACCCCACTGCCCCCTACCCTGTTGCTGTGATTTTTAAGCATTATTCAGAATAGTGGTTTGCACAGCCCGCTAAGGAAGAGGATAACACAAGAAAAAGTCAAAGTGTTAGCAATTCATTGCACATGAATTGCACAAACCACTTAATAAATTCAACAAAAAAAAGTGTCAAAGTCGGGGGCATTTGCACCCCCTGAAGCCTCCTTCCCTGCTAGCGTTGTTCTGATTCTTGCTTTTTATAGGAATGGGTTTATAGAAGCCGGGGGGCGAAAAGGTTTAGTAAGCACTGATTTAGTCTAACCTCAAGCTCAGTGCAAAATGTACAAGGTTTTCCCCATAGTTTGAGGACAGTGTCCGTTCTGAAAGCAGGCTGGCAGCTGTGATTAATGCCTTGGCCGGCTCTTCCCAGGGCTCCTCTGTTCCCAAGACCAGCCCGTCCTCTCCCTCCTGGGGCAGCTCCTTGCCTTTGGGGCTGCCAGGAGGTCTGGCTGTTTCCATGGGGACTGAAGCCGCACAACTCAGAGAGAGGAGGAATAAAATGCAGGCCTATGAAGAAGAGCCAGAACTAATTTTCCACTGAGAGAAAAGGCAAGGGAGAGGCGACATGATGGAGGTGCGTAGAATTGCTCTAGAAAGGGGCTGAAGGGTTTCTTCCGGGACTGGTGGGCAGCCAGGGGAGCTGAATGCTGAAAGACGCAGGGCAGAGACAAGAAAGGACTGCTTCAGGCGGTGCATGGTTAACCTGTGGAACTCTCTTCCACAGGAGGCAGCGATGGCCACCAACGTGGATGGATGTGAAAGAGAATTGGACAAATTCATGGAGGAGGCTATCGATGGCCGTTCAACCTCTGCGTAAAGCCCTCCAACAAAGATCTGAGGATTGTAGGATCTGAAGGGACCCCCAAAGGCCATCTAGTCTAACCCCATGCAATGCCCTCAAAGGTCCTCAACTTTCATTGGAGGTTTATAAGGAGAGAGTGGGATGGTCACCTGCCGGGGATTTTTCAAGTGTGATTCCTGCATTTCAGGGGGGGTGGACTAGATGACCCCTGGGTGTACCTTGCACCCCTGCAAATCAATGATTCTGTGACTCCAGGGAGAGAAGGGGAACCCCTTCCTCTGCGTTTTACTCCCTCTGCCCCGCCTGGCAAGGGGCCCCAGAGTTGTGGGTCCATAGACGGTGTGTGTGTGTGTGTCTTTTTACTTTTCTCCAGAGGCCTCTTGCAATTCTCTCCACGGCTCAAGGACTTTGGCAAGAGGCATTTAGCGTTCTCTGTGTGTCCCTGAGGCAGCCAGAAATTAGGTCCTTTCTCTCCCCCCCCCCTTGTTCTTCCTCCCCTTTTCCCACCCCCCATGCAGTTATTCAGTTCCAACAAGCCCTCCTCTGAATGACAATTGAGGCAGAGAGAATCTCTCCCCCCCAAAAAAATCAGGGACAGCTTGGGATTTATAATGTGGGTCAAGAAGAAACAGGGAACAGGAGGGTGGATGGGCTGTGTGTCCCAGCTTCCTTCCTTGCAGGTTTTTTGGGGTGAGAGGAGAAACACAGCCCCTTTGCAGAAGGGAAGGATCCTGGTTTCTTCTCCTGGCAAGGGCGAGAGGAGCAAGTGGGGCTCTCAGGAGTTTTGAGGGATGCCCTGCCACCGTCTGAGATGATGCAGGTCTTGGCTGGACCCTGTGAGAAGAGGATGCAGAGTTAGTTGGGCCCCCCTTGGGCCTGATCCGGCAGCCGAGATCTTCTGATGTTCCGATGGAGCCTCCAGGGCCAGGGCCAGTCTACCTGGGTTCTTAGGGGCTTTCAGCCTCTGCAAGGACAAGGCCCTGGACTAGATGGGCCCCCTTTGGCCTGGCCCAGGTACAGGGCTCCTCTGGTGTTATGGTGGAGTTTCCAGGTACGAAGCAGTCTATCTGCATAACTTGGTTCTTTGGGGCGTTTGCCACGGTGAGAGCAGGAGGCTGAAACAGACAGGCCACTGGGCTGATCCAACAGGCTCTTCTGAGGTCCTGGTGTTCTTATCAAGTCATGCGCTTTAAATGTGCTTTAGATGGATGGCACAGAAACACACACACACACACACACACACACACACCTTGGCTTACTTATTTGAGCGATGCGATGTGCCTCTCTCACACATACGCACTCCTTGAGGTTGAGCTGAAACAGAGACCGGCAAACATGCAGAGGATGTTGTCTCGAGAGTGCCACGTCCTGCGCCACGCGGCTCTCTGTGTCCCCAGTGCGCATTGTGCGCTTGCCCCGGGGTCGCCATGGGCTTTGATCTCAGGAGGCGCCATCCCATTTCATCAGCCTGCCCTCGAATTCCTCTTTGCGGCAATAATTGGCCCCCACTGGGCTCTGGGCAGCCTCGGCCGAGGAGGGGGAGTCCTTTACGCAACGCGGACCTGGCCTTTGCAATCCGTGCGCCTCTCTCCTGCTGACGCTGCAAATCTCTCTTTTGCAATTCTTGCTTCTTCAAGCCGAGGAAAGGATCAGCGTCTCCTGCCAGGGCAGGAAAGGAGCTGGAACCCTGGAGGGCCGGACTCCCGCAGATCTCCGGCCCTTGCTGGGACGGTCAGCTGGTTCTTCCGTGACTGGCAAGATCCGGCCAAGTCCCTGCAGGATCTCTGCGGGGGAAGCAGCACAGAGCAGATGTGGGGGAGACTCAGAACGGCTTGTGGACATGCGCTTTGCTCAAAAACAACAACACATCATCCGCTCTGCCTCTTCTCTGGGGCGGAAGGAACACACGGTTTATCTGCAAATTAGAAGGTCTGTGCAGAAAATCTCAAGGAGACCAAAATCTTGACCTTTGACCTCTCCCCATCACGCTTGTGGGTGCCTGGATACTGGACTATGATGGGCCCCCTTGGGTCTGATCGAGTGGGCAATAATAATAATAATAATAATAATAATAATAATAATAATAATTTATTATTTGTACCCCGCCCATCTGGCTGGGCTTCCCCAGCCACTCTGGGTGGCTTCCAAAAAAATATTAAAATACTGTAATACATCAAACATTAAAAGCTTCCCTAAACAGGGCTGCCTTCAGATGTCTTTTAAAGATAAGATAGCTGCTTATTTCCTTGACATTTGATGGGAGGTCGTTCCACAGGGTGGGGGCCACCACGAAGAAGGCCCTCTGCCTGGTTCCCTGTAATCTCACTTCTTGCAGGGAGGGAACTGCCAGAAGGCCCTCGGATCTGGACCTCAGCGTCCAGGCAGAACGATGGGGGTGGAGACTCTCCTTCAGGTATACTGGGCTGAGGCCGTTTAGGGCTTTCACGGTCAGCACCAACACTTTGAATTGTGCTCGGAAATGTACTGGGAGCCAATGTAGGTCTTTCAAGACCGGTGTTATGTGATCTCGGCAGCCACCCCCAGTCACCAGTCTAGCTGCCGCATTCTGGATTAGTTGTAGTTTCCGGGTCACCATCAAAGGTAGCCCCACATAGATCGCATTGCAGTAGTCCAAGCGAGAGATAACCAGAGCATGCACCACTCTGGCCAGACAGACAACAGGTAGGGAGGGTCTCATCCTGCGTACCAGATGGAGCTGGTAAGCATAGAACCTCCAAGTCCAGAGGCAGTCTATCTAGATTCTGGGGGTTGATGGGGGCATTTGACTGCTGTGAGTTCGGGATATTGGAGTGGCAGGCGCCTCTTTGGCCCGATCCCACAGCCGGGTTCTCCTGACGTTATAATTAATCGTATAATTGGCACGAGCAAATTGTTCTCAGGTCTGTGACCTCGTTCCTGGTGGTTCGTTACGCAGTCGCCCTCTCCATCCGTCGCTGCCTGGCACTCGGACTCAACCCGCAAGACGGACGGGGGACATGTAAACAGAGACTCCCCGTGGGAATCTGCCATGGCTAATTTTAGAAAAAGAAGGCCGTGGTCTTCCTGGCTCCGTCAGTATCACAACCGGAGGCCGAGAGGAGGAGGGAAGGGAGCGTGTGGGGTCTCCCTGCCCCAAGGACGCTGAGGGACAGCAGCACGCCAAGGATGCAAGCAGAGCCAGACCAGCGGGATTTACTACCACAGAATTGTGTAACTGGCAGGGCCCCCCAAAGGTCCGCTAGTCCAACCCCACGCAATGAAAGAATCCCGGCTGCCCAGCTGATCTAGCTTGAGAGGCGCCCAGGATTAATAATACAGTGGTACCTCGGGTTAAGTACTTAATTCGTTCCAAAGGTCCGTTCTTAACCTGAAACTGTTCTTAACCTGAAGCACCACTTTAGCTAATGGGACCTCCTGCTGCAGCCGCGCCACCAGAGCACGATTTCTGTTCTTATCCTGAAGGAACGTTCTTAACCCGAGGTAATATTTCTGGGTTAGTGGAGTGTGTAACCTGAAGCATATGTAACCTGAAGCGTATGTAACCCGAGGTACCACTGTAATAATAATAATAATAATAATAATAATAATAATAATAATAATTGTTATTTATACCCCGCCCTCACCGGCCAGAGCTGGGCTCAGGACGGCTAACACCAGTAAAATTACAGTAAAAACATAAGGGGGGGGGACCCAATTTAAAATACAGGTTAAAATGCAATTTAAAATGCAGCCTCATTTTAAAATAGCTGATAAATCAAGACCATAAGGGGAGGGAAACATAAGGGTCAGACTGAGTCCAAACCAAAGGCCAGGCGGAACAGCTCTGTCTTGCAGGCCCTGCGGAAAGATGTCAAGTCCTGCAGGGCCCTGGTCGCTTGGGACAGAGCTTTCCACCAAGTTGGGGCCAGCACTGAAAAGGCCCTGGCCCTAGTTGAGACCAATCTAACCACCTTGCAGCTCGGGACCTCCAAAGTGTTGTCATTTGTGGACTTTAAGGTCCTCCATGGGACATACCAGGAGAGGCGGTCCTGTAGGTATGAGGGTCCCAGGCCGCAGAGGGCTTTAATTTTTTTTTTTTTAATAATTTTTATTAGGTTTTTACATTTTATAACAACAAACACACACAAAAAGACAAAAACAAACAAGTACAATTTCATACCCTAATTTTCTTTACCCTCTTTCATTGACTTCCCCCCACCCCCTCTTCTTACATCCCAATTCCAATAATTAATTCAGCAAGTTCTTACCTAACCTCTTAAACATATTAATATTACTTTTAAAACTTAATTCTTTTTGTTTGTCTATATTCAACTTATCCAATTCTCTTATAATCATTAATTTCTTTTTTTTTTTTTTAAGGTCGATCTAACTTCCCTTCCACAAATTTTTCCCTTTATTATATTGATTATAGGTCACATTAACCAAATAAGCAAATCGTAACATTTTAAAATTCTATTCTCTCCCCCCTCCCTGCCCCGGTTTCTGTCCCTTCCCAAACAAATGTCCAAAAAACAAACAAAAAATAGTTCTTAGCCCCGATTCCTCACGTCCGAGGCCTTTAATTCTCTGTTAGTCCCTCTCTGCCAATTATATTGGTAGTCCTTTTTGTTGATCCTGGGACCCCGAAGGAGTTCAGTCAGTGTCACATCAAAAAATCTTCCATCCAGAATGTTTGAAAGTGGTTGCTGCGAAAGGTCGGCTACTTTTCCATACTCAAGAGGGAAGTCCCAATCGTGTTGCTTTATTCTTTTTGGTTTTAATGTTCCAAGTACTCCAGGGACTTCCCTCTTCTTCTTTCTCATCTTTCGCAGATTTGTAATCCAAAGGTCTTCTTGCTCATACTCTAACAGTATGGACTCCTGATTGGTGTTTTCCACTTGTAGTGTCTGCACTCCTTCTTTCCTCTCTGTCCATTCCAAGAGCTTCTCTTCCTGCTCAGCTGCAGGTTTTTTATCAGTCATATCCTTTATACATTCAGCAGAGTTGTTTGTTTTAGAATTCAAGGTCGTAAGTGCTTTGTTCATAGCCATACTCTGCTCTTGCAGGATTCCCACGAGAAAGAACATTTTTTCTATCTCCGCCAGTAATTTTCCCTCTGCAGCCATTGTAATGTCACTAATTCCCCCTAGGGGGCTTTCAGTTACTTGGTAGTCCTTTTCCAACAATCTGTTACTTTGTTGTTATCAGTACTTTATTTCCAACCACCTCAGTTCAAATGTATCACCTTTAATTCAGAGAGTTATTAAATAACAAGATTCTTAACTTTGTCCACCCGTTTGACAGCTCCTTTGACAGCTGTCAAACTCCTTTCACTTTTTCCTCCGGCACACAAACAGGACACTCCCGGGTTTTTTTTTGGGGGGGGATTACACACAAAGTTCCAAAGTTCCTCCCTTTCTCTCCAGCACAAAAACTTCTTCTATCAAATTTATGAAAACTTTTAAGTCATAAAAATAGTAATCTTTCCGCCTTTATTCTCCGTTCCTTGCTTTAAATCGTCTGTAAGTAGAGGGGGTGCGGACTTCCCTTTAGCACATCCCCCGATCGTGCCGAATTCAAAAGGTAAAATTTTTTAAAGTCCAGATTCCACTACTCACGGGTTATTTGTTATCCAGTCCGAATTTTGGGAAGAAAGTCAGCGCTCTCCGGCCATGGCTCGCAGCTTCGCTCCACTGAAGTAGCGGTCTACTCTCAGCACCACGCCACTCTCCGTACCCTCTCCGTAGCCTTTAAAAAGGCTCTTCGTGGGTCGGGGAGGGCGCTTAAGGTGCCCACCGAGTCACCAAGTCCGCAGGCTTCTGCGCCTGCGGTTTCTGAGGGTCCCCGTGTCGCCGGCACGGCAAGACCCATCTTCAGCGGAGCCGATTCCCTCCGGAGCTCGGAGGGAATCCGCCATTAGCCGTTCGCGCTGACCCGGAAGTCCCGCAGAGGGCTTTAAAGGTCAAAACCTTTAAAGGTCATAAACTGACTGCCAGCTAAGATTGACCCAACATCCTGGCCAAGGAAGATGGTGAGCATCAAAAGAGACTGCCAGATCAGGCCAGGGGCCCCTCTAGTCCAGCATCCTCTTCTCACAGGGAGCCACTAGGAATCAAGATAGACCGCCCCTGGACCTGGAGGCTCCATTGGAACTAAGAAGAGCTTGGCTTCTGGATCAGGCCCAATGAGGCCCACTCTCTTCTCACAGTGGCCCAAAGGGAAGACGCAAAACAGGAGCTGAGCACAAAAGTCCCCTTCTAGCATTGCTGCAGAGCAGAGCCATTGTGGTTAGCAGCCGTCGCCCGATTTAAATAAATAAATAATTTTTTTAAATTTATACTCCGCCCTTCCCGGTTCAGAAAACTAGGCTCGGGGCGGCTAACAACAAATGTAAAACAATTATAAAAGCAGCATAAAATACAGTATAAAAACACGAATAACAATAAAATTCAAAATTCAAATATCAGTTTAGGGGAAATAAGTATTAGATAATCCCCAGGGCTAGCTGGCTGAATTGGTCCTACTTGGGCCAGCGAGGAGACCAGGGGAGAATTAGCTGTGGGGTCCCAGAGCGGGTGATCTTCATAAAAGGGGAGGGGGAGGGAAGAGAAGAGGAATAAAAGATCAGGCTGAATTCACATTAAAGGCCAGGCGGAATAGCTCTGTCTTACAGGCCCTGCAGAAGGAGGTTAAATCCTGCAGGGCCCTGGTCTCCTGGGACAGAACATTCCACCAGGTCGGAGCCACCACTGAGAAGGCCCTGGCCCTGGGGGAGGATAGTCTGACTTCCTCAGGGCTGGGGACCTCTAAACTATGGTTATTCATGGACCTTAAGGTCCTCTGCGGGCCAGACCAGGAGAGGCGGTCCCGTAGGTAAGAGGGCTCCTCCTCCGTGAATTTCTTGTGGGCCCAAAGAGGTCCTGCCCAGGTCCTGTTATTGGTGTGGCCAGCCGATGTCTTTTCCAGGAACTCCGCAAGCAGGGCAGCAGCAGAGCTCTCCCACATGGGATCCGCGGCAACAGATGAAGGGAAAAATCAGAATTTTGTACGGGAGAGACTTCCTGTGCAAAGGATGCACTGAAATGTTCCATCTTTTTTTTGCAGCGAAAACAGCCAAACAAGACTTGTGGCACCTTTTAGAATCATAGAATCATAGAATCATAGAATCATAGAATCATAGAATCATAGAGTTGGAAGAGACCACAAGGGCCATGGAGTCCAACCCCCTGCCAAGCAGGAAACACCATCAGAGCACTCCTGACATATGGTTGTCAAGCCTCTGCTTAAAGACCTCCAAAGAAGGAGACTCCACCACACTCCTTGGCAGCAAATTCCACTGTCGAACAGCTCTTACTGTCAGGAAGTTCTTCCTAATGTTTAGGTGGAATCTTCTTTCTTGTAGTTTGGATCCATTGCTCCGTGTCCGCTTCTCTGGAGCAGCAGAAAACAACCTTTCTCCCTCCTCTATGTGACATCCTTTTATATATTTGAACATGGCTATCATATCCCCCCTTAACCTCCTCTTCTCCAGGCTAAACATGCCCAGCTCCCTTAGCCGTTCCTCATAAGGCATCGTTTCCAGGCCTTTGACCATTTTGGTTGCCCTCCTCTGGACACGTTCCAGTTTGTCCGTGTCCTTCTTGGTCCTTTTAGGGACCAGCCCAGGCTCATCGCTGCTTTTGCTTAGCTGCCTCCTTGGGAGACTGGATCTGCAAAGTGGCCGGCATCCCTCAGATATCCAACTGCCTCCTCCTCTTCCCCCCACTTCTCCCTTATCAGTTTTGCTCCAGCTTTAGAAACAGGCCTGCAAGGCCTCCGATAGTTCAAGGGGATTCAGTGCATAATTCATAGAGTTGCAGAGTCAGAAGGGACCTGAGGGTCATCTAGTCCAACCCGCTGCAATGCAGGAATCACACAACTCAAGCATCCCAGACAGATGGCCACCCAACTGAAGGAACTCCCTGCCGCAGGATCAGGCGATGGCACCAGGCTCAAATGGCTTCCAAAGGGCGATGCGAGAGGCTGGAGCAACAGGAGAGGACTGTGTACAACCTGCAAGGCGCAGGAACTAAACTAAGCCTCCAGGATAGAAGCAGTCTACCCCCAAACATCAGCTGCTTTGGTGGGGTGAGGCTGAGAGAGACGGCTTTTGCCATGGAGCCTCCTACTTACATTCTTAGGGAGTAAAAAAATAACCTTCCCTTTCAAATTGGTACAGGAGCTACATGGAAGCAGGGCATTTATATCAGCTTGCGAAGAACCTCAGGAGAGCCTGGCTGCTGGATCAGGCCAAAAGGGGGCCAGGATCCTGTTCTCACTGTGGCCAAGCACCCTCAAGAACCTAGTGTTGTAAACAAAAATCTGCCCTTTTTCCCTTATGGGGGACACAAGAGCCCATATAGAGTCCTTACGTAGGTTCCCTGATGGCAGGAGAAAATAACAGAGGCCAACCAGAGAATATTGAGAAACAAAGCAGCTAGTAAGCCTGATCTTTATTAAGGCTATTGCAACAGGGTGCTCCCCTCACACGCAGGAGGAAGGAGAAACCCAGAACATTGGTGTGCAAGCCCTTATATGGTGGTACCTCAGGTTACATACGCTTCAGGTTACATATGCTTCAGGTTACAGACTCCACTAACCCAGAAATAGTGCTTCAGGTTAAGAACTTTGCTTCAGGATGAGAACAGAAATCGTGCTCCGGCGGCACGGCAGCAGCAGGAGGCCCCATTAGCTAAGTGGTGCTTCAGGTTAAGAACAGTTTCAGGTTAAGAACAGACCTCTGGAACGAATTAAGTACTTAACCCGAGGTACCACTGTATAGACTTTTGAAATTGCCACCCTGTAGATCAAGACCCGCCCCCTCCGAAACATCATACCTACATCACAGAAAGGGCGGTCTACAGCAGAAATCTGAGTGCTTTGTTTCCCTCCTGTCTGCCAGGTTACCTGTTAATGGTCACTTGATTGGATTGCCTGGGGAGCCTGGCCAGTCTTGTAATGATCAATACTTAGTTCCTGGGCCAGGACACAGGCTCACTCCCTAGTCAAACACAGACATACCCTTAAGACAGGATTTGTGAGGGAAAAGACACTGGGGAGGTTTCCTACTTTGACCTTGCAGAGAAATAATTTAGGTCAGTTTGGGAATCAAAAATGGCTTCAGGTCGGTCTTCCTGTGCTGATCTATGTACGTGCTTGGTTGGTACACTTGAGAACATTTAAAGACCTCAAAATTCCCATCACAATAGGAATCTAGGTAGACTGCTACTGGACCTGGAGGCTCCATAGGCGTGTAAGAAGAGCCTGGCTGCTGGATTAGGCCCAGGGGGGCCCATCCAGCCCAGCGTCCTCTTCTCACAGTGGCCAACCAGATGCCCCAAAGCGAAATCCGCACGGGATCCGAACTCAAGTCTCCCCTCCTGCAAGCGGCAGCCAGCAGGGATTGAACCGGGGACGTTCTGCATGCAAAGCAGGTGTCCTCGCTCCTGAGCCATGGCGGCCGTTCTTGGCTGAGCTGTTCTGGGAATGTAGGGAAGGGAGGACAAGTGCCAAGGATCAAGGTTTTGGTTTCCTAAGTTACGAAACCCCGGGGGCTGAGGAAGCTGCCCACGCTAAGGTCAGCTCAAGGACTCAAGGAGGGGAACCCGGGCAAGAAGCAAAGAGCTCTCACGGGTTGCTTTCATCCCTCTAGTAGAACTGGAGAGGTGAATGGGACCCCCAAGAGTCATCTAGTCCAACCCGCTGCAAGACAGGAGCCACGGCTAATGTTCTCCTTCCTTCCGAGGGTCTGTGCGTTCAGTGTTTCTGTGCGGAACCGGTCGCTCCATTTTACCTCGGGGACCTTTGGCAAAAATCTGTCACCTCTCGGCCTCCAGCTGCTTTCGAATTCGCGACACCAGGCTCACGGCCACCTGGCATTTGGGGCGGTGAAGAGGGCTGGGGAGTCAGGCCTGCCCTCTCTTGAAGTCAGGCATTCAGGAGTTTGGGGTGAGGCCTTCCAGCCTGGGGGTGAAGCCACGAGAAAGGCAGAGGGTTGCGGGAAATTCTCAGTCAGGCCCTCGCCCATCTAGCCCACTCGGACTGGCAGCAGCTCTCCAGGTGAATGCCATTACTACTACTACTACTACTACTACTAATAATAATAATAATTTATTATTTATACCCCACCCATCTTTGTTGTTTAGTTGTTTAGTCATGTCCGCCTCTTCGTGACCCCCTGGACCAGAGTACGCCAGGCACCCCTGTCTTCCACGGCCTCCCCCAGTTTGGTCAAACTCATGCTGGTAACTTCAAGAACACTGTCCCACCATCTCGTCCTCCGTCATCCCCTTCTCCTTGTGCCCTCCATCTTTCCCAACATCAGGGTCTTTTCCAGGGAGTCTTCTCTTCTCCTGAGGTGGCCAAAGTACTGGAGCCTCAGCTTCAGGATCTGTCCTTCCAGGGAGCACTCAGGGCTGGTTTCCTTCAGAATGGAGAGGTTGGATCTTCTTGCAGTCCATGGGACTCTCAAGAGTCTCCTCCAGCACCAGAATTCAAAAACATCCATTCTTCGGCGATCAGCCTTCTTGATGGTCCAGCTCTCACTTCCATACATCACTACTGGGAAAACCATGGCTTAAACTATACGGACCTTTGTTGGCAAGGTGATGTCTCTGTTTTTTAAGATGCTGTTTTTTTAAGATACCCACCCATCTAGGGTCCAACAAAATACTAAAATACAATAACCTATTAAACATTAAAAGCTTCCCTAAACAGGGCTGCCTTCAGATGTCTTCTGAAAGTCTGGTAGTTGTTCTTCTCTTTGACATCTGATGGGAGGGTGTATCACAGGGCAGGCGCCACCACCGAGAAGGCCCTCTGCCTGGTTCCCTGTAACTTGGCTTCTCGCAGCGAGGGAACCACCAGAAGGCCCTCGGATCTGGACCTCAGTGTCCGGGCAGAACGATGGGGGAGGAGACATCATAATCATGCCTACCACAACCTTCTGATGGATTTCTTCTTTTTCCACTGGCTATTCTTAAGCTCTTGCGGCCAAACCGATAGCTGCTTCTCCTCCTCTGCGGATTTGCCCCGTCCTCTTTCAAAGGCTTCTGGGTTCATGGCCATCCCTGCGGGAGCAAGTTCCACAGGTTAATTATGCGCAGGTCCTGCTTTGGCGCTCTAACCACTAGACCACACGCCCTCCCTGGTCTTGTTGCAGGGCAGAGGATCTCGGGCGCCTGGGAGGCAAAACCCCACCAGCGACCCACACACCGAGGGAGCGGCACGTACACTCTGAGATTGCCGTGTAAAGGATGGAAAATCTTAGCCTTCCCCGTGGCCCTGGGGGGAGACGCATTACAGGAGGTTTTTCCTTTCCCTCCGAAAACACATTAAAAAGAGATTTGTGAGAGAAATAATTCGGCAGTCCCTGGAGTTTAATTCCTTGTGGGCCAGCAGGGGAGGATCAGAATTCATTAAGACCAGGAAAACTTCCTTGGCCAAGTTCTCTCTTCCTTTTCTTCGCATGAGAAACCGTCTCCGCCCCACAGGGTCCCATATTTTCCTTCTGGCTACGGATCTTAGCCTCCTGCCGGAATATGGCCTGTGTCCAGGATCCCTGAGGGACCCCCCTTCCCCTCCAGAAAGCCCCTTGGTTCTTGTGGTCTATTTGCAGGACCCAAAGGACTAGGCTATTTCCCTCCACCCCACATGGAGGGTTTTATGCAGCCAAGGCAGTGTGGTGTAGCAGTTACAGTGTCAGGCTAGGACCTAGGAGGGACCAGGGTTCAAATCCCCACTCAGCCATGTCTCAGTGGGTGACATTGGGCCAGTCAAAGAATTATGGTACCAAAGACTTAAAGTTTTGGAAGAAGACCCTGGGTCATCTAATCTTTGTTGTTGTTTAGTCGTTTAGTCGTGTCCGCCTCTTTGTGACCCCCTGGACCAGAACACGTCAGGCCCTGCTGTCCTCCACTGCCTCCCTCATGCTGGCAGCTTCGAGAACACTGTCCCACCATCTCGTCCTCTGTCGTCCCCTTCTCCTTGTGCCCTCCATCTTTCCCAACATCAGGGTCTTTTCCAGGGAGTCTTCTCTTCTCCTGAGGTGGCCAAAGTCTTGGAGCCTCAGCTTCAGGATCTGTCCTTCCAGTGAGCACTCAGGGCTGATTTCCTTCAGAATGGAGAGGTTGGATCTTCTTGCAGTCCATGGGACTATCAAGAGTCTCCTCCAGCACCACAATTCAAAAGCATCAATTCTTCCACGATCAGCCTCCTTGATGGTCCAGCTCTCACTTCCATACATCACTACTGGGAAAACCAGAGCTTGAACTATACGGACCTTTGTTGGCAAGATGCTGTCTAGGCCTGTCATTGCCCTTCTCTCAAGGAGCAGGCGTCTTTTAATTTCGTGACTACTGTCACCTTCTGCAGTGACCATGGAGCCCAAGAAAGTAAAATCTCTCACTACCTCTATTTCTTCCCCTTCTATTTGCCAGGAGGTGATGGGCCCAGTGGCCATGATCTTCGTTTTTGTGATGTTGAGCTTCAGACCATATTTTGCGCTCTCCTCTTTCACCCTCAATAAAAGGTTCTTTAATTCCTCCTCACTAATCCACTCCAGCTAAAGAGTCCCTGGCAGGTGGCCACCCCAGCTCTGTTTAAAGGCCTCCAAAGAAGGAGAGGCCATCATCTCCCTGGTGTTTGGCTGGAATCTCCTTTCTTGCCACATCTGAGTCCTGGGTTCAAGTCTTCTCCACCCGAGCAGCAGGAAAAAAGCTCGCTCCATCTTCATCATCAACATCAAATATCCTTTCTTAGGCATAGCAAACCACACATTATCAAACAGCCACCGTATACAAATTGTGCAAAATATGAGCTCAGCATAACAAGGTTTTCCCAGTCAGATCTTTAACTCCAGAGAAAATCAATTTGCATAAATAATAGGATACAACACTACAACATCACCGATCAGTTATCAACCACTAATCTCTTTATAATGGCCCAGTCTTTCAACATGGACAGCACTCAAAAATTCAGCCACTATTAAAGCAATTTGATCATTCCTTTCCGAAAGCAGGTCCTGAACCGTTGGTAGCGTAGAATTCAGTCTATTGAGTTGTAAGGCCTCTAATAATTGTCTTCTGGCATAAATGCCAAAATCACAAGAAAAGAAAATGCTCCAAAGTATCAGGTTCCTGTTTATTACATTTGCAGAGACGCTCTGATTCTGGAAGAGCTAAATATCTTCCTCTTGCTATCATCGAGGGAAAGATACTAAATCTGGCTAACATAAACAGCCTGCCCAATTCATGATCCTTCAGATTTGTCATGTATCTCCATCTTCAATGTGGTGACTGTTCAGATCTTTGAAGACAGCCCTCATGTCACCAAACAGTCTTCTCTTCTCCAGGCTTCTCCGCCTGGCCTACCCCACAAGGCTGTTGTGGGGGGAATTAAGTGAGGAAGGGAAGAACCACATTTGCCACCCAGAGCTCCGTGGGGAAGGAGGTGAGATATGAAAGCAGTAACAAATTAAATCCTACCCACTGTAGACACGTCAAAACGAATGAACCGAAGTGAGCCAAGCGCATTAACTTCAGTGGGTCTACTCTGAGCAGGATGAGGATTGAGCACAACCCATAGAATTCAGCCGGACCGCCAGACCACATAATTTCTTAATTGGAAGCTCCCCCATTCGCTCTTCTCGAACCAACGTGTGAACTTTAATACAGCCATCCTTTGAAATTTGCACTTTTTGTTCGCACCCTCGTGAAAATTCACCAGCATTTTAGTACGAATTTCTCCTTAACAGACACATCTTCACACATAATTTTGCCTAGGATACATTTTGCAAAGCAGTTTCCCCAAATACACAATGCATTCCTGGCTGTTGTTTTCAATAATATATGCCTTTATAGGCATGCTTTACCCAGGTGGGTGCGTTTTCTCACACCTTCATCGGCAGGAGAACCGCACTACAAAATTCGGAGCAGTGCCAATCTTGATGGACGGCTGCATTTCGGTTCAGGTATTGTGTCGAAAAGTGTGAATGGGGTAAGTCTGCCTTTAAGGTGCAAAGTGGACGGAACTTCTGCTGCAGGCAGAATTAGGATTTTTTGTGTGTCAGGTTTTTTGCTCCAGCCCTTGCGCTCGTCTCTGGCAAAATACCTCTGACATGCCTCTCCGCCACTTCCTCTCGCTGCCATTGATAAGAGGAAGGATTTGCATCATCCCAGAGAGAGATAATCGCTTCTCTCAACCTTTTGCAAGCTCCTTGTCCCCGGGGCCTCTGACTGATCGCTTGGTCCTTATCACCCAGGTAGCGTGATTCCCTCCTGACGCACCCATCCAGCTCAGAGCCACAGTCCTTGGTTTTTGAACGTAATCAATTCCTTTTGAGGTCCTAGATTGCAGATCCATCTGAATTCTATTATTGCCTTGAGGATTAGGCTATCTCCGTGTGAAGCTTTTGATGGCGCTTATCTTTCGCCACGGCCTTGTGGGGAAGAGGCCTTGACACGTTCGTGCCTCAAATAGGGCTTCTCTGACAGCTTCACCAGAAGACACACCAGGCTCATCTCATAAGCCCCCGCCCCTGCTGGGCTATCCCTTGCACCGGAAATGTGAGCACATAACGCTAAAACCATGATTTGTTTTAACCAGGGGTTGTTTTAAAGGTAAAGGGACCGCTGACCATTAGATCCAGTCGTGGCCGACTCTGGGGTTGCAGAGCTTATCTCGCTCTATATGCTGAGGGAGCTGGCGTTTGTCTGCAGACAGCTTCCAGGTCATGTGGCCAGCATGACTAAGCCACTTCTGGTGAACCAGAGCAGCGCACGGAAACGGCGTTTACCTTCCCGCCGGAGTGGTACCTATTTATCTACTTGCACTTTGACGTGTTTTTGAACTGCTAGGTTGGCAGGAGCAGGGACCGAACAGGAGCTCACCCCGTTGCGGGGATTTAAACCGTCGACCCTCTGATCGGCAAGTCCTAGACTATGTGGTTTAGACCACAGCGCCAGTCGCATCCCATATGGGTTGTTTTACAGATGAGCAAACAAACCATAGTTCATAGGCCAATGGCCCATCTAGTCCAGCCTCATATTCTCACACTGGCCAGATACCCCTAGGAATTGAGATAGACTGCCCCTGGCCCTGGAGGTTCCACAAGGGTATAAGGAGAGCCTGGTTTCTGGATGAGGCCCATGGTCTGCCTAGTCATAGAATCATAGAATCATAGAATCATAGAATCCTAGAGTTGGAAGAGACCACAAGGGCCATCGAGTCCAACCCCCTGCCAAGCAGGAAACACCATCAGAGCACTCCTGACATATGGTTGTCAAGCCTCTGCTTAAAGACCTCCAAAGAAGGAGACTCCACCACACTCCTTGGCAGCAAATTCCACTGTTGAACAGCTCTCACTGTCAGGAAGTTCCTCCTAATGTTTAGGTGGAATCTTTTTTCTTGTAGTTTGGAACCATTGCTCCGTGTCCGCTTCTCTGGAGCAGCAGAAAACAACCTTTCTCCCTCCTCTATGTGACATCCTTTTATATATTTGAACATGGCTATCATATCACCCCTTAACCTCCTCTTCTCCAGGCTAAACATGCCCAGCTCCCTTAGCCGTTCCTCATAAGGCATCGTTTCCAGGCCTTTGACCATTTTGTTTGCCCTCCTCTGGACACGTTCCAGTTTGTCCGTGTCCTTCTTGAACTGTGGTGCCCAGAACTGGACACAGTACTCCAGGTGAGGTCTGACCAGAGCAGAATACAGTGGCACTATTACTTCCCTTGATCTAGATGCTATACTCCTATTGATGCAGCCCAGAATTGCATTGGCTTTTTTAGCTGCCGCGTCACACTGTTGGCTCATGTCAAGTTTGTGGTCAACCAAGACTCCTAGATCCTTTTCACATGTACTGCTCTCAAGCCAGGTGTCACCCATCTTGTATTTGTGCCTCTCATTTTTTTTGCCCAAGTGCAATACTTTACATTTCTCCCTGTTAAAATTCATCTTGTTTGTTTTGGCCCAGTTCTCTAATCTGTCAAGGTCGTTTTGAAGTGTGATCCTGTCCTCTGGGGTGTTAGCCACCCCTCCCAGTTTGGTGTCATCTGCAAATTTGATCAGGATACCCTTGAGTCCATCATCCAAGTCATTGATAAAGATGTTGAATAAGACCGGGCCCAAGACAGAACCCTGTAGTCCGGCATCCTGTTCTCTCAGAGGCCAACCAGATCCCTCAATAGGAATCCAGCAAGCAGGATTTGAGCATGAGATCTGAAATATACTCAGAGTCGAGAGTGGATTTCATGCTCTTTATTCAGCTCCTAGTGGTGAGGAGGAATGGAAGTTTCCCCAGAATGTCTGCCTTATATACATTATTTACACAATGGGCCCCACGTGATTGGCTAATTCCGGGATTCTCCTGTAGGCCAATCAGGTTGCGGATTCCCTTCCACCTGGAGCTGGATTGGGTGGCTCCTGTGGACCAATCAGACTGCTGCATTCTGGATCCTATTGTTCTAGGACCAATCAGACTGCTGCATTCTGGATCCTATTCAACTCAGTACATAACAAGTTCACTCATCCCTCCGGTGGTTTCCTTGCAGCTGGCATTCAAAAGCATTTCCGTGGAGACAACCAAGGGCCCTCCAGATGTTTTGGGGCTACATCTCCCAGCAGCCAGCCTGTCCAATGGTCAGGAATGATGATCAATCATAAAACTGGGCACCAAGGGGTCATATAGTCCAGCCCCTGCGATGCAGGGATCAGAACCAAAAGATCCCCAATAGATGGCCATCCAACTTGGGTTTATAAACCTGCAATGAATCATAGAATGGTAATAATAAAATAATAAAAAAAATTATTTATACCCCGCCCTCCCCAGCCAAGACAGGGCTCAGGGCGACTAACACCAGGTATAAAAACAATTGATTAAATTACAACTTAAAAAGAAGATTAAAATGCAGCCTCATTTTGGTAGAAACTCAAATCAAAAACTTTTTGGGGATGAAAACATCAAGTCTTCACCAAGGCCAACTATCCAGACTGGTCCTACGTGGGCCAGAAAAAAGCCAGGGAAGTCCCCAAATAGGAGTTCCATCACAGAAGGAGAAAGGGGAAAGGAAAGAGGAGGAGGGAATCAAACTGATTCTGAGCCAAAGGCCAAGTGGAACAACTCTGTCTTACAGGCCCTGCAGAAAGAGATCAGATCCCACAGGGCCCTGGTCTCAAGAGACAGAGCATTCCACCGCAGGAGCCAGTGTTGAAAAGGCCCTGGCTCTGGTCGAAGCCAATCTAACTTCCTTAGGGCCCGGGACCACTAGGGTGTTGCTGTTTATTGACCTTAAGGTCCTCCATGGGGCATACCAGGAGAGGCGGTCCCGTAGGTACGAGGGCCCTAAACCACAAAGGTCAAGACCAGCACCTTGAACCTGACCCTGTACTCCACCGGGAGCCAGTGCAGCTGGAAAAGCACTGGGTGAATATGCTCCCATGGCAGAGACCCCATGAGGAGCCTCGCTGCAGCATTCTGCACCCGCTGGAGTTTCTGGGACAGCTTCAAGGGCAGCCCCGCGTAGAGTGAATTACAGCAGTCAAGCCTGGAGGTGACCATCGCATGGATCACTGTGGTAGAGTTGGAAGGGACCCACGGGGTCATCTAGTCCAACCCGCTGCAATGATGGCAGTGGCGATGTGGGCACTGGGTTGGGAAAGGCTGACCTAGAGAGGAGAGCTCTATGTGAGAGGAAGAGAAGCAGGAGACGTCTGTGTGTGCCGTTGGACAGATGTGACGATGTGCCGTACGACCAGCCAGTCATCGTAGCAGCTTAGATAGGGGACATGCAAGCAAAGCCTCTGATCGAATCAGGCTGCGCTTCTGTCTCTCTGCAGATCATGCAGCCAACATTGATTTGGTGATGTTGAGCAACAGATCTGCTTCCTTCCACTCCCCACAAAGATGGTTAGAACCAGTGGCGTAGCGTGGGGGTGCAGGGGGGGCCGGGCGCACCGGGCGCAACATCTGGGGGTTAGGGTTAAGGGGGCGCAAATCCATGGGTTAGGGGGCGCAAATTACTTGCCTTGCTTCGGGTGCTGACAACCCACGCTACGCCACTGGTTAGAACTAACAAAAGCTGGAGAAAAAACGCAGGGTAAGAACGTGTGTGTTGTCCCCTGACCTCTGGGTCAGAAACCAGAACGAAGCCTCAATATCACATCTCCAGCAAAAGCACCATTTCCAAGACAACCCTTGTCACAGGCCTGCTAAACCGGGGAGCGGCACTTGCATGTTTTTATTAACTTTTTACACACACAAAAAAAACATTTCACTGAAAGAGAAACCCCCCCCCCAGAAGAGCTAAATAATATTTTTTTTAAAAAAAGAACACACACATACAGTACTGTTTTGGGTTGTTGTTTTTAACCATTCATATTAAATTCTTAGTGTGGGATTACTTGAATCCCTCGACTTCCACCAGCCTTTCTCAACCTGTGGGTCCCCAGATGTTGTTGAGCTACAACTCCCATCACCCCTAGCTAGCAAGGCCAGAGCTCAGGGATGATGGGAGTTGTAGTCCAACAACATCTGGGGACCCACAGCTTGAGAACCGCTGCCCCTCCATGGTTCCATTTTATTATTTTCATTTATGCACATCCAAAAAAATCTTAACTTCTGTTTTCTTCCATTTTTAAGACATTGTCTGACGTGAGAGCAAGTTTTGACCACGCCAAGTGTTCAGCTGTTTGGCGCCTGAGTCGTTGAGGACTTTTAAACACGAAGGTGAGCACCTTGAATCGGGCCTTGAAATGAACCAGCAACCAGTGCAGCCATTTTCATAATTCCTGCGTCTGAAAATGTGGAGAAGTTCCTGCTAAGGGAATTCTGGATGGAAGCAGCTGGTGCAATGAGGTGAGGCTACGTCTCTTCATCCGAAGCCTGCCCACAGCACCGCACAACAGCTGACCAGGCCGGCAAGTGGACTTCGGCAGAAAAGCACCAGGAGGTTTCCCTTTCCTGCTTTCCTTTTAGCATGGGCTCTTTGGAAAAACAGGGACATGGGTGGCGCTGTGGGTTAAACCACAGAGCCTAGGACTTGCCGATCAGAAGGTCGGCGGTTTGAATCCCCGCTACGGGGTGAGCTCCCATTGCTCGGTCCCTGCTCCTGCCAACCTAGCAGTTTGAAAGCATGTCAAAGTGCAAGTAGATAAATAGGTACCGCTCCGGCAGGAAGGTAAACGGCGTTTCCGTGCGCTGCTCTGGTTCGCCAGAAGCGGCTTAGTCCTGCTGGCCACATGACCCGGAAGCTGTACGCCGGCTCCCTCGGCCAGTAAAGCAAGATGAGCGCCGCAACCCCAGAGTCGGCCACGACTGGACCTAACAGTCAGGGGACCCTTTACTTTTACCTTTGGCAAAACTGTCACACTCACTTTCTGAAGGCTTTGGGGAGCAGCTGGGGATCCTTTTACTCTTTTGATCAAGGTGCGCTTGAATCACCACCTTCTGAGGTAATAGAATCAGAATTGCAGAGTTGGGAGGGACCTCCATCTAGTACAATGCAGGAATCTCAGCTGAATCATCCAGGACAGATGGCCATCTAACCTCTGCTTAAAAACCTCCAAGGAAGGAGAGTCCGCCACTGTTTTGTGGGAGACCGTTCCACCATCTAATAGCTCTTATCATCAGAATGTTCTTCCTGATGTTTTAGTTGGAATCTCCTTCCTTATAACTTGAAGCCATGGGTTCAGATTCGTGTTGGAAGATTTCCTGCCCTGCTTATATCCCAACTTTGCTGTCCCAAGCAGCATCAAGATACAGTCTGTTGACGAACATTTCGGTTTTAGAACACCAGAAGTAAATGCTTCAGTTTTCAAATGCGCCTCGGAAGTCGAACATGCCCTGCAGCTTCGGCTGAGTGCAAGATCCTGTCAGCTGTTGAGTTTTTGCTTTTCGAACGTTTCAGAACTTGAACGGTCTTCTGGACCAGATCACGTTCGAAAAACCGAGGCACCACTGTTACTCGTTCTCATTCACTTCACGTAACAAACTGACCTTTCTTTAGTCCTCTTGCGTTAGAACTTCTTGCGGGCATAAGGGCAAACGTGTGGTCATAACAAAGGGCACATTATAACGCTAGTGAAAGGTCCCAATCCTCTCAGTGTGTGTGTGCAGGACCACACTTGGCATGCTGGACATGCGTGTGGGTTCAGACACGCACCTCGCAACAGGTGTGGCAGGGACCCAGAAAGTTGGCAAGGGTCACCTGCCTTGGAGAAAGGCCTCACAGCTCCCCAGCGCAAGGGGGGAAGAAACAGAGGGGCACTTTTTGCACAGCTGGTCAGTTTCTCCTTGGCCAAGAGACTGGCAGGGGGTGCAGCTTGGCAAGTCTCCCCTGGCAGAGCCAACTGCTGGTGGGCAGAGAGCCCTCCCGCCTGAGGAAGGGAGGTGGGGTTTCGCTGCAAAAGGGGGCTGGGTCTATGGGGCAGGGCAGCTGGGGAAAGCAGGAGGGAAAAGAGGGAGGTTTCTGGGAGGAGGGGCTTCCCTCCCTCCCTCTCTCTCTCTCTTTCTCCCCTGTCAACTGAAGATCCAGTTTCAACAAGTGCCTCTGTCCAGAGAAGGAGCGGAGGAACCGAGCCGTCTATTTAAAGACAGGAAGGGCCCACCCCTCTGAATGTATATCTCCTACATGTGCTCCCTATAGGCTACCCCCACCCCTTTTGTTGTTGTTGTCGTCTCCCCCTCCCCACCCCCTATTCTCCTGTCCCCTCCGTCTTCTGCACCAGCAAATATGGGGAAAGGGGTAAGTACCGCTGCTTCTGGGGCCCCCAAAGGCCATATCTGGGGGGGGGGAGAGAGTAGTGGTCCTTCAGGGGTGCAAACAAGTACTGCAAAGGGAAAGTAATGGGGGGCACCTGCGGGGGGTCCCTGAGAAGGCCAGGGTGTGGGTGCGCGCCTTGTGGGGTTTTGTGGCGCGCAAGGAGGAAGGGTCCACAGGCAGAGACACGGCAAGCGTTGGAGGAAGGAGATGGGAGCGTGTTTGCGCAGCCTTCTCCGGGAGACCAGAAGGTGCGTTTGTTCCCAAAGAAGCGTTTCCATATCTCCCACCCACCTTTGAAGGCAGATTAGCCCCACAGGCCCTGGCTGGGCTGGGCCGATTGCGGTCCTCTCTGGGCGTGGTCCGCTTTGGCAGAGAGAGGAGTGCAGAATAATCGGGTCCACGGACTGCATTTAATAATTTTAGGTCTTGCGCTCACGTAGACTGGCTTGGGGCGTCGTGTTGCTTTGAGCGGAGGAGAAGGGCTGTAAATGTCATGGTGCTGAAATTCACCGGAGTCCCGCGGGCTGCTTTCTGCTGCCCTCTGTCTGTCGTACTTTGAGGAGGGGGGTGTTTGGGCTCCTGCTTTGAGTTTGGAAAAGTTTTTTCGCCCCTGGCCAGGAGGTCTGTGCTGTGTTGTTCCTGCACCTACAAAGTGTGGCCTTCGCTTTGAGCCTCTAGGGAGAAGCTCGCGGCCGGTGGTGGGCGGCAGCTGGCAAAATCTGCCACCCCAGCTGTCAGAAAAAGTATTTCGCTGTCAGATTTTGCAGGGCGGCAGAGAGAGGTGCAGGAGAACAAAGCGTGTTGTTACATCCGTGTCACAAGATGTGTTGGTTTCTCACATTTGGGAGAAAGGCATATTTAACAGACAAATATAGAATCATAGAATAGAATCATAGAATCCTAGAGTTGGAAGAGACCCCAAGGGCCATCGAGTCCAACCCCCTGCCAAGCAGGAAACACCATCAGAGCCCTCCTGACATATGGTTGTCAAGCCTCTGCTTAAAGACCTCCAAAGAAGGAGACTCCACCACACTCCTTGGCAGCAAATTCCACTGTCGAACAGCTCTTACTGTCAGGAAGTTCTTCCTAATGTTTAGGTGGAATCTTCTTTCTTGTAGTTTGGAACCATTGCGCCGTGTCCGCTTCTCTGGAGCAGCAGAAAACAACCTTTCTCCCTCCTCTATGTGACATCCTTTTATATATTTGAACATGGCTATCATATCACCCCTTCACCTCCTCTTCTCCAGGCTAAACATGCCCAGCTCCCTTAGCCGTTCCTCATAAGGCATCGTTTCCAGGCCTTTGACCATTTTGGTTGCCCTCCTCTGGACACGTTCCAGTTTGTCCGTGTCCTTCTTGAACTGCGGTAATAATATTCTGCAAGACAAAAGCGTCTGTTGGGGTTTCTTCCTTTTAGACTGTTGATAATTCCTTGGGAAAGGTGACTGCCAGCTTCCAGCTTCCACAGAACTGTTTGCTGAGTATGCACCCACAAAACCGATAAAAGAAAGGCGCTCATCTGCCTTCTCTATAGATCGCTTTTTCCACAGTCATGGTTATCACAAGCAAAGGAAAGAGAAAGGGGTGTTAGCATTTGTTGACCCAGATGTTTGGGACGCCGCTGAGGATTCACCTGGGATCTAGCGCAGCTGGAGCTCCTGGGGTCCGTTTTCAGATGTATAATTCAGTGCAGAACTCCCGGGGTTCCTATCAGTGCAAATGACTATGATCCTGTGTTCTTTGTCGGAAAGGTAGATGGTGAAACATCCCTGCGTAGTTACTCTCCGTCATCTTCCAGGAGCGCTTGTTGTCATTCACTTTTAATCCTCTCCTAATTAAACAAGATCTTGTCCCCTGGGAAAAGCTGAATCCGTGTCCGGTACAAGCCAGTGGATGGATTAGTCGGTCTGGATCCCATTCAGCGTCTTCATTTAGAATCGAGCCATGCAGGGTAGATCCCACAATCTTTCAAAACCACAACCGGAGAAAGAGGATGGTTTTTGTTTGGATTCTGAATTGTAGGTTTTCCGGCGTAACCTTAGGGTCTAGAAACTTGAAATGATACACCATCTCCTGGCACTTCATGAGAAGCCACCAGGGCAGAGAGGGGTGGCAGGAGTCCCCCCGGCTCCTGTCAATCACTAGGCACCAGCCCTCTCAGAATGGGGGCTGGAGCTCAGGAATTTGGGGGCCACTGCAAGGTTGTCGTTTTTTATGCAGTGGAGGCAGGAAAGATGCAGAGGGGATTGGAAGAGACAGAGGCTCTGGCTTTCTTCATTATTTTGAATAGTTCTTTTATGCTACTTGCTTTTTCCTATGTGAAGTCTCATGAGGAAGAAAAAAATCAAAACAACCAAAGCAATATGAATGTGCCAGTCTTTATTGATGGTCAAATTTGGGTAATTAGAGCAGTGGGTGTTGATTGAGAGAGATTAAAGCTTTATTGATCATACACACCATACTTGGTGATTGGGGGTATTTCTCCAGTGCAATTAACCTCTCTTTTTTCTTTCTGCTGCATAGCTAGACCCTGGGCTGGCCACCTGAATAGTGAATTGGGAATAGCTTGCATTTTATTCAGTTTGTTGTTTTTTCTTTGTGTTAATTGTACTTCTTGACATGTATCTTTAATGAACCTCAGTAAAATAATTTGGGGGGGGAGAAAAAGGGGGGGAAAGGAAGAGACAGAGCCTGATTTCTGCCCCCTACATTCAGTGGAATGAAACATGAGCTGTGACTCCTGTGAGGGGTTGGGCTGGATGACCCTTAGGATCCCTTCCAACTTTGCATGCCTAGGATTCTGTGATTGCCCCCTGTCCCATTTCCATGCACCCTTTTGCCACAAAGCGGGGGGCAGCCAGGGCCAGGCTGTGTGAGCAAACTGGACCCCTGTTGCCAAAGATTTCTCGGGGCTTGTTCCTCATAACCCGCCTATCGAGAGTTTGCCCCTGCCTTTCTTTGCACAAAGTTTGCTCCAACATCTCTGAGGCTTTGCCGCAAGCAGGAGGTATATGATTCCTGTGAAATAAAACAAAAGTCTTGATGCTGTTCATCAAGCAGTGGTTCTGATTTGCAGACCTTCTGAGTGTCCCTATTTTCCAGGGATGTTTCCAGATTGACAGAAGCTGTCTTGGTTTCTGATTTGATCCCAGAATGTCCCACTTTTCCTTAGGACATCCCTGTTTCAGTTGCAGAAATGTTGGAGTTGTGGAAACCCTGAGCCAATGAGATAAATAACAATACAACTTTTAGAAGGCATCTGAAGGCAGCCCTGTATAAGGAAGTTTTTAAACGTTTAAGTTTTTATGTATACTGGAAGCCACCCAGAGTGGCTGGGGCAACCCAATCAAATGGATGAGATGATGATGATGATGATGATGATGATGATGATGATGATACAATAGGATGCCCCTATTTTCATTGGTGAGGTGTTGGAGTGTATACAATCCATTTTTAAAGCCATCCAAATTGATGGTCATTGTCGCCTCCTGTGGCAGGGAGTTCCATAGTTTAACGATGCGCTTCATGAAGAAGTTCTGCGACCCTGGAGGGCCATGCCCACCTGTGTGGTCAGTACTGAGCTAGAGAGACCAAGTCTCCAGCTTGGATGAATCTGCTTCCTCCTTTCCCGTGTTTGTGTTCCAAAACCAAGCCTCTTTCGGTCCCTGGCCTGAGAGGTTCTGTCTGTGGAGCCTTTCCAAAATCAAACGGTCTCGTCACACAGGCAGTGGGAGAGGGGTGCCCAACATCATTGGACTGGGCCCAACCCCTCACTGGAACCTTTTGGGGTCACAAGAACCAGGCCCGGGAGGTGCAGATGTTTATTCAGGAGCAGAAAATAAAAAGGGGACTTCATCGCAACGCTGACGGAAAAGTTCCCCCGTTGCCAAGAACAACTCTGGTTTGCCGGGGGTCGTGTTACAGAGAGACCTGGGAACAGGGTCCTGTGTGGCCATGGGGGGGGGAGACAGGGGAACCCCAATCTCCCCGTGGGGTCCCCAGCTACGGCACCCTTTTCATGTCTGCCCCCCTGTTACCACGCTGAACTCTGTTCGATGGAGGTGGGAATCAACTTCCTAGTCACTTGACCCCTGATGCATTTTCCCTCGTTTAAAAATAGTTGAAAATGTATATATAGGACCTGGGGCTTTGGAATGACAAGGCCTGGCCTCGCAGCAGGAGGAATGCCCGGGGGCCTGGGCTGACCGTCGGCTTCTCAATGCAAAACGGGGGCATTGTGATCAGGTCCTCACACCATGCGCTCAAAGCACATCCATTGAAAGGTGCTGGGAAATGCGGCTTCGCCGGCCACAGAGCTATCATTCCTGGCAAAAGCTGGTGTGCAAATGTGGAGGACAGAACTTGCAAAAATGAGAAATCACAGCAGCACATTTGTCCACCCTGTAGTTCGGCAAACTGTTATGAAACTGCCGTGGCCTTTGGCTATTTCAATAAACTTATTGATGATGGTGGTGGTGGTGGTGGTGATGATGATGATATTTGTCCATTCCTAATTTTTACTGATCATAGGGCAGGTGCCGGGGGCCCAGAGGAGAGGCGTGCCAAGCTGAGATCCCGGCGCAGGAGAGAGAAGATGTCTCTCTGGGCACTGAATGCCCAAGCAGGCGGAACAGAGGGGTCTTTCTGCCTCCTTGAAAAGCCCCGGAGGCCTGAATAGGCAAGACTTGGAACAGGAGTGCTTTCGCTCTCTCCCAGCCTTTTCTCTCGCTCTCCGGGGTCCCTGGCCGCGCCAAGACATGCCCCGAGTGCTAACGACATTGCTCTCCTCTTTCAGCATTGCGGAATGGTGTGGCTGGCATCCCGTCCCCTCTCCCGGTCAGGCCCCAGCAGTGAGTGAGGGTGGCGCAGGGCAGGAAGAGAGGTCCGAGAGTCAGTGTGGCATAATGGTTAGAGCGTCAAACTGCAAGGACCTGGGTTCAAATCTCCACACAGTCATGAAGCTCGCTGGGTAGCCTTTGGCCAGTCCCGGCCTCTCAGCCTAGCATCCCTCACAGGGCTGTTGTTGTGAGGATTAAATGAGGACTTGGACTGGGGTGAGACCAGAATTCGAATCCCCACTCAGCCACGCGTCTCACTGGATGTGACAATATTTTGCAGGGTGCTCCTCCAGCCCAAAGGCAGGAAAAAATGCATGTATTTGGGTAAAGCATGCCCCAAAATGCACTCATTATTGAAAATAACATATGAAAAGGTATTCTGGAAAATTGCTTTGCAAAAATGCATATGTTAGGCAAATTTCCAAACAGGCATGTGCAATCTAGGAGAAATTTGCCTTAAACTTTGATGAATTTTCATGAGGAATCATAAAAAATGTAAGGGTGGGGGAGAATTGCATTTCAATGCAGAAATGTAGACATCTGAAGACAGAAAAGTGACAAACTGAGAAACTCAAACCTGCAGATTTGCCTGTTCCTATTTTTACTGATGCTGGAAGCACAGATCCTTTGGGCTTGGTGAAATGAGCGATGCCTGGTCTCCTTTCTGGGAGAAATCGAAAGCTCTGCTTCCACCTCCCACGAACTTATTCTATACAAGTGAAGAACCAGCTGTGTTGGCCACTTTCCTGGTACATCCAAATCTCAAGAGTTTTGCTGAGGTGGGGAGAGAAACATTTGGCCTCCTGTATTTCCTGCGTCCCCTCGGTCCGGAAATGCCATGACAATAATAGCTTCCCTTGGCACTCTGTCCAGGACTGGCCAAATAGGATCAGTAGCTCAGTGATGGTGGTGATGGAGGAGGAGGAGGAGGAGGAAGACATCAAAGCTTTTGCGTCAGGCTATTCAAGGCAGGGTCCCGCCTGGGATGTTTGGCAAAGGCTGCTTTGCCGTGAGGCCACTGCTCAATGCACACTCAGGGCTCTAGAAGGAAGGTCGCTGTCTGCTGTTTTGCTGAAAATGAGACTTCCAACGCCCTGCAATGCCAGGATCACAAATGAGTCTTCATTCAGGGCCTGTATATCTCAGCAGATGCTGTAAATGTCCCAGATTTGTTCGCGATGCTTTTCTTTATTTCATAAAATCTATCCACCACTTGCTTGTTTAAAAATGCCCCCAAGAGGCTTACAAAAGAAAAGAAAAGGGGAGCAATTACATTATCAACAAGGTGATCATTCCAGACTTCAAAACATTAAAACAATAGACTAAAAACAGATGGAAACTTGCATCAGCTCTCCAACAAGGCTCATCGAAACAAGAGTGTTTTGAGCCGAACAGAGTACGGCGAAGGCGCCTCCTTGATGTCAACAGGCAGGGAGTTCCAAAGTTTAGCTGCTGCCACACGAAGCAATCAAGTTCTTATGAATTCAGAACAGGTATGATGTGGCCCCGGGAGCAGTGCCAGTTCTGCCCATTGAAGCAGTCATGGATGGCGTAATAATGGCACAAGCTGATGCATGCCTACTCAGAAGTAAGCCCTACTATGTCCAATTATGGCGCTTCCTCCCAGGTCAAGCCTGTATATAAAATGGATGTGGGTGGCGCTGTGGGTTAAACCACAGAGCCTAGGACTTGCTGATCAGAAGGTCGGAGGTTTGAATCCCCATGACGGGGTGAGCTCCCGTTGCTCGGTCCCTGCTCCTGCCAACCTAGCAGTTCGAAAGCATGTCAAAGTGCAAGTAGATAAATAGGTCCTGCTCCAGCGGGAAGGTAAACAGCGTTTCCGTGCGCTGCTCTGGTTCACCAGAAGCGGCTTAGTCCTGCTGGCCACATGACCCGGAAGCTGTACACCGGCTCCCTCGGCCAGTAAAGCGAGATGAGCGCCCCAACCCCAGAGTCATCCACGACTGGACCTCATGGTCAGGGGTCCCTTTACCTTTACCTTTAAAGCCTGTATTTAGGGCCACAGCGTAACGGTCTCTGAAACAGCCACAGATTACACACTCCCCAATCAGGTGATCTCGCAGGGAACCCTGTCCTTGTATACTAACAGGAGCACCTTAACTTGGGGTACATGGCATGTTAGGGGAGGGGTAGCACTTCATGCTCCTTCTGGGGTAGTTCGTCCACCTTTGCGCCCCCCCCCCCCGCACACAGCTCTCAATTGAAGCTCAGGGAAACTGTCAGCATGTAAGAGCAGCCACACCCCGGGAACGGCTTCAACTGGCCGGCTAAACCAGGTGAGGGCAGCCGATGGGTCTCTAACCTTCTGTGATTTAGGGACTTCCCCTGCAGGAGAAGACAGGCTCTAGCACAGGGGTCAGCAAACTTTTTCAGCAGGGGGCCGGTCCACTGGCCGGACTATCTTTTGGAGAAAAAAATGAACGAATTCCTATGCCCAGAGATGCGTTTTAAATAAAAGGACACATTCTACTCATGTAAAAACATGCTGATTCCTGGACTGTGGCCTTAGTCTGCCTCCCCATGCTCTAGCGCATTGAGTGGACAAGACCAAGAGGGTGTCCAGGGGTCAAGAAGGTGGCTTCTGCATGTGCTGTAGAGGGAAGTGATGGACAGACAGGCCTCACCCACCTGGAAAGGGAACCCCTCTAGGAGAAGGAAAACTCTGAGTATCCCCAGATCTCCCAGCTTTGCAAGCAGCCTGGATGGGATCTGGTGGAAATGACGAGAAGTTTGGGGTTTTAGCAACCGGTTTTTTGTTCCTGGGAATGCAATGCTACAGAAGCAGCAAACTCATGTGGGATTTCACACACACCCCATACATTTATTTATTTATTGTACATCGAGGGTCACGAAACTGACAGATTTGCCCATCCTTGGCTGAGAGCACTCTGGGTCTGCCTGGTGGTGCCTTTTCCCTCTTGCCCACTGGGGCTGCTAATGCCATCTTTGCCCCCTCAGGCGGGACGAGAGTCTGCCCCAGGGGCGACGGCTGAGAATGGAGGAGGGAAGAAGAAGCAGAAGGAGAAAGAGCTGGATGAGCTGAAGAAGGAAGTGAATTTGGTAAGTCAAAGCGCTGGCGGGGGTGGCTGTTTGGGGGAGCACTGGGGTCAAGGCTTGGCATAAAGGCTGGTCAGTGGCCCCTCTAGTCCAGACTCCCCACAGCTGCCAAGTACCCCTAAGAAACTAGGGGTCCAGATAGACTGCCACTGGAGCGGGAGGCTCCATAAGAACATAAGAATAACATGCTGGATCAGGCCAAAGGGGGGTGTCATCTAGTCCAGCCTCCTCTTCTCACAACAGCCAACCAATGGGGAGCCTCCAAGCAGGACCTGAGTGCGAAAGCAGCACTCGCCACAGGTGTTTTTCTGACAGTGGAGGGAGAAGATAGCCATTGTGGTTGGTCGCTTTATTAACCTCCGCGATAAGGCTCCATGGCCAGGGATCTGTCAGGGCCCACAGCAGCAGGTGGGAGAGAAATGAATTTTCACTTGTATTTTAATGAGGAATGAGCTTATTTGCGCTTCTCAACCAATATGCAAACCGAAACACATCCGTCTTTCAAAATTCGCATTTATCCGAATTTTGCAATGCACTTTTCTACAAAACGAACCAGTGTGCAAAAATTCATATATTGGCGGAAAGCAGCCGGGGTGGGGAAATGAATATATATACTAGTGAAAACAGCAGACATTAAATTTGGGAGAAATGGCTTGCAAAAATATGCACCTTAAAATTGCATAACACAAAAATACTGTACATGAAAGAGAAATTTTTACTAAAATGCTAAGGATTTAAAAAACCTCTCTCTCAAAACTGCTGCAGAACTGAAATCAATATTGCAATAATAATAATAATAAAGAACAGGTGTTTTTTTCTCCAGCTAAGTCCTGCTCAGTATAGACCTGCTGAAATGGATGAAAGCAAGTTAGTCATGCCTGCTAACTTCAGTAGGTCTACTTGAAGTAGGAATAGCACCACAAACAACTCTGAGAGCACTAAGACTGACCACCTGTCCCTGCTGTGATGAGACGGCAAGGTGACGGAGAGTGGGGGCTCATGGAGGGTGGTCTGCCCAAGAACCCCCTCTCTCTCTGTGTGTGTCCATCTCCTTCTCACAAGAGCAGCCAGGAGGAGAAAGATGCTTTGTGCGCTGACAGCGAGAAGGAATGTCTCTCCTCGGTTTCCCAGATCCTGTTCCTTTTCCGATGACGTTCAGCTCTTCTGCCCCCCATGACTAACAGCCTTTCTCTGCCCCCCCTTGTCCTGTCCTTCTTCTCTCTCCCCTTGCCAGGATGACCACAAGCTGTCGCTGGATGAAATCAGCAGGAAATACCAAGTGGATCTGTCCCGGGTGAGTCCACCGGGAACATTTGCTGCTTCTCTTTGCCATGTACCCTCCAATGCATTTTGCCACTCTTGGGTTTCTGCATGGGGAGGGGTGGGTGAGGGGGTGTCAAGGCATCCTGGCTTTCATTTATCCCATGGGGAGGGGTGCTATATGCCGGCCTTCTGAGTTCGCACCCATGTCCAGTGGCTCAATATGCCCAAGAACTTAGGAATCAGATAGACTGCCCTTGGGGCTGGAGGCTCCATAAGGACATAAGAAAAGCCCAGCTCAGGTCAAAGGGGGTCCACCTAGTCCAGCATCCTGCATTCTCCCCTCCTGCAATTTCCAGCAACTAATATTCATAAGCATTGCTGGCACCATTTTGGCTACTAGCCTAAGGTTACCAGATTTTTTCCAATGAATCCAGGGACACTTTTCAACTTCTTTTTTCTAATATATATAAATTTTTATTAGTTTTTCAGCATATCATTTTCAACAGTAGTTAAACATACTTTCATATCTTACACCATCTTTTTTTTAACTTCCATCAATCACATCTGAAAATTTTCCATTCACTAAATATACATTTCTTACTTCCATAATTACATTTAACTCATAACTAATATCTCTGTTCTTTCTCTACTTTACAATGCTTTGTAAATTTATCCGTACAAAGCTTCTTGTAGTCCTACTGGGACACTTTTCAACTTCGATAGGAATGATATGATTTTGTACGGGGACTGATTTTGTAAATCCGGGGACTGTCCCCGGGAAACGGGGACATTTGGTAACCTCAGTCTCCTCTGTGAAGTCTTATCCCCCATAAAGCAAAGGGCTGCCCCAAAGAATCCTGGGAAATATACAGTAGTTCGCCCCCTCACAGAACTACAATTCCCAGGATTCTGGGGTGCGGGGAACTATTTGCTTTAAGTGTTTATGCAGTCAATGCTTCTTGCTTGCTTGTAGAATGGAGACATTTTGTGTGTTTGGAGAAACCTCTGAATTTTGCACGGTTGGAAAGTCAACAGCTGCAGCCATTGGCCCCCAAGAGGTTGCCTACAAGGGAATGTGGCCCTTGGCCTCCCCCTGATTCCACCACACAGGTTAATATGCCCTCTCTCTTTTTCTTTCTTTGTCTCCTTCCATGCCAGGGCCTGACCAACACGCGGGCAGCAGAGATCCTGGCCAAGGATGGCCCCAACGCCTTGACCCCTCCTCCAACCACACCAGAGTGGGTCAAGTTCTGCCGCCAGCTTTTCGGGGGGTTTTCCATCCTGCTGTGGATCGGGGCCATTCTCTGCTTCCTGGCCTACAGCATCCAAGCGGCAATGGAGGATGAGCCGGCCAACGACAACGTAAGTCTCGTGGCCCCAATACAGGCATCCCCAGGGATGATGGGAATAGCAGTCCCAAAACAGCAGGAGTGCCAAGTTTGGGGATGCCTGCCCCCAAGAGTATAGGTTCCCAACCCAGGCTGGCAGCAGCTCTCCAGAGGTTCAGAGAAGGGACATTGCCAGACCTAGTTGGAAAAGAGGATTCTAGTCCTCATGGTTCTGAGTAAAAGGTTGAAATAGGAATGTAGGAAGCTGCCTTAGATTGCGTCAGATAATTGGTCCATATAAGTTAGTTCTGCCTACACTGACTGGCAGCAGCTCTCCAGGGTTTCAGGCAGGCAATGTTCACAGCAGCACCTGGATAATTATTAATTTATTTTATAAATCTTATGCACCACTTGGTTTAAGAACAAAACAAAACTCAAAGCAGTTTTTGGTTTTTTTAAAAGTAAAATTAGCAGTAAAAAAACAGTTAAATGCAACTATTTAAAACATGCAAAAAAATATATATGCAACGATAAGCTAAAAAACCAGGTTAAAGCACATGTCTGCATCTCTACATATCTAGGCAGGCTTGCCTAAACAAGAATGTTTTTAGCAGAAGCAGTACAGTCAAGGTGCATGGATGGTGTCAAGAGGCAGGGAGTTCCAAAGTCTGGGTGCTGCCACTAAAAGAGTGATTTCTTACAAATGCAGAAAAGGTGCTCGTAGTGCAGATCATAGCAGTTGCATGAGCCCATGTGAGGTAAGGCAATATTCCAAATTGGTCCCAAATTGTTAAGGGCTTTGGATCCTATTAGTAACTCCTTGAACATGTATCACGCAGGTCAGGATAAAGGCAGAGGAGGCCCCCGTCACTAGTCAGACCCACATAGGGCTGGGGTAGCCAGTGGGGAGCCCTCCGGAAGGGGCTGGACTCCAACAACCCCAAGAGTCAACGTGGCCGTTGCCCAGGGAGGGGGAGGACGGAGTCGGGAGTCGGCTGCCCAGCAAGCTGCCTGAGCTTGCAAGAAAAGTGTTGGGTGGGGCTTAGGAGGCGACTAACCTGTGGCCTCCCAGGTGTTGCTCAACACCAGCTCCCATTCCCATCCCTGACCCCCTGGCCATGTGGGCTGGGGCAGGGGTCCACCCCTGACTTTGAGGGACTCCACCTCTGGTTTTTAAGCAGAGATCAGAGGGCCATCTGTTAGGGATTCTTTAGTTGTGATTCCTGCATATTGCTGGTTGGGCTGGATGATCCTTGAGGTCTCCTCCAATTCTATGGTCATGCAGCTTAGCCTTGGAGATGTCTGGGATGGGACCCACAAGCTTAACACGAGTCCACAGTGTGAAGCAGCAGCAGAAAAAGCTAACACTAGTCTAGGCTGCATACACAGAAGTCTAGTGTCCAGATTGTGTTACTTTTATTGCTGTTATTGTTGTTCTGAGCCCGGCTTCGGCTGGGGAGGGCGGGATATAAATAAATTATTATTATTATTAGTAGTAGTAGTAGTATTATCAAGGGAAGTAATAGCTAAAGGTAAAGGGACCCCTGACTATGAGGTCCAGTCGTGGCCGACTCTGGGGTTGCAGCGCTGATCTCGCTTTACTGGCCGAGGGAGCCGGCGTACAGCTTCCGGGTCATGTGGCCAGCATGACTAAGCCCCTTCTGGCGAACCAGAGCAGCGCACGGAAACGCCGTTTACCTTCCCGCCGGAGCGGTACCTATTTATCTACTTGCACTTTGACGTGCTTTCGAACTGCTAGGTTGGCAGGAGCAGGAACCAAGCAATGGGAGCTCACCCAGTCATTGCGGGGATTCGAACTGCCGACCTTCTGATCGGCAAGTCCTAGGCTCTGTGGTTTAACCCACAGTGACACCCGCGTCCCAAGAGAAGTAATAGTCCCACTCTATTCTGCCTTGGTCAGACCACACTTGGAATACTGTGTCCAGTTCTGGGCAGCACAATTTAAGAAGGATGTTGACAAGCTGGAAGGTGTGCAGAGGAGGGAGACCAAGATGATCAAGGGGCTTGGAAATAAACCTTATGAGGAACGGTTAAAGGAGCTGGGCATGTTTAGTCTGGAAAAAAGGAGACAGGAGAAAGGATAGCTTTGGGTCCCTTCCAGCTCTCAGATTCCCTGACCCTCCACGCACAGAGCAGCTGCTCAGTCACCAAGCTTTGGTATGTCGCTCTGTGTGGACAGCAGGCCTCAGAAACGGACAAAGGCTGTGTCCGCTTGAGAATGTCCCTCCTGCATTCACAGCCAGGCAGAAGAGCAAGAGACGGGGGCTTTTGATGCAAGCAGTGCCATGCGCCCAAAAGGTCTTGGTCTCCGTCCAGCACCTTGGGGTGGGGTTATCCCAGGACGGGCTGGTCACTCCCTGGGACACGCCAGAAGCCCCAGCCCACCTGCCACGGAGCAGGCGGGGAGGGTTCATCCTGTCCCCAGGGTGGTATTTGCAACCCTGCATGCCTCGCCCTGTGTAGGGTTACACTGTAAGACTTCCTGAACATCAGGGGGCCCAGGCAGGAGCCTCCAAAACAGAAGGCAGAGGATTTCATGCTGGGCAAGAACGACCGAGCTGCTGGGGCCCTCTCTTCTTCTTGTTGTTGTTGTTTCGTCGTTTAGTCGTGTCCACCTCTTCCTGACCCCCTGGACCAGAGCAGGCCAGGCCCTCCTGTCTTCCACTTCCTCCCTCATGCTGGTAGCTTCGAGAACACTGTCCCACCATCTCGTCCTCTGTCGCCCCCTTCTCCTTGTGCCCTCCATCTTTCCCAACATCAGGGTCTTTTCCAGGGAGTCTTCTCTTCTCATGAGGTGGCCAAAGTCTTGGAGCCTCAGCTTCAGGATCTGTCCTTCCAGGGAGCACTCAGGGCTGATTTCCTTCAGAATGGAGAGGTTTGATCTTCTTGCAGTCCATGGGACTCTCAAGAGTCTCCTCCAGCACCATAATTCAAAAGCATCCATTCTTCGGTGATCAGCCTTCTTGATAGTCCAGCTCTCACTTCCATGCATCACTACTGGGAAAACCATAACTTTAACTATATGGACCTTTATCGGCAAGGTGATGTCTCTGCTTTTTAAGATGCCATATAAACCTCAAATTAATAAATGAGGAAGCAGACGAGGAACCTTGCCGTCCACCTTGGGCTGAGTCTGGCTGTTGGCCCAGCTAGCTTCAAATTTTCTCCACCCACTGGCTGCAGCTGGTTTCTAGCTTTCCCTCAGGAAGAATTATTATTATTATTATTATTATTATTATTATTATTATTATTATTACACACCCTTTCCCCAGACTGGGACTCAAGGCTTATGCAAATTAAAGCAGGCTTATACAAAAAGCTAAAAGTATTTTCAGAGCCACACATTTGTGAATGGGGAGCTCTTATCGCCAGCTTATTTCCTTTGAGAAAAATCCCCTTTTAAAAAGGAATAAAGGAAGGAAAAGGCTTTCTTCTTCCCTTCCTTCTGACAAAAAAATTCCCTCAGTGGCTTAAGTGAGACTCCCCTCAGAAGCCATTTTGGGGTCTGCTCTGTGGTAGATGGAAAAATACAGATAAAGGGGGCTTATTCCCTGAGGAATTAATTTATTTTATTCATTTCATGAATATATATATATATATATATATATATATATATATATATATATATATGCTTTCGTAGATTAGAAGACACCCGAGGACACCAAAACCTGCATATATATATATATATATATATATCACCTCAGTCACCTCCCATCCATGAGAGAGAGATTTATGGAATTGTAAAATTGGAAGGGACCCCAAGGATCATCTAGTCTTTTAGATTTCCACTGATATTTTCTTTTTCTCCTTCCCAGCTTTACTTGGGGGTGGTGCTGGCGGCCGTTGTCATCGTCACCGGCTGCTTCTCCTACTACCAGGAGGCCAAGAGCTCCAAAATCATGGACTCTTTCAAGAACATGGTGCCCCAGGTAAGAAGGCCCCGTCACGCGTCTCATGCCTTTATTTTCATAGAACGGTGGAGTTGGATGGGATCGCCCAGGATCCTCTAGTCCACCCCCCTGGAATCCTCTTAAAAAAGAATTCTCCTCCCCCCACAACGTGGGACCAGGACTGCAGGGGCTCCCCTTCTCCATTCACACACTTAAGCAGCTGGATAGCAAATATCACATCCATCTCCTCCTTAGCCCTCCAGCTGCCAAAGGTCTTTTCATGCCTCCCTTTTTTCACGTCTAGATATTGTATTTTAATATTTTCAGCGGAAGGATGGTTTTGAAAGAGGGTTGGAGACTAGAATAGGACTAGATCAACGAGCATCCAACAGGCATTCTCCACTGCCCTCTTGTGGTTGAGACAAGATTTACGTATTTACTTTTAAAAATGTATTTGCTTTTTAATTAAAATTAATTTTAATTTAAATTAAAATATTGAAGCAGTTTGCACACACACACACACGCACACATACACATACACACAGAGTGTAAATATGATTTTAGGGCAAGTCAATCCCTCTGGTCAAGGCTGCCTCTTTTGTGCCACCTTCAGTTCTTCCCAGGGATTATTGGTTTGTAATGATCATAGAATCATAAAAATGTATAGTTGGAAGGGACCATGAGGGTCATCTAGTCCAACCCCCTGCAAGGCAATGCGGGAATCTTTCACCCAACGTGGGGCTTGAACTCTCAACCCTGAAGTTAAGAGTCCCATGACCACTGACAGAGCTAACCATCGTTTTCATTTTATTTAGTGCTTTGTGTTCTCGTTTCGTATTTTCGTATTGTGAGCTGCCCTGTGATCTTTGTGTGAAGGCCAGCCTGCAAATTTAATAAATAACAATAAAAATAATAATTCAGCTTCTTTATTCTAAAGCACCCTGGTTTTGCCACCTGGAAGGGCAGAAAAAGTCTTCACACACTTCATGTTATTGCAGGAATTTATGTATAAGTGGGGGGGGGCCCTCCAGCAGATCTCCTGCACATGCAGCCCACTACCAAAATCAGCACCATCACTTTTGTGACTTGTCCCCACAAAACACTTCATCACAGTTTCTTCCTGTCTATTCAAAGGGCCTTTGCTGCACAATACCAAATGTAAGAATTCACTGATAAATGTATCTCTGTACTGGCTCACTGGAAAACTTCAGAAATTCATCTAGCCCTGTGAGCTCAGCTGCTCAGCAGCCCCTCTGCCCACTGGCAGAGGAAGAGGAGTGCAGGGAGAGTGCACCGCCCCTGGCAGCGCGATCCCCAGGGTGCCATTGTGGCTTCCCCCCCCCCGCCTGCGCTGGGCACCCCACCCCCGCAGGTGGCGCACCCCGCACTCGCCTCTGCCTGAGGGATAATCCCTGGCATCCTGATACCTGAGTGCCAGACAGGTAGCCATTACAGAAATAACAAACAGAAATAACAAATTCAATCACTTGATGGGTGTTTGGTGGAGGGCAAGGGGAACTATGGGGCAGGGTCCAGGATGCTCAGATTACGGCCACCAGACCTCCCCTTTCATGATGTAACCGTGATGTAGTTGGGGGGGTGTAACATGGGAATGAGCAGCTAATAAAAGTTTGGGGGCTCTTTTGTTCGGGGCTTCCATCTTGTTCCACCTTGTGGCAGGTGGGAGTCCTGTCGCCACAGTCTTCAATCAAGACCAAGCCTACTGGCTGCTGTTTTACTCTGGTCTTCCTGGATGGTCAAAACAAAATAAAAAAATTCCTTCCAGTAGCACCTTAAAGACCAACTGAGTTAGTTCTAGGTATGAGCTTTCGTGTGCATGCACACTTCTTCAGATACACTGAAACAGAAGTCACCGGACCTTTCTATATAGTGAGAAGGTGGGGAGGGGTATTACTCAGAAGGGTGGTGGGAATGGGTGATTGGCAGATAGCTGCGATGGGCCTGTTGACGACTCTTAACGACTGCAATAGGTCTAACAGGAAAAAGCAAGGGGTGAGAAGGTGAAAAATGGCTTTGTCATGTATAATGAGATAAGAATCCAATGTCTTTGTTCAAACCAGATTCCTGGATGGTGTCCTTGTTTTTTGTCCAAGGGAGCCCTCAGATTTCTCCGTTAACAACCTTTTGTGCTTTAAAAAGGTGCTAACTTGGGGGTCAAGTACAGGATGGAGTGAGCACCTTGAATGGCATTCACCTACAGCCCTGGTTCCTGATGTGGGGCACACCCCCCACAGGGGGGCAATTTGATTCTTAAAGGGCAGCAATTCGAGAATGAGTTATTCACAGTGAATGGCCCTTTAGGCTTCCTCCACGTGAACACGAGTTCACTTTTTGAATAATAAGAATTACATGTCAGGATTTTAGAGAGGCTTAGGTGGGGCATGGCCACAAAAAGGCTGGGAACCACTGACCCCCAGGATTAACACCATCTTGTGCCCACAGCAAGCCCTGGTGATCCGGGAAGGGGAGAAGAACCAGATCAATGCGGAGAACGTGGTGGTCGGGGACCTGGTGGAGGTGAAAGGGGGAGACAGGGTTCCCGCAGACCTCAGAATCATCTCCTCGCATGGCTGCAAGGTGAGGGCGGCCGAGAGGGAAACGGCACAAAAGAAGACCCCAGGGGGGATAAAAATCCATGATTTAAAAAATCATAATTCAGATTTATTTTTTTAAATCAGATTTTTAAAATAAAATGCTTTTGGAAGAAAAATCTTTCTAGTTTTCTATTTAAGTTACATTATAGTTCAAAGGCTATTCATCAGGAAGTAAGGATTTGTTTTAAGTTTTTCATGTGTGCTAAAACTCAGTCTAAGGTTTATGTGTCTGTGTATACACACACACACACACACACACACAGTGGACACTCAGGTTGTGAACATGATCTGCGCAGGAGGCACGTTCGCAACCCAAAGCGGCACGTCCGCGCATGCGCAGGTTGCGATTCGGCGCTCATGTGCAAAGCGCCATTTAGCGTTTCTGCACATGTGCAACTGCCAAAACCCAGAAGTAACCCATTCCAGTACTTCCGGGTTTCGGCGGGTCCGTAACCCGAAAAAACACAACCTGAAGCTTCTGTAACCTGAGGTATAACTATATATATATATATATATATTGTTTAGCCACATCAGTTAACAAACATGGATACATATGCTATAATGTTATTGTTTTAGTTAAATAAATGGTTTGAATTGCTATTAAGGAAATGATTGGTTTTCTCCTTCCGATAAAGTGCAGCAGAAAAGTTGTTCAAATATAAACAGTTAACTTCTTAAACCTCACAATAGTTTAATAATTATCTGTCTATGTATTTCTAATAGTATAACCAAATCAGTAATTTTGGATATAACTGTAAAAACTACTCTGAAAATTTATTATTCCAAAAATGAAACCTTCCTCTGGTTGTAAATATTAAGATTATACCAGCAAAAAATGAGTCTTTCTGTAAAAAAAGAATATTTAAATCAAGTCTTACTGACTAGTGATTTAAATCGTGATTTAAATTGATTTGATTTAAATCAAATCCACCCTGGAAGGCCCAGCAGTGAGCTGCAAAATAGAATCATAGAACTGCAGAGTTGGAAGTGAGTCTCATCTAGTCGCACTCCCTGCAAAACGCTGAAATGAATTAAATCACCAAGCCATCAATTCTAGCACGTGGTAGGGCCACGTAAATGATATAATTTGGCATCAGAATGATTGGTATTAGTAATTGTATTATAATTTGGCAATGTTATAATGAGGCTATTATTGGATTCTTGTAACTGAAAACAAATAAAAATTGTTATTATATATAAGAAGAAAATAAATGCATATGTTGCCTCTCATGGAAGGAGGAGCAGGATATAAAACCAGCCGATAGACTTCCGGGTTAGCGCGAACGGCTAATGGCGGATTCCCTCCGAGCTCCGGAGGGAATCGGCTCTGCTGAGGACGGGTCTTGCCGTGCCGGCGACACGGGGACCCTCAGAAACCGCAGGCGCGGAAGCCTGCGGACTTGGTGACTCGGTGGGCACCTTAAGCGCCCTCCCCGACCCACGAAGAGCCTTTTTAAAGGCTGCGGAGAGGGTACGGAGAGTGGCGTGGTGCTGAGAGTAGACCGCTACCTCAGTAGAGCGAAGCCGCAAGCCATGGCCGGAGAGCGCTGACTTTCTTCCCAAAATTTGGACTGGATAACAAAGGACCCGTGAGTAGTGGAATTTGGACTTTAAAAATTTTATCCTGTGAATTCGGCACGATCGGGGGATGTGTTAAAGGGAAGTCCGCACCCCCTCTACTTATAGACGTTTTAAAGCAAGGAACGGAGAATTAAGGCGGAATGAATACTGTTTTGAGGATTTAAAAGTTTCTCACAAATTTGATAGAACAAGATTTTTGTGCTGGAGAGAAAGGGAATTTGGAACTTTGTGTGTATCCCCCCCAAAAAACCCGGGAGTGTCCTATTTGGGTCCCGGAGGAAGAAGTGAAAGGAGTTTGACAGCTGTCAAAGAAGCTGTCAAACGGGCGGACAAAGTAAAGAATTTTGCTATTTAATAACTCTTGGAATTAAAGCTGATACATTTGGACTGAGGCGATTGGAAACAAAGTATTGATAATAACAAAGTAACAGATTATTGGAAAAGGACTACTAAATAACTGAAAGCCCCCTAGGGGGAATTAGTGACATTACAATGGCTGCAGAGGGAAAATTACTGGCGGAGATAGAAAAAATGCTTTTTCTCGTGGGAATCCTGCAGGAGCAGAGTATGGCTCTGAGTAAAGTTTTTATGACCTTGAATCCTGAAACAAACAACTCTGCTGAATGCACAAAGGAGATGTACGATAAAAATTCTGCAGCTGAGCAGGAAGAGATGCCTTTGGAATTGACAGAGAAAAAAGAAGGAGTTCAGACACTACAAGTGGAAAATATCAACCAGAAATCTGCAGCGTTAGAGTATGAGCAAGAAGACCTCTGGATTACAGACCTGCGAAAGATGAGAAAGAAGAAGAGAGAAGCCCCTGGAGTACTTGGAATATTAAAACTAGAAAGAACAAAGCAATATGATTGGGACTTTTCTCTTGAGTATGGAAAACTAGATGGTCTTTCGCAGCAAACACTCTTCAATATTCTGAATGAAAGAAAATATGATCTGACTCTGACTGAACTCCTTCGGGGTCTTAGGACCATCAAAGAGGACTACCAATATAGCTGGCAGAGAGGGACTGACAGAGAATCAGACACCTCGGACGTGAGGAATCCGGGCTAGAAATATTTTTTGTTTGTTTTCTGGACATTTGTCTAGGAAGGGACAGAAACCGGGGCAGGGGGGGGAGAGAATAGAATTATAAAATGTTATGTTTTGTTTTACTTGGTCAATGTGACCTATAATTAATATAATAAAGGGAAAATTTGTGAAGGGGAAGTTAGATCGACCTTAAAAAAAAAAGAAATTAATGATTAATAAGAGAATTGGATAGTTGAATACAGATAAACAAAAGATTTTAATTTTTAAAAGCAATGTGAATATCTTTAAGAGGTTAGGTAAGAACTTGCTGAATTAATTTTGGAATTGGGATGTAAGAGGAGGGGGTGGGGGGAAGTCAATGAAAGTGGGTAAAGAAACTTAGGGTATGTAATTGTATTTGTGTGTTTGTTTGTCTTTGTCTCTGTGTGTGTGTTTGTTGTTATAAAATGTAAAAACCCAATAAAAATTATTTTAAAAAAAAAAAATATAAAACCAGCCGATAAATATGTTCGGGAAAATACACAAAATCCCAGGTCATGCAGCTTTTTCTGTTGTCTCGTGCAGGTGGATAACTCCTCCCTGACGGGCGAGTCGGAACCACAGACCCGTTCTCCGGAGTTCACCCACGAGAACCCGCTAGAGACCCGGAACATCTGCTTCTTCTCCACCAACTGCGTGGAAGGTGAAAGGGCAAGGGGGGAGGAGGGGGCGAGGAAAAGCAGAGACCGGACCCACCTCACCACCACCCCCCCCCCCGGGAAGGTCTGACCTGGGCATCATAATCTTTGCTGCCAGGCTGCGGGAATCGTTGCCTCCACCGTCCCCGGCCATTCCCCATGAAACGCTGAATTGCACCCAGACCCTGGCCAGCTTATTCATTCATTAATTCATCTATTCGTTTGCTAGTTTGTGTCAAAATTGATCCAATAGCAGAGTGGACACATACACACACACACACACACACACACACACACACGCAAATCTAATGAAGAAATTTACATATATATGTATACACACACAAACACATACCGTATTTTTCGCCCCATAAGACGCACCTGACCACAAGACGCACCTAATTTTTAGAGGAGAAAAACAAGAAAAAAAATATTCTGAACGAAACAGTTGATGTATGATTTTTGTGGTTCATGCTGTGGCCACAGACATGTGATTTGACGTTGAGTTTGGGGCAGCCCAATGCAAAAATCCCGAGAATCCATGTGGATCCATGCTTTGAAACCATGTTTTTGCGCCATTGTGGCCCCATGAAACAGTGGGTGCGTGATTTTTTTGGTACAGGCTGTAGCCATGGACATGCTATGTGATCTGATGGTGAATTTGGGGTGACCCAATGCAAAAATCCTGAGGATCCATGGGCTTTTACCTCCCACCTCCCAGGCAGCCTCCTTTATCTCTAGCGTCCCTTATCTCTCTCCCCGATCTCTTGCCAATCAGCTGCTTCCTTTCAACACTCCCTTCCCTCTTGTTTGCCTTAGTGTCTTTTCCTTAGCTGGAGCAGTTTTTTTGCTCCTCCTTTTCTTCTAATTTCTCTCCTTATTGCTTTAGTTTTCCTGTTTCCCCCCTTTGCAAGTTTGCTGTCTTTACCTCCTCCCTCCCAGGCAGCCTCCTTTATTGCTAGCATCCCTTATCTCGCTCCCTGATCTCTTGCAGATTAGCGGCTTTGTTTCAACACCCCTTCCCTCTTTTAAAAAAAAAGAGCATGATCTGCTTTGCTCCCCTGGGCAACTCAGCTCCAGGGACCACACATTTGCTCCATAAGACACACAGACATTTCCCCTTACTTTTTAGGAAGGAAAAAGTGTGTCTTATGGAGCGAAAAATACGTACATATATATCTATATCTATCTATCTATCATCTACCTATCTACCTATCTATCTATCTATCATCTATCTATCTATATGCAAATTTAGTGAAGAAAGGAGTGAAAGAGAAACAAAGGAGGGGAAGGAATAAAAAAGACAGAGAGAAAGAGAAAGATCACCTCACATTTAAAATACAAGAACCATTGTTTTTGTGGTCTGAACATTCTTCCTTCCTGGCTGATATTCCCCCACAGGATTTAGGTAGGTTTCAATTCTGACACGTAGCATCAGAATCTCAGGTTTACCTGAGCAACCCAGGAACCAGGCATGCCTGGAACATAGGAATATAAAGAGAGTCTGGCTTCAGGATCAGGCCATCTCGGCTGGCATCCTGTTCTCACAGTAGCAAAAAGCCCCAAAGAACCCAGGGATGCGGATAGACTGCCTCTGGAGCTGGAGGTTCCATAAAATCTTAGGAGTCCGGCTTCTGGATCAGGCCAAAGGATCCTGTCCTGAGAAAAGGCCCCAAAGGGAGCCCTGCAAGCAGGATTCAAGCACAACAGAAGTGAAACAAAGTTTTTAGGGAAGGGAAGTTTTAGTGTTTAGGGAAGTTTTTAATGATTAATGTTTTAATGTATTTTTAATCTCTGTTGGAAGCCGCCCAGAGTGGCTGGGGAAACCCAGCCAGATGGGCGAGGTGCAAATAAATTATTATTATTATTATTATTATTATTATTATTATTATTATTACCCTCTTCCTTCTTGCGGTTTCCAGCAACTGGTATTCAGAAGCATCACTGCCTCTGATGGTAGAGGCAGAGTATAGCTAGCCATCAATAGCCCCCTCCTCCTCCCTGAGTTTGCCCAATCCTCCTTTAAAGGATCCTGTGGCAGGGAGTTCCACAGTTTAACCACGTGCTGCGTGCAGGAGCCGTGGCGCCCGGATCTCAGGTTCACCTGAGGAACACAGGTGCCAGGGACGCCCCAGGAACCAGCAACCTCTCCCCGATTTGGAGGGGGGAAATAAACCCCTTCCCTTTCCCTCCTGTCCTGCGCAGGCACCGCCCGGGGCATCGTCATCTCGACGGGGGACCGGACTGTGATGGGCCGCATTGCCTCCCTGGCGTCCGGCCTGGAGGTGGGCCGCACCCCCATCGCCATGGAGATCGAGCACTTCATCCGCATCATCACAGGGGTGGCCGTCTTCCTGGGCCTCTCCTTCTTCATCCTTTCCCTCATCCTGGGCTACACCTGGCTGGAGGGCGTCATCTTCCTCATTGGCATCATCGTGGCCAACGTCCCCGAAGGACTCCTGGCAACCGTCACGGTAGGCTCAGAGCCATAGCTGCCAGCTTTCGGATTTGAAAATAAGGGATCAGCAGCCTCCCCTGTCCCGGAGACACTCTACGGGATATCTAACAATCCGGGATAGCAGCAGGAAGCAGCGGGAAACAGCGCTGGAATAAGGGAATTTCCCGCAAAAAAAAAGGGAAGGTTGATAGCTATGCTCAGAACTAGGTTCTGTGGGGCACTGGGGGGGGGGACTGTGGAAAAGGAGGGCAACAATATACAGTGGTACCTCACAGTGGCGAAGCTGCATGCTCTGCTTCCGGGGCTGGAGAGCACGCGGGGGCATGGCTGGCACCCCCAGAGGGGGGGCGCATGCCCCAGGGGCATGGTACACCGCCTGCGAGGGCATGGAGCGCTGGCCCCAGGGGCGCCCCATCTCTGGGGGCATGGCACCCAGCTCCCGGTAGGGTGTGCAGCATGTGTCAGGGGGGCCACTGCGATGGCACCCTACCAGAATAGTGATGTCCGGGGCGGTCCACTCCCTCTGCACCCCCGTTCCTCTGCCAGTGGTACCTCTGTTTATGAACTTAATCCGTTCTGGAAGTCCGTTCTTAAAACAAAACTGTTCTTCAACTGAGGCTCACTTTCCCTAATGAGGCCTCCCGCCACCAGTGCCATTCCACCGTTCGGATTCCGTTCTTGGACTGAGGTAAAGTTCACAAACCAGGACACTACAGTCATGCCTCATGTTATGTTCTTTCAAGTTACGTCCCGCGGCGACCCGGAAGTACCGGAAACAGTTACTTCCTGGTTTTGATGCTCGTGCATGCGCAGAAGCTAAAATGACGCCACACGCATGCACAGAAGCGGCTAATCGCAACCCGAGAGTGTGCATACACGCTGCTGCGGGTTGCGTTCTTTTCATGTTGCGAACGGGCCTCCGGAACGGATCCTATTCGCAACCAGAGGGAGCAATGTACTTCGGTTTTGCGGAGTTTGTAAACCGAATCGTTCTTATACAGGACTGTTCTTAAACCGAGGTACCACTGTATCTGGAGGGGTGTAAAATGTTCCCCCAAACCTGCCCTAGAGGAATGTTCCCAGAATGGAGGCAGGATATGCTTCCAAAAACCAGTGGCTGGAAACCAGAGGAGGGAAAAGGGCTTTGCTGTTCAGATCCCGCTTGTGGGTTTCCCAAAAGGGGCATCCGTTTGGCCACTGTGAAGACTCTCCCTTTTATCAATCCTTGCTTGACCCTCTCCCCGCCGCCCGGCAGGTGTGCTTGACCCTGACCGCCAAGCGCATGGCCCGCAAGAACTGCCTGGTGAAGAACCTGGAGGCCGTGGAGACGCTGGGCTCCACTTCCACCATCTGCTCCGACAAGACGGGGACCCTGACCCAGAACCGCATGACCGTGGCCCACATGTGGTTCGACAACCAGATTCACGAGGCAGACACCACCGAGGACCAGTCCGGTGAGCGAGGGGCAGGGGGAGGGCACATGGGGGGAAAGAGCTGCTGCTGGGAAGCAGGGTGGGAGGGAAGTTTGTCTGGGGTGCCCCCGTGACCCCCCAGCTTTCAAATCAGGACTGAGCCCCTTTCCCTCCAGAGTGTCTGGAGGTGGTTGGAGGATGGATGGCAGCTAACAGATTGAGGTTGAAACCTGCCAAGACAGAAGTACTGTTTTGCAGGGAGAGGGGGCGGGCGGGGGGGGGGACTCTGGTCCTGAATGGGGTAACTGTGCCCCTGAAGGACCAGGTGCGCAGCCTGGGAGTCATTTGGGACTCACAGCTGTCCATGGAGGCGCAGGTCAATTCTGTGACCAGGGCAGCTGTTTACCAGCTCCATCTGGTACGCAGGATGAGACCCTACCTGCCCACAGACTGTCTGGCCAGAGTGGTGCATGCTCTGGTTATCTCCCTCTTGGACTACTGCAATGCACTCTATGTGGGGCTACCTTTGAAGGTGACCCAGAAACTGCAATTAATCCAGAATGCGGCAGCCAGACTGGTGACTGGGAGCGGCCGCCGAGACCACATAACATCGGTCTTGAAAGACTTACATTGGCTCGCAGTATGTTTCTGAGCACAATTCAAAGTGTTGGTGCTGACCTTTAAAGCCCTAAACAGCCCCAGTAGACCTGAAGGAGCGTCTCCACCTCCATCGTTCTGCCCGGACACTGAGGTCCAGATCCGAGGGCCTTCTGGCGGTTCCCTCATTGCGAGAAGCCAAGTTGCAGGGAATCAGGCAGAGGGCCTTCTCGGTGGTGGCACCTGCCCTGTGGAACGCCCTCCCATCAGATGTCAAAGAGAAAAACAACTACCAAACTTTTAGAAGACATCTGTTTACGGAACTTTTAGAAGACAGCCTTGTTTAGGGAAGCTTTCAATGTTTGATGTATTACTGTATTTTAATATTTTGTTGTAAGCCTCCCCCAGTCTAAAACACAGCGTGTTCTCTCCCTCCCCCCGCAGGTTAACGTAAATATTTATGGGGGGGGGGGTGCTGGCAACTAGGCAGCCCCATCCCACGCTCCCACTTTGGGGCATAGCTGTCAACGTTTCCCTTTTTTAAAGGGAAATTCCCTTATTCCGAATAGGATTCCTCGGAAGAAAAGGGAACAGTTGGCAGCTATGCTTTGGGGACTAATTGTTACCACCTGTCTGAGGACCAAAGTGGTACCTGCTCACAGTATCAGACCCCCTCCCCTGCCATACTGCGCTCTTCAAATAACTCTGACCCCCCCCCCATTCTCTCTCCCCAGGAGCCACGTTTGACAAGCGCTCGCCCACGTGGACGGCCCTGGCCCGGATCGCCGGCCTCTGTAACCGGGCCGTCTTCAGAGCAGGGCAGGATAAGGTCCCCATCTCTAAGGTATGGGGGGGGCAGCAGAGGGAGGTCAGATTCAGCCTCCATAAAGCCTGGGAAGAACTCGGTGGCCCCCGCAAAGCAGGGCTGGACCGATTGTTAAACCACCCTGGGAATTGTAGCTCTGGGGTCTCATCTTCCCCTCCAAGATGGCGGGGCGTTCCTACGCTGCGGCTCTGAGCTCCGTGTAATCTCACTGCATACAAGTTGTACAAGTGATAATAAAGTATTTCAATTTCAATTTATTTCAATTTCCTAATGGCTCTCTGCACCCTTAATGAACTACAGTTCCCAGAGATTCTTTGCAGAAAGCCATGACTGGCTAAAGTGGTATCATAGCGCTTTAAATGTGAATGTGGCCCTATAGTTCCCAGAGTTTCCTGTTGGGCCACTCTGGGAATTATAGCGCTGGGAGGTGGAATGGGGGGAGTTTCTTAATGACTCTCTGCACCCTGAACAAGCTACAGTTCCCGGGATTCTTTGGAGGAAGCCATAAACTGTTTAAAGTGGGGTGGTAGCTCTTTACGTGAGTGGTGCAGATGGGGCTAAGACCCCACCGACCCCTTACTCACCCTCTTGTTTCAAATTGCCCCCCTGCATGTGGAGCCAAAAGAGGACATTTCCCTCCAGACCCCAGTGTGGGGGGCAGTAGACTTCCTCCCCTGACCCCCTTCCTTCCTTCCTTCCTTCCTTCCTTCCTTCCTTCCTTCCTTCCTTCCTTTGCCCCCTCTCTCTCTGCCAGAGGGACACGGCTGGGGACGCCTCGGAGTCCGCCCTCCTGAAATGCATCGAGCTCTCCTGTGGGTCCGTCAAGAAGATGCGCGACAGGAACCCCAAAGTGACGGAGATCCCTTTCAACTCCACCAACAAATACCAGGTTGGGCGTGTGTGGCAGTGGTGGTGCAGTGGTTAGAGCATGAGTAGGCAAACTAAGGCCCGGGGGCCGGATCCAGCCCAATCGCCTTCTCAGTCTGGCCCATGGACGGTCTGGGAATCAGGGTGTTTTTAAATGAGTAGAATGTGTCCTTTTATTTAAAATGCATCTCTGGGTTATTTGTGGGGCATAGGAATTTGTTCACCCCCCCCCAAAAAAAATATATAGACTGGCCCCCCACAAGGTCTGAGGGTCAGTGGACCAGCCCCCTGCTGAAAAGGTTTGCTGGGTTAGAGTGTTAGGCTAGGCCTTGGGGAAGATGCGGGTTCGAATCCCCTTTGGCCATGAAGCTCACTGGTTTGTGACCTGGGGGGGCAGCCCCCACCTCTCTCAGCCTATCTTACATCACATGGGGGTGGGTGGGGGGCTGTCACAGTCTCCGTATCCTTGGGGCTACAGGTGGTTTTCAGTTTCCCAATTTTATTGCGTCTGCTCCTGTTTTTATACTGCTGGGTATTGGCATTTTTTAATTAGGAAAACCCCTAAGCCACTGCAGGGACCTTTGGACTGAACAGCATTTTAAAAAATGAAGTTTGTAAGTTACTAAAGCAAGTCTTTGCTTTGCCTTGGAGCTCAGAGGGGTCAGGCCCCAAAGGCAGAGAGGAGGAAAAGCTCCATGAAACAAGATCAGAATAATGAGGCCCCTTTTTCAAACTGGGATTTTTCCCCCCGTTAATTCCAAATCTGTTCATTCAACCCAGTGCTATGAGTGAAATGGCTGTGAGGGTCCGCTAGAGGGGGCCAGAGCTCGGCTTAATGGCAGAGGGGGGGTCAGGGCCAACAAGAAAGACCCCCCCTTGCAATCTTCAGTCCACATATGCATTTTCATCTCCTGGATTCAGCCTGAGAGGAAGAGCTGAGGTGGCGTTCCTTGCACAGCCACCGCCTCTGAAGCCAGGAGGAAGTTGAGTTCTCCTCACTGGGCTTTTAAGAGCCACTGAGAGCTGTGTTTTCACTCTGGGAAAACTCTGTGCTCAAAGGAAGTCAGACTATCCTCCCCCAGGGCAGGGCCTTCTCAATGGTGGCTCCGACCTGGTGGAATGCTCTGTCCCAGGAGAACAGGGCCCTGCAGAATTTAGCCTCCTTCTGCAGGGCCTGTAAGACAGAGCTGGCCTTTAATTTGAATTCAGCCTGATCTTTTATTCCCCTTCCTCCCCATTTTATGAAGATTACCCGCTCTGGGATCCCACAGCTAATTCTCCCCTGGTCTCCTCACTGGCCCAAATAGGACTCATTTAGCCAGCTAGCCCTGGTGATCCTCTAATGTTTATTGGATGGATTCCCCCCCCCCCCAAATTGATTTATGAATTCTGAATTTACTGTTATTCATGTTTTATACTGTATTTTATGCTGTTTTTTGTTGCATCAATTAAGTGTTTTAAATTTGTTGTTAGCCGCCCTGAACCTGGTTTTCTGAACCAGGAAGGGCGAGGTATAAATAAAAAATTATTTACTATTTATTTAAATGCTGAAATGCAGCAGGAGCACGGGCACATATTTCACGGCAGGGACAAAGGGCATCACGGACGCCGTCCAGGGGAGCTCTGCTGGTTGTCCCCTGTGTGAAAGAGAAGTGTTGCTGCTCCCACGCAGAGGGGCGGCAGACACCCTCTTGCTTTTGACTTTCAGACATCTCCCAAATGCCTTTTTTGGCCAACAAGCCTGTCTGAGCCTCTCTCTTTTTGACCACTCGTGTTACCGATTGTTTTGTACTGTTTTTAACTCTGCACAGTGCCCTAATATTTCAGTACAGTCACACCTCGGGCTACAGCCACTTCAGGTTGTGTGTTTTTGGGATACAGACGCGCCGAAACCCGGAAGTACCGGAATGGGTTACTTCTGGGCTTTGGTGCTTGCACATGTGCAGAAGCACTAAATTGTGCCTTGCACATGCGCCGAATTACAACTCGCGCATGCACAGATGCGGCGCTGCGGGTTGCGGACGCTGCGGGTTGCGAAGGTGCCTCCTGCATGGATCACGTTCACAAGCCGAGCATCCACTGTATATAAACAGTGGCATAGAAATCCTTTTACAAATAAAAGTTGGTTTTATTCAGGAACCCCAACTAAAGAATTCCTAGACCTCCGCTCAGATATCTCTCTTCCTCAGCTCTCCATCCATGAGCTGGAAGACAAGCCCAACGGCTACGTCCTGGTGATGAAGGGAGCCCCTGAGAGGATCCTCGACCGCTGCTCCAACATCCTCTTGCAAGGCCAGGAGGTGCCCCTCGACGAGGAGATGCGGGACGCCTTCCAGAACGCCTACCTTGAGCTTGGGGGGCTGGGCGAGAGAGTGCTGGGTGAGGAGGCCTGGGAGGTGGGGAAAGGGGGGGGGTTGGGAGTGAGAGTGCCCCAGCCAGGCAAAGAAAGCACATGATGAATGTATGCGGGTCTCCCGAATGGCGTGTGATGGCTATTGTGGGAATTTAGAAACTCACAGCAACTTCTGACACCACGTTGGACTATTGCTCAGGGAAATTGTGGCAGAAATTGCCAGCATTTGCTCCTTTGTTCTATGCCGGGAACAGAAATCATTCCACCGGATACAACCAGCGTTCGCTGTTGTTGTTTTCAAATTCAAACAATAAGTCATTGATTGCCGTATTTTTCGCTCTATAAGACATACCAGACCACAAGACGCACCTAGTTTTTGGAGGAGGAAAACAAGAAGAAAAATATTCTGAACTCCCCGGAGGCCAGAACAGCAAGAGGGATCTGGCTTCTGGGATAGCCTCTTGCTGTTCTGGCTTATGGGATAGCTGCACGAAGCCTCTGCAGGGCAGTGGGATGAAGGCTCCCCCAAGAGCCGCACTCCCTTTAAGAGCCATGTGGAGCATGCGTGCGGCTCTTGGGGGCTTTTCCCCAAGGAGGGAGAAGGGCAGCCGTTCTCCCTCTTCGGAGTAAAGCTCCCAAAAGCCACACACATGCTCCACGCGGCTCTTTAAAGGGAGCGCTGAGCAGAGCCTCCCGCCTGCATTCGCTCCATAAGACGCACACACATTTCCCCTTACTTTTTAGGAGGGGAGAAGTGCATCTTATAGAGTGAAAAATGCTGTATTTCCCCCTGCGTTGCGTTTCATAGAATTGTAGTGTTGGTAATCCAGACCAGCCCCCTGCAATGGAGGAATCACAGCTAAAGAATGCTGTATTGTTTTTAACACTCGATTGGAAGCCGCCCAGAGTGGCTGGGGAAACTCAGCCAGATGGGCGGGGTATAAATATATTATTATTATTATTATTATTATTATTATTATTATTATTATTATTATTAAAGAAGGATCCCTGACAGGTGGCTGTCTAGCCTCTGTTTAGCCCGTTCCACTCTTGCCATCAGGAAGTTATTCCTCTGCACTCAAACAAAGGGTGCATAATAACACAACAATAATGTAACCGTATTTAATTACATAAAAAACCCCGCCACTGTTGACATCAAGACAGATAAGATTGTTTTATTGCCCGAAGGCAAACTGCAGCTCAGTGGAAACAGATGCATAGGGGGAAGGGGCTATGAGGTGGGCTGGGCTGCTGGCAACGGAGCTTTCTCTGTGTTGGGGAGCAGAGGGGGCGAGTTCTTGGAGTCTCACTCTCCCTCCGTCCGTCTCCGCAATCCCACAGGTTTCTGCCATTACAACCTCCCCGAAGACCAGTTCCCCCGAGGCTTCAAGTTTGACGCGGACGAAGTCAACTTCCCCACCAGCAACCTCTGCTTTGTGGGGCTGATGTCCATGATTGACCCGCCTCGGGCCGCTGTGCCGGATGCCGTGGGGAAGTGCCGGAGCGCCGGGATTAAGGTCAGCCATGCTGGGGAGACGGGCTTCATCTTCTGCCCTCCCGCTCCCCACCCCATACGCCCCGGAGAACCGGACTAAGACCTGGGAGACGAGGGGGTGAATCCCCCACTTGGCTGTTGGCCACCACTGCCTCTTGTGACAGAAGGAGGACTTGACTTTAGGGTTACCAGACGCATTTGCAGATCTGTCCCCAGACAAATTCCGTCCCCGGAATGTCCCCAGATTTGCAAATCTCATAGAATCATAGAATCCTAGAGTTGGAAGAGACCACAAGGGCCATCGAGTCCAACCCCCTGCCAAGCAGGAAACACCATCAGAGCACTCCTGACATATGGTTGTCAAGCCTCTGCTTAAAGACCTCCAAAGAAGGAGACTCCACCACACTCCTTGGCAGCAAATTCCACTGTCAAACAGCTCTTACTGTCAGGAAGTTCTTCCTAATGTTTAGGTGGAATCTTCTTTCTTGTAGTTTGGATCCATTGCTCCGTGTCCGCTGCTCTGGAGCAGCAGAAAACAACCTTTCTCCCTCCTCTATGTGACATCCTTTTATATATTTGAACATGGCTATCATATCACCCCTTAACCTCCTCTTCTCCAGGCTAAACATGCCCAGCTCAGTCCCCGGGAAATCTGTTCCCAGGAAACGTGGCAGTGGAAGTCTCAGCAGCCTGGAGCCAGCCTGGTAGTGCAGTTGGCTCTGGCTGGCTTCAGGAGCTTCTCGCTGGCATGGCGCCTGCCATTTTTTTCTCTCTGGAAGTCCCCATATGATGTGTCTTGTGCGCAACACATCATATGGGGACTTCCGGAGAGGAAAAATGGCGGGAACCAAGGCCGCGAGCAGCTCCTGAAGCCAGCCAGAGCCAACGGCACTACCAATGGCCAGCCGGCCGCAACTCCTGAATCTCCCCTGATCTGTCAATAGAAAGGGGGAAGGGGGAAGATTGGGGAAGGCTTGGGAGTCATGGGCGGGCAGCGCGCCATTGCCCAGGAGATGCGCAAGGCATGCGGTTTCTCTGCCGGGCAAGGTGCAAAGCCCTTCTTTCGCACCCTGTGAGACATTAATTTCACAGGGATTTATATTTACATGCCAGGACAGAGATGATAAGGAAAACAGGAAGACACAATGAGAGATAAAGGAGGTTCTGTGGGATTGGTGGAAGTCAATGTCTTGTTGTTGTTTTGGTGTTTATAGTATTAACTTGTGAGATATGGATTTGTTGTTGTTTTTTGTTGTTGTTTTAGTTGTTGTTCCTTTCTTTAGTTTTCGAATGTTGGTTTTTGTGCATTGTGCATTGTTATTTTTTGATATTTTTTGTTTTGTTGTTGTGTGGAAAATACTAATAAAATTTATTTTTTTAAAAAAAACACTGGGCAATGGCGCGCCAACTGCCCGTGACTTCCAAGCCTCCCCCGATCTCCTGTCCCCTTCCCCCTTTGTTTTGACTGATAGGGGGAGGCTCGGGAGTCGCAGCCGGCCGGCCATTGCGCAGGTTTTTTTTATATACAATATGCATGTGCGCTTGGGCCCAGGGTCTTTTGCCTCACCATCCCCACTACTGACTCCCTGTTGCTCCCCGGATTCATTGAAGACAATCTGGTAACCATACACTTTATCTCTCCTGAATCTTCCAACCTTTGGCTCCACTGGATGAGGGTTTTGTCCTGATTGCTGCCTCTGCCCCTGTTCCCTCAGGTGATTATGGTGACCGGCGACCACCCCATCACCGCCAAGGCCATTGCCAAGGGCGTGGGCATCATCTCTGAGGGGAACGAGACGGTGGAGGACATCGCTGACCGCCTCAACATCCCCGTCAACCAGGTCAACCCCAGGTAGGCCTGCGCTTCCGTCCCTGGGCAGCCCCCAGCCAGGTATCTTGTGGGCTTCCTTCACCAATGTGGAGAGCCAGCGTGTTGTAGTGGTTAAGATTGGTGGACTCGTAATCTGGTGAACTGGGTTCGCTTCCCTGCTCCTCCACCTGCAGCTGCTGGGTGACCTTGGGCCAGTCATGTTTCTCTGAAGTCTCTCAGCCCCACTGACCTCACAGAGTGTTTGCTGTGGGGACGGAAGGGAAAGGAGAATGTGAGCCGCTTGGAGACTCCTTAGGGTAGTGATAAAGCGGGATATCAAATCCAAACTCTTCTTCTTCCTCCCTGGCCCCCTCTCCTCATAGGGAAGCCAAGGCTTGTGTGGTCCACGGATCGGATCTCAAAGACATGACCTCTGAGCAGCTGGACGAGATCCTCAAGAACCACACGGAGATCGTCTTTGCCCGCACCTCCCCACAGCAGAAGCTCATCATCGTGGAAGGTTGCCAGAGGCAGGTGAGGCAGATGCTCTGGCACACAATAATTTTGTTTTATTGTTTAATTTTCCCACCAATGCTATTTGCCAATTTGCAAGGGGAACCCGCTCTGAGTCCTCCCAGGACCTTGCTGTTACGAGCCTAGATACCTGGATACTAGTAGAAGAGAACTCATGACGGGTTTCAGCTTCAAGTGAATATTCTCTCCTGTGAAAAGATTGAGGAAAGCTGGACATTTAGAGACATTTTCCCTAGGGGTTGCTTTATATGACCCTGCAATGATCATTGGAGGCCTTTCGTCATGTGCCTCCTATATGAGAGGTCAGGAGAGTGGCAACATGAGAAGGGGCCTTTTCTGTGGTGGCCCCCCTGTTTGTGGAATGCTCTCTCAGTGAGACTTCCTTGGCGCCTTCACCACATGTCTTTAGGTGCCAGGCGGAAACATGTCTCCGTCACCTGGCCGTTGGCTGATTAAACAATCACTGGCCTTTTAGATGCATTTGTGAAAAGAGGGTTATTGATTTGTTTCTGTTTGATTAGGTATTTTGTGGTCTCATTTTGTATTTTCATTTTGTGAACTGCCCTGTGATCTTCAGTTGAAGGGTGCATACAAATTTTAATAATAATAATAATAATAATAATAATAATAATAATAATAATACAGTCATACCTCAGGTTACAGATTCTTCAGGTTGCGTTTTTTCAGGTTACGGACCCGCTGAAACACAGAAGTACCAGAACGGGTTACTTCTGGGTTTCGGGGGTCGCACATGCGCAGAAGTGCTAAATTGCGCTTTGCGCATGCACAGAAGCACGAATTGCAACCCGTCTGTGCGCAGATGCAGGTTGTGAATGCAGCGGGTTGCAAGCGTGCATCCCGCACAGATCACGTTCGCAGCCCAAGTGTCCACTGTAATAATAATAATAATAGCAACAAGAATGATAACAATAATATTTGGCTCAGTGCTTCCTGAGCCACTCCCCCCACGTCGACCACATACATCAGACACTGTAGGTCCTATCATTCTGCACCTTCTCCCAACGTCTGGTGCTGACCCCCATTCCCCCCTCCTGTTCTTCAGGGGGCCATCGTGGCAGTGACCGGGGACGGGGTGAACGACTCGCCCGCCTTGAAGAAGGCCGACATTGGCATCGCCATGGGAATCGCTGGCTCCGACGTCTCCAAGCAGGCTGCGGACATGATCCTCCTGGACGACAACTTCGCCTCCATCGTTACGGGGGTGGAGGAAGGTGGGTGGAAGGGGCGCTGAGTCAAGCCAGGAGGCCCTGCTGCCCCTCCTTCGCCCGTCCCTCTAACCCCCTCACCCCATATGTGCCCACCCAACTGATTTATCAGTTTAGTTTAGGCAAGCCTGCCCAGGCATGTAGAATTGCTGGGGTATGTTTTCATTCATTTTTAGTTTGTCGCTGATTTTGTCTTTTGAATGTTTTAAAGAGCTGCTTTTACTGGTGATTTTATTATTTCGTTATCACTGTAAACCACTTTGATGGTGGTTTGTTTGTTTTTACAATTAAGAGGTGTATAAATTTTATGAAACAAACAAACGACCGGCGCCTCCATCCTCTGCCCGGCAGGTCGCCTGATCTTTGACAACCTGAAGAAGTCCATTGCCTACACCCTGACCAGCAACATTCCAGAGATCACCCCTTTCCTGCTCTTCATCATCGCCAACATCCCTCTTCCCCTGGGCACCGTCACCATCCTCTGCATCGACCTGGGCACCGACATGGTGAGCGTCACCAGGGCCCAGGGAGGGGGGCAGGAGACAAAGAACGTTGCATTTAAACAAAATCTTATGCTACATTGGACGCGGGTGGCGCTGTGGGTTAAACCACAGAGCCTAGGACTTGCCGATCAGAAGGTCGGCGGTTCGAATCCCCGCGACAGGGTGAGCTCCCGTTGCTCGGTCCCTGCTCCTGCCCACCTAGCAGTATGAAAGCACGTCAAAGTGCAAGCAGATAAATAGGTCCCGCTCCAGCGGGAAGGTAAACGGCGTTTCCGTGCGCTGCTCTGGTTTCGCCAGAAGCGGCTTAGTCATGCTGGCCACATGACCCGGAAGCTGATACAGGACAGTTATTATAGAAGCTTTAGTGAGCCTGAGCAAACTCATCGGCTGCGAGTTTAAAAGGGGGAATGTTACTCTGCTAAATTGTGAAACTTGTTTACACAAGTTGGAAAGGCTATATTCAAACAATATATCCTCTCCTGCATCCCTGAACATTCCCACATATATTTCATAGTAGCTCATTTCAGTCGCTCACAAAACTCTGAAATTGAACCCTAGAGCTTTCAGAGGTTCGGGCGGTGGGCAAGATCCTGCTCAAATGCCGACCCTCAAAAAAACCCTGTGTGGGTTTTCAGTCAAGAGCACCTCTCCCACAAACATGGGGATCATCCCCAAAATATTAACGGTGGGGAAATGGAGCTGGAGCCCCTCCACAGCCTTATTTCTGCTTCCGGTTCTTGCTGCCCCACTGAAATTCTCACCCTGCCGCTCCCTCTCTCTTAGGTGCCGGCCATCTCCCTGGCTTACGAGGCTGCGGAGAGCGACATCATGAAGAGGCAGCCGAGGAACCCCAAGACGGACAAGCTGGTGAATGAGCGTCTCATCAGCATGGCCTACGGGCAGATCGGTGAGGGGCTGCCACCGCCAGCAACCTGGCACAAAGCGCCCAGTTTCCAGCCCACAGATTGGGGAATCAGAAGGGGAGCGCTGTAGATGCCCCCATGCCACTGTGGTTAGAGTATAGGACTAGCACCAGGGAGAGACCTGGGTTCAAATCCCCACTTGGCCCTGAAGTTTCCTGGGTGTGAACTTGGCCAGTCACTGCCTCTCTCAGCCTAACCTACCACACCAGGCGGTTGTTGTTGTTGTTGTTGTTGGGACTAAATGGGGGGGGGGAGAGAACCACACACGTCACCTTGAGCTACTTGGAGGGGAAAGGGTGAGGTATAAATGTCATAAATCAGTTGTTCCCATTTAGCTAAGCATTGCAGACCCCCTGTTTTTTAAAAGCCAAGCCATGGACACCATACTTTTTTGGGGGGGGGGAAATTGATATCTCTGTGGTAGCCACAGACCACCCCACTGAGGTCGGCAGATCACCACTTTGGAACCACTGTCCTAAATCAATATTGCAGATGGGGCACTACAGAGACAGACAAAGCCGCCAGTAATACAACAACGTTATGTCATAAAAATCATAATATCACTAGAACGTAACACTATGACCAAGCTGTTAATTCGGCATCTATCAACATTTAAGCAAAACAGGGTAGGTCAAGAAAAAGAGAGTCCAATGACTTCACACCCGAAAGGAGCCCCAAAGCTGAATACCAACTTCGCAGGCTGTGATTTAGCTGGTTCCTACATTGCAGAGGAAAGGAGTGCGGGTGGCGCTGTGGCCTAGGACTTGCCGATCAGAAGGTCAGCGGTTCGAATCCCCGCAATGACGGGGTGAGCTCCCGTTGCTCGGTCCCTGCTCCTGCCAACCTAGCAGTTCAAAAGCACATCAAAGTGCAAGTAGATAAATAGGTACCGCTCCGGCGGGAAGGTAAGCGGCGTTTCCATGCGCTGCTCTGGTTCGCCAGACGTGGCTTAGTCCTGCTGGCCACATGACCTGGAAGCTGTACGCCGGCTCCCTCGGCCAGTAAAGCGAGAGGAGCGCTGCAACCCCAGAGTCGGCCATGACTGGACCCAACGGTCAGGGGTCCCTTGACCTTCACCTTTACATTGCAGAAGGGTTTGGAGTAGATGACCCTTGGAGTCCCTTCCAAATCTATAGTTCTGTGATTCTATGAACTTCCACACACACACACACAACCCACCACACACACTATTTTATGCCTCGCCAAAAACTTGTCCATCTCTTTCGAGTTCCTTATTAACTTGAATTCTCTTAATGATTTGTTTTTACAGTGGTACCTCCGGTTACATACGCTTCAGATTACATATGCTTTAGGTTACAGACTCTGCTAACCCAGAAATATTACCTTGGGTTAAGAACTTTGCTTCAGGATGAGAACAGAAATCGTGCTCCAGCAGTTCGGCAGCAGCAGGAGGCCCCATTAGCTAAAGTGGTGCTTCAGGTTAAGAACAGTTTCAGGTTAAGAACAGATTCAGGTTAAGAACGGACCTCCAGAATGAATTAAGTACTTAACCTGAGGTACCGCTGTATATTTTTCTTGTTAACTCCTTACTCAGGGTTTCTAGGGCTTGCTATGGGGAGGCAGGTGCAAAGAACCCGCCCCCCACCGCCCACCCCATGGCAAAGCCAGGCAGCCTCTCTCTCTCTCCTGCCGCCTCCGTTTTCCCCTCCTGCCTTCTGCCCAGAAGGGGCAGGCCAGCCCTTGAGCTCCCCTGGCGCTTCCTGCAGGCAGAGTGTCCCTCCTGCTCAGGTGTCCCTCGAGAGGAATGACTCTCTCCCTCCCTCCCTCCCTTCTCCCCCAGGTATGATCCAGGCCCTTGGGGGCTTCTTCACTTATTTTGTCATCCTGGCCGAAAATGGCTTCCTCCCCTCCACCTTGCTGGGCATCCGCTTGGACTGGGACGACCGCTCCAAAAACGACCTGGAAGACAGCTATGGGCAGGAGTGGGTGAGTGGGGGGCCCTCTTGTTGAGGGGGACTCTGCATGGAGAGGCAACATCATCCCTCTTCCTCATTTGTAAGATTTTTTCTTTTAATAAAGCAGCATTGACATCATAGTTTGGAGGTCCCGGGCCCTAAGGAAGTCAGACTATCCTCCCACAGGGCCAGGGCCTTCTCAGTGGTGGCTCCGACCTGGTGGAATGCTCTGTCCCATGAGACCAGGGCCCTGCAGGATTTAACCTCCTTTCGCTGGGCCTGTAAAACAGAGCTATTCCGCCTGGCTTTCAACTTGAACTTAGCCTGATCTTTTAGTCCCCTACCTTCCCTCCCCCTCCCCTTTTTATAAAGATTCCCCGCTCTGGGATCCCACAGCTAATTCTCCCCGGTCTCCTCACTGGCCCAAATGGGACTAATTCAGCCAGCTAGCCCTGCTGATCATCTAATGTTTATTGGATGGATTTCCCCCCTAAATTTATTTTTGAATCCTGAATTTATTGTTATTCATGTTTTATATTGTATTTTATGCTGTTTTTTGTTGAATCAATTGAGTGTTTTAAATTTGTTGTTATCCACCCTGAGCCCAGTTTTCTAAACCAGGAAAGGCGGGGTATAAATAAAAAATTATTATTATTATTATTATTATTATTATTATTATTATTATTATTATTACCAGGCAGGTGCCTTCCCTCTACTGTTCTTGTCACCTGCTAGAAATATTTTTGTTTAAGCCTGTCCAGATGTATAGAAAGTCCATGGCATGTTTTAATCTGTTTTTCGTCTGTTATTATTTTTAACTTTTTGAAAGTTTTAAATCACGGTTGTTGCTTTTTTATCGTGATGATTTTATTCCTTTATCTTCTTTGGGAGCAGAGTGGGGTGGCCCCCCGTCGGGTGTTTTTGAGCTGCGCTTCCCGCATTGCAGGGGGAGTTTGAACCAGGTGAGCCCACAGTTCTGTGGTTCTTTCTCTCCCTGCAGACCTACGAGCAGCGGAAGGTGGTGGAGTTCACCTGCCACACGGCCTTCTTCGCCAGCATCGTGGTGGTACAGTGGGCCGACCTCATCATCTGCAAGACCAGGAGGAACTCTGTCTTCCAGCAAGGCATGAAGTAAGTCCCAGCCTCACCCAAAAATAGATACGCCTCTGAACTTGGAGGTTCCATGTACCTCTCCTGGGACGCGGGGGGCGCTGTGGGTTAAACCCCAGAGCCTAGGACTTGCCGATCAGAAGGTCGGCGGTTCAAATCCCCACGACGGAGTGAGCTCCCCTTGCTCAGTCCCTGCTCCTGCCAACCTAGCAGTTTGAAAGCACGTCAAAGTGCAAGTAGATAAATAGGTACCACTCCGGCGGGAAGGTAACCAGCGTTTCCATGCACTCTGGTTTCCGTCACAGTGTCCTGTTGTGCCAGAAGCGGTTTAGTCCTACTGGCCACATGACCCGGAAAGTTGTCTGTGGATAACCGCTGTTTCCCTCGGCCTGAAAGCGAGATGAGTGCCGCAACCCCATAGTTGCCTTTGGCTGGACTTAACCATCAAGGGGTCCTTTAGGTAAAGGTAAAGGGACCCCTGACCATTAGGTCCAGTCATGGCCGACTCTGGGGTTGCAGCGCTCCTCTCGCTTTACTGGCCGAGGGAGCCGGCGTACAGCTTCCGGGTCATGTGGCCGGCACGACTAAGCCGCTTCTGACGAACCAGAGCAGCGCACAGAAACGCCGTTTACCTTCCCGCTGGAGTGGTACCTATTTATCTGCTTGCACTTTGACGTGCTTTCGAACTGCTAGGTTGGCAGGAGCAGGGACCGAGCAACGGGAGCTCACCCTGTCACGGGGATTCGAACTGCCGACCTTCTGATTGACAAGTCCTAGGCTCTGTGGTTTAACCCACAGTGCCACCCGCGTCCCGTAACGTTCCTTTTTTTACCCTGGTTCATAGCCAACTAATCCCTGGATCATAGAAACCTAGAACTGTGAAGTTGTAAGGGACACCCAACGGTTATCCAGTCCACCCCCTGCAATGCAGGACTTGCAGCTAAAGCACTCCTAGCAGGTGATCGTCCATCGGAATATAGGCTACTGCTTTATCCTGAGTCACCACCTTGCTATACATTGAGCTCAGAATGGTCTGCACTGGCCGGCAGCAGCCAAAGAAGGTCTTTGGGGCTTCAGGCAGCTTCCTGTGTTGTCCCTACACGGATGTGTACACGGACCTAGTGGTCCTCAGTCCTCCTGAGCTCCTTCCTTGTGACCCCCACCCCACCCTCCTCTCTCTCTTTTTCCCTCCAGGAACAAGATCCTGATCTTCGGCCTTCTGGAAGAGACAGCCTTGGCCGCTTTCCTCTCGTACTGCCCTGGAATGGGGGTGGCTCTGCGCATGTACCCCCTCAAGTAAGCTCCCTGTCCAGACCTGGTGGGGTTGGATCGGGGGGGGGGGCTTTGTCTCTGCCCCTTAGCCCTCTCTAGAACAGAGCTCTGGCTTGTGTGGTTTACTAGAGCCCTATTCATTCATTTGCACATCTATCTATATCTATCTATCTATCATCTATCTATATTTATTTATCTGCACAAATATTTGTATACCACTGCTTCACCAAAAAATGCATCCAAGTGGTTTAAAATGCAAAACCATACAATAAAATCATTTTTTTAAAAAAAAAATAACAACAGACATCCATGAACCATCGTGGGAATATATCTTCTTACTCTAAGCACCCGCGTTAGGTCCTGGAGGAATAGAAAATGTTTTCAGCCGGCATTTAAGATGTTAAAGACGGAAGGCGTGCCTGCTTAATCTCTAGTGGCAGGGAGTTCCACAGGGCCAGGCTGATGACGGCACTAAAAGGCTCGTTCCCCCTCGTTGCCAAATGAGCCTCACCACAAAAAAAGTTTCGGAGAAATTTGTGCAGAAGTGGTAACGAATTCCCATGGAAAATTCACAAACTGATGTGGAGGGAGCTGAATTTTAAGATTGGCCGGAGGAGAAAATGAGAGGCTTTGGAAACTGGCAGATTTGCCCGTCTCCTGTCCTGCACTGCGCTCAGGACCTAAATCCTCGGCTGGGGCCACTTCTGCCCACTAATCCCTTTAAGAGCCAAGTTCTTGAGGCGGCCGCATCTGCCAGGATCTGGCAAGGCCTCAGCGCCAGGAGGGGGCAGCTTGGCAGCAGCTGATCAGGAAAAAGCAGAGAGAAAAGCTCCTCTCCGTCTCTCGTGATAACTCACGGGCGCCCATGGAAGCTGAAGGATGGAAGTCCCAGGGCAGAGAAAAGTCCTTCTCCATCCCGTGTGCCGGTGGAACTGTGGAACTCCCTCTTGCAGGAGATGATAATAATAATAATAATAATAATAATAATAATAATAATAATAATAATTAATAAATTTTATTTATACCCCGCCCTCCCCGGTCAGAGCCGGGCTCAGGGCAGCTAACACCAATAAAATAAAATCACAGTAAAAACATAATAGGGGGAAACGAGAGGGAGGGGGGGGAACCCAATTTAAAATACAGGTTAAAATGCAATTTAAAATGCAGCCTCATTTTAAAATAGCTGATAAATCAAGACTATAAGGGGAGGGAAACATAAGGGTCAGACCAAGTCCAAACCAAAGGCCAGGCAGAGCAGCTCTGTCTTGCAGGCCCTGCGGAAAGATGTCAAGTCCCGCAGGACCCTGGTCTCTTGTAACAGAGCATTCCACCACATCGGGGCCAGCACTGAAAAGGCCCTGGCTCTAGTTCAGACCAATCTAACCACCTTGCGGCTTGGGACCTCCAAGGTGTTGTTATTTGTGGACCTTAAGGTCCTCCATGGGGCATACCAGGAGAGACGGTCCCTTAGGTATGAGGGTCTCAGGCTGAGATAGTGATGGCACCGAAAGAGGATTAGGGGCTGGGTGAGGTGGGGGGGGAAGGCTGCCTGAACCGCTTCAAAAAAATTTCAGAAAATGAAGGGGGAAAAAATGGGATGCGATTTATAATGAATTGAAAAAACTGTTTAAATATACCTGCCCCCAAAAAACCGGAAGCCTTTTTGCTGGGGTTGATAGGAGATGAAATAAGAAAAGCAGATCAGAGACTATTTATGTATGCTACGACTGCCGCCAGAATCTTAGTAGCCCAAAAATGGAAAACTCAGGAAATACCAACACTAATGGAGGGGCAGACAAAAATGGTTCAATATGTAGAATTAGCAAAACTGATCCACCAGATCCGTAACCAAGAGGAAGCAAAGTTCAAAAATAAATGGAGTAAATTTGTTGAGTGTATATAGGTAATAACTGCAGAAGTTTAAAGACTGTAGTAGGATTAAAATAAATTTTGCGATGTCTACAGGATGCTATTAAGAACCTGCGAAGAAAGAGAAAATTCAATATGAAAGCCTGTTGGAGGGAAGGAGGGAAGTCTGTGCACGATAGAGCGTTTAGAAAATAAGTAGACATATGATTGTTGAATTTTAGAGTATTTATTTTGTTTGTGTTTGTTAAAGAAAACTCAATAAAAAGCATTTGGGGGGGAAAACCAAAGCACTTCTCTCCCTCCCTCTCTCCTCTCCAGGGTGACCTGGTGGTTCTGCGCTTTCCCGTACAGCCTCCTCATTTTCATCTACGACGAAGTGAGGAAGCTCCTCATACGCCGCTACCCTGGTGGTGAGTGTCGTTCTGGACCCCCCACCCAAAAAGGATGTGCAGGGCTTCCCTCGGGGCCCCCTGGTTGGCCGCCGTGAAAATGAGAGGCCGGACTGGATGGACCTCCTCCTTAGGCTCCGATGGGCAACTGACTGGAGGATGAATCGACTGGTGGCTTCTAGCCACAATGGCTACATCCTCCGTCCTCTGTCGGAGGCAGGGCACCTCTGAATGCCAGGGAACGCTCATGTGCTGGTCTCATGGGTTACCTGAGAGGCGAGATCCAAGTCCGGTCCGTGGTCAAAGGTGCAACGTGGAGGCAGTCTGTAGTAGCTGAAGCTGGGTGCAAGGCAGGGAGTCGGGTGAAGTCAGGAACAGGCATGCACGTGTTGTAAACAAAAATTGCCCTTTTCCCTTATGGGGTATCCAAGAGCCCATATAGAGTCCTTACGTAGGTTCTCCATCGGTCGGAGAAGATAACAGAGGCCAAGCAGAGAATACTGAGAAGCAAAGCAGCTAGTAAGCTTGATCTTTATTGATCTGTTGCAACAGGGTGCTCCCCTCACATGCAGGAGAGGAGGAGGAACCCAGAACAATGACACGCAAGGCCGTATAAAGACTTTTGAAACTGCCACCCTGTAGATCAAGACCACCCCCAGAAACATCATACCTACCTCACAGAAGGGGTGTAACCTAAGACCACCCCTCAGATACATCACACCCACATCACAAAAAGGCGGTCTAAAACAGAAATTTGAATGTTGTTTATCTCCTGTCTGGCAGGTTACCTGTTAATGCTCACTTGATTGGATACCCTGGGGAGCCTGGCCAGTCTTTTGTAGTGATAAATACTTAGTTCCTGAGCCAGGTCACAGGCTCACACCCTATTCAAACACAGACATGCCCTTAAGACAGGATTTGTGAGGGAAAAGACAATGGAGAGGCTCCTCCATTTTGACCTTGCAGAGAAAAGATTTGGTCAGTTTAGGAATCAAAATGGTTCCAGGTTGGCCTTCCTGTGCTGATCTATGTACATGCTTGGTTGGTACACTTATGAACATTACCATATATCTAAGACCATAAAATTCCTATCACACAAGCAGGGAGCCAGGGTGGGTCAGGAGCTCAGGCAGGAGAGCAGGACAGGGTTCAGGCAGGAACTGGCAACCAACAATGTTGCTCCCGCAACCTGGACTGGGGCTGGCCGGCTTTTATCTGCCCCGAGACACAGGGTGGCCCCGATCCTCAGGTGACTTGCCTCTCCTGGCCTGGAGGCCTGATCCAGCGGCTCTTTGGATGTTCCTATGGAGCCTCCAGGTCCAGAGGCAGTCTATCTCGATTCCTGGGTTCTCAGGGGCTTTTTGGCCACTGTGGCCCAGGGCTGTGGGGCAAAGGGGTCTCCTTTGGCCTGATCCAGCCCCTGCAACACCCTCCTCATGTTCTCAGGCAAGTGTATCTTTTCCCAACTCAACCGTCTGTTCCAGACGGTTTCATGTTTAATAGGTTATTGTATTTTAATATTCCACTGGAAGCTGCCCAGAGTGGCTGGAGAAACCCGGCCAGATGGGCAGGGTATAAGTAAATTATTACTATTATTATTATTATTATTATTATTATTACTATTATTATTATTATTATTATTCCACACACACACTAACTCTTCTCTCTCTCTCTCTCTCTCTCCTCCCTCTTCCTTTCCCAGGCTGGGTGGAAAAGGAGACCTACTACTAAAGGCAGCACGTCACTCCCTCCTTACAACCTGTAGTTGAAAGCCAGACGATGTAGTCAGAAAGAGGCAATAAAAATTAATTTAACCTGTTCTCCAGGCCTGGCCCCTTGCTGTCCCTTCGGAAGAGGAGACCCTTGTGGTGCCAGGAAAAGCGGGGAGTCTCACACCTCTTGCCTGGTTGGAAGTGGGGGCTGCGGGGGCAAATCAAAATAATCTGGCGGGTCTTGTGTTTGGGGCCACAGCGACCGGCCTGTTGAAACCCAAGGGACCCCCAAAGGTCATCTATCCCAACCCCATGCAACGCAGGAATCACAGCTCCTGATTCCATTCCCTGGGCAGGCTAGCTGTATCCCAGGTGAATGCAGAGCAGCGTGCGCCTTCGCGCCCCCCCCCGGCCCCCCCGCCCCGCCTGCCAGCTGCCGTTGGCCCCAGACCCGTTCCTAACTGCCCCAGGTGCTAATGGCACAGAAAGGGGATCTGGGCAGCCGGTATAAAAATAAGACTCTGGATCAGCAGAAAGGGCCGAAATAGTGTCAGAGCTCACTTAAGCTGCAGGGCCCCGGGGCAGCATTTGTGGCTGATTAAAATAACAGCAGCTGTCCCCGGCCAAGTGCTGCAGCGAGGGTTAAAAATAGCCCCAGCCGAGGCGTCACTGGCCTTAAGGGCCACTGCAGGATGGAAAGGAGGAGGCGGCAGCAGGGGCGGCAGCAGCGGCGGCCCTGGAGAGGTCCAGGCGTCTGGGCTGCACTCCGCGTGGTTCCCTTAAGACATTGTGCGGGGATGGGCTGGATGAGCTTTGGGGGATCTTCACACGGCACCACCGTTGTGTGATTCCAAGGAAGAGGAAAACCTCTCCTTACTCAGGGCTGCAGCTCCGTGGCAGAGCAGGTGCTGTTTCTGAAACCCTCGAGAGCCACCTGCCAGTCAGTGCAGACAACATGTAGCTAGGTGGACTTGATAAGGCAGCTTCCTACACTCCCTAAAACCTTGTTGTTGCGGCAACAGGGTGTGTGTAGCTGAGACACCCACAAACACAAAGGTCCTCTGTTGGCATGTGAGTGTGTTTGTCGCCTTCTCTTCCAAGGTACGTGCGCCCCCACCCTGTGCAGAAACAATTAAAATCCTGATAATGAGGTACAGAGGGGGGTTGCGTCATTTGCAGAGCTGCAAACGGAATTGTTATTTATTATGTTCCTTTCTTGCATATCTCTGGGGAAAGCATTCCGCAATCAGGGAGCCACCGTTGAAAAGGCCCAACTTCATCCTGCAAACCCTCTGGGCCTGTTTGGAGAACTAAGTAAGGCCCGGGACCTGCCCCCCCCACCCCCTCAAAAGGTGGCAATGATCAGGAGTCCAACCAAGGTGTTTCAGCACAGCTGCTGGAAACTGACAAATGGCCCCAGATACAATCGACAACAATGAGGCCTAGCAACATGCGTGACAGGTTTTAAAGAAAAGCAGTAAACCCTGTGGAGTCTACAAAAGGTGTTGTTGTGGCCAAGGTCTTTGCACTGTGCAAAGCATCTACCACCCGAGTGATTCGAATCTAGCCCTGGAATGCAGGAGTCACAGTTTACCAGCTCTCGAACACAGGCCTTTGTCTGCTAAGACTCAAATACATCTGCTGTCTTCAAAACAGCAGGAGAAGGAATTGCAGGAGCCAGGGGCCTCCCGCGAGAGAGGAGGAGGCTGATATGCAAAACACCGCTTATTCCACACAACCCAAGAGCCCCTCACAAAGGGGGCTATTAATCAGGAATGGCAGGTGGATATTGGCAAACACCAGTGCAGGGAAGAGTTCGATCCCCAGGCTAATAACAAGACTGGCCAGGAGAAGTAGGGAATGTGGCAGCTAAGACAGACAGGCAGGCGTGGCCAGAATCAGCAGTCAGCATGTGGTCAGGAACAAACTGTGACCGAACCTTGCAGGCAAACATCAGCATAAATATTTGTACGTGCCACCCCAATCTCTGAGTGGTGAGAGATTCCAGGGGTCCCAGCGCTTACTCAGGTTCAGTTTCCTTGGAATGAGGTTCAGCAGAGACTGTGGTGTCTTTAGAATATCTGGTTTTCTTTACATATATATACCACCCAAGCAGAAGATGGAGAGGCTTTCTCCTCCAGGAAACACAACCCCACTTCTGACACCAGTGTTGCGCACCGGCCCAGTCTCTGAGCAGCGAGAAAGTTCAGGGGTTCCAGTTGCTTACCGGGTTCGGTTTCTTTGCAGTGAGGGACAGTGTGTGGTGTATTTAGGATATACGGTTTTATTTGCACATATATACAACCTGAGCACAGGGTGGAGAGGCTCACAGCATCAACACGCCAAAAGATCTCGCTTCTCCATTAGTCTCTGCTTTGGGGCAAACAGTCTCTGGGTCTCCCACTTCCAGCCTGCTTTCTGAGCAACTCTCTCTCTCACAACACTGACTATCATTCTCCTACTCAGCAGGTAGGTGAGTGGAGGGTGGGGGCAGGGGAAGAGAAAGACCCACCCATTTTGCCCGAGGGCACAGAACATTTTTGGTTATCCTAGTCTTGGTTGCCTAGACAAAAGGGCTGGGAATGTCCGTAGGTGATTAACCTGGAGCCTTCGGCGTGCCAAGCTCTCCTACTAAGATGTAGCCTTTACCCTAAGCATAAAGTAAGATTCTGGTCCTCATGGTTCTGAATTAAGGGCTGGTTTAAACAGGCACTTCAGAAGCTGCCTTTTCCCAGAGATGGGCCATCTAGCTCAGTCCTGCTTGCCTACACTGGTTGGCAGCAGCAGCTCTGCACCTGGGACACTGTGTGGAAAAGCCACACACCCCAGGCCCACTGACTCTCCAGTCCCCACCCCCCAAAACAAATCTGCTTTGGGTACAAGATGTGCTCTGCAGGCAGGGAGGGGCAGGGGGGCGTCTTCCAGGAGCCCTGGAGGTGCTGACTGCGGTGAGCCCAAAATAGAGAGGGTGGCGGGTGGGCCTGCGAGGCAGAGAGAAGGTAGAGGGAGAGAGAAGGAGCCGGGCGGGCGGGAGGGGGCCTTGCTCAGGTTTCGTTTGCTGGAGGGGCTTAAATATCCACCTGGGGTTAAAAATAAGGATGCTCAGGCTCCTGCAGGTCATTTGAAACCAGCCTTGGCTCTGCAAGGTGTGGAGGGGGGGCAGAGGGGGTGACAAATTTGGGGAGGGGGTTGGATGAAGGGCCTGGAGCCTGCCGGGTGGGTGAGTGGGTGGGTGGGTGGGTGCTGGACATTTCAGGGAGGGGGGTATTCTTTACTTTCAGAGACACCGCCTCCCCAAAGCCCCCCACCCCAGTTTCCTGTCTCAGGAATTTATTGATTGATTGGTTTCATAATACTTATAAACCTCTCCATTTTTTAAAAAAACAACACAACAACCCTCAAAGCAATTCACAGAAAGAGTAAAACAGTGGTCAATTTGAAAAACAGCTAGAAGCAAGTAATTTAAAAACATAAAAAATAAATTTAAGTGTTGAAACACATGACTGGATATAGGCTTTGCCTAAACAAAAATGTTTTCGCCATGCACCGAAAAGAGTACAGCAAAGAAGATGTCTACCTGGTGTCCACAGGCAGGGAGTTCCAGAGGGCCATGCAAAAAGATCCGTTTCAAAGATGTGTGGAACGAGGATTAGAATCATAGAATCATAGAATCCTAGAGTTGGAAGAGACCCCAAGGGCCATGGAGTCCAACCCCCTGCCAAGCAGGAAACACCATCAGAGCACTCCTGACATATGGTTGTCAAGCCTCTGCTTAAAGACCTCCAAAGAAGGAGACTCCACCCCACTCCTGGGCAGCAAATTCCACTGTCAAACAGCTCTTACTGTCAGGAAGTTCTTCCTAATGTTTAGGTGGAATCTTTTTTCTTGTAGTTTGGAACCATTGCTCCGTGTCCGCTTCTCTGGAGCAGCAGAAAACAACCTTTCTCCCTCCTCTATGTGACATCCTTTTATATATTTGAACATGGCTATCATATCACCCCTTAACCTCCTCTTCTCCAGGCTAAACATGCCCAGCTCCCTTAGCCGTTCCTCATAAGGCATCGTTTCCAGGCCTTTGACCATTTTGGTTGCCCTCCTCTGGACACGTTCCAGTTTGTCCGTGTCCTTCTTGAACTGTGGTGCCCAGAACTGGACACTTGTGAGACCAATTGTGAGACCAGGTCTGCAGGTTGCAGGTGGCAAGGCGATCTTGCAGGTGGACCAGTCCCAAGCAGGTGAGGGGTTTGTAGACAAACCCCTTGAACTTGGGTGGCAGCGCTGGGTAATGGGAGTTGCCTGTCCAGCAAGCTGCCTGATCTTGCAAGAAAAGGGTTTGATGTACGAACACCTTGACCTTGGCCTGGAATGGCACATGCATCACACATATCGGGAGAAGGTACTCACAACAACTATTTAAAACATGCAAAAAAAAAATAAGGTGCAACAATAAGCTAAAAAAAGCCAGGTTAAAGCACATGTCAGCATCTCAACATGTCTAGGCAGGCTTGCCTAAACAAGAATGTTTTTAGCAGAAGCAGTACAGTGAAGGCGCATGGATGGTGTCAAGAGGCAGGGAGTTCCAAAGTCTGGGTGCTGCCACTAAAAGAGTGATTTCTTATAAATGCAGAAATGGTCTCGTAGTGCAGATCATAGCAGTTGCATGAGCCCATGTGAGGTAAGGCAATATTCCAAATTGGTCCCAAATTGTTAAGGGCTTTGGATCCTATTAGTAACTCCTTGAACATGTATCACGCAGGTCAGGATAAAGGCAGAGGAGGCCCCCGTCACTAGTCAGACCCACATAGGGCTGGGGTAGCCAGTGGGGAGCCCTCCGGAAGGGGCTGGACTCCAACAACCCCACGAGTCAACGTGGCCGTTGCCCAGGGAGGGGGAGGACGGAGTCGGGAGTCGGCTGCCCAGGAAGATGCCTGAGCTTGCAAGAAAAGTGTTGGGTGGGGCTTAGGCGGCGACTAACCTGTGGCCTCCCAGGTGTTGCTCAACACCAGCTCCCATCCCCTGGCCATGTGGACTGGGGCTGGGCTCACCACGCTGGCCACCCCTGACTTCTAGGGACTCCACCACCTAGCTTTCAGGAGGAGCTCCTCTGCCCCCTCCCTGCGGATGCTGCCAGCGGGGTTGAACCTAAGTTTTTCTGCTTGTGAGGCAGGTGCTGCACCATGGAACTACGGGCCGCCCCTGCTGGCCGTGCGTCACAGCACCAAAGCGTCACTCTTCCTGTCCAGCCCAGCGCCAGGCGTCAATCAACGCGGCGGCTGGGTGCAAAGAGGAACAGGCGAGGGCCCAGATGCAGTCAGCTCCCTGCGTTTAGACCTTTGATTTATGGCGCCCTGGATTCCCAGGCCTGGCGGGCTCCTTGTGCTGCTCCGTCTCCCGTCCACTGAGGGTCCTGCTCTCTTTAAGGACCACAGAAGAGGCCGGCGCAGAATCAGTCCGCATTGTCTATCTGTGGCTTGCAGCCAGACTGGCTGTCACCAGATGATGGGGAGAAATGTGGGACGTTTTTCTTAGCGTCCAGTTTAAGAAGGCCTTCCCTATTTCAAGGGAAACATCGACTTATTCAGTATGAACAACAGGACCTAAGAGCCTGCCGGATCAGGCCAAAGGGGACCCATCTAGTCCAGCCGCCTGTTCTCTCAGTGCCTGTGGGAAACCCGTGGACAGGATCCGAACACAAGAGCAATTCTTGCCTCCTGTGCTTTCCAGCAAATGGCGTTCAGAATCATGGCCGCCTCTGACTGGGGCTAGGAGCCTTTGAGAGACCTCTCCTCCTCCACAAATTTGTCCAATCCTCTTTTAAATGAATGATTTTATTATTTCGGTCACAGAGCACTTCCAGCCCACATACAATATCAAGGAAGTCATAAAACACCATAGGGATACATTTGAATTTGCAATTAGGTATAACAGGAACAAGGGACGCAGGTGGCACTGTGGGTTAAACCACAGAGCCTAGGGCTTGCCGATCAGAAGGTCGGTGGTTCGAATCCCCGTGACGGGGTGAGCTCCCATTGCTCCGTCCCTGCCCCTGCCAACCTAGCAGTTCGAAAGCACGTCAAAGTGCAAGTAGATAAATAGGTACCACTCCGGCGGGAAGGTAAACGGCATCTACATGCGCTGCTCTGGTTTGCCAGAAGCGGCTTAGTCCTGCTGGCCACATGACCCGGAAGCTGTACGCCGGCTCCCTCGGCCAGTAAAGCGAGATGAGCGCCGCAACCCCAGAGTCAGCCACGACTGGACCTAATGGTCAGGGGTCCCTTTACCTTTATAACAGGAACAATACAGATATAGCAAGTTTAAAAATATATAAATTAAAACTTAGTGACTAATATATAACCTAAAATTATCATTTAAAACCTGAATCATTATGATAGCACAGCTTGTCCCCTAAGTTTTATGGCAATCGCACAGAATCTGGCTACCCTTAACGTGATTGTGGGGTCCTTTTCCTCTACCAGGGATTTATCCTCTGTTAAAGTCATCCTTGGTGGACATCACTGGATCCTGGCAGAGAGGCTTCCATAGTTTGATTATGAGTTGCACGGAGAAGAACTTTATTTTCTCTGTCCCGAATCTTCCAACATTCAGAGGGAGGAAAAGTTTTCTCTGTCTGCTATCTCCGTGCAATAAACTTCTATATGTCATTTCATTTTTACATTTCACTTTTAATTTGCATACCGCCTTCCTATATTGCAATACAGTGGTACCGCCGTTTACAAACACCTTGGGCTACCAACACTTCAGGTTACAGACTCGGCTAACCCAGAAATAGTACCTCGGGTTAAGAACTTTACCTCAGGATGAGAACAGAAATTGTGTGGTGGGGGCAGTGGGAGGCCCCATTAGCTAAAGACCCAGGGGTCAGCAGGGGGCCGGTCCACTGTCCCTCAGACCTTGTGGGGGGCCAGACTATATTTTGAAGGGGGGGGGATGAACAAATTCCTATGCCCCACAAATCACCCAGAGATGCATTTTAAATAAAAGCACACATTCCACTCATGTAAAAACACGCTGATTCCCGGACCGTCTGCCGGCCGGATTTAGAAGGTGTTTGGGCCGGATCCGGCCCCCGGGCCTTAGGTTGCCTACACATGGCTAAAGTGGTACCTCAGGTTAAGAACGGATTTCAGAACGAATTAAGTTCGTAACCAGAGGTACCACTGTACACAAGGCCGTCTACAAGCTGAGGAAACAACAAAATAGACAGCAAAGACCACACGCCTCACAGCAATAACAATGTCACCTCTGTGAATTTGATTTTATTTGGCGCTGCTTGCCTGTGCACAGCCATTACTGAGAGCCCTCTTTGCCTCTGTGGACACTATATCCCTCTTCTCTGCATGATCTGAAGATCTAGCTTTGCCTTATGGATCCATAATGGCAAACTGCCACTTGGTTCGTTGCTTTGCTGCGTTGTGAAATGCTTTGATTATTCAATAATTTCTCAATAAAGGCCCAAGCCAGGGTGAGAGTGCCCAGCGGGATGACATTTTGCCACTTTGCACAGAAAGAACATGGACGCGCCCCAAAGCAATTTGCAGGTGCCACTTGCAGGAATGCCCACGGCGTGCCAGTGAGCCTTCGAAGCTGGCGCACCCCTGGCTTTGCAGAAATAAAATGGATCAGGCCCTAATGCTTTGCCACGTCCTCAGATGGCAGAGCAAACAGGCACAGCTGTGAAACTGAGGGGGGTGGAGAAAGAAGGGGTGCTGGCCCCCAGCCACGCTTCTCCCCTCTCACATCACGCCCCCTGCTGAGCACCCAGAAAGGCCCCCTCCCTCAGAGAGAGGGGGGGCTCATCGCTCTGTAATCTGAAGGCAGCTCCAGTTACCTTGGCATCTGCTGACATGCCAGCCTCCGTCTTGCAGACTGGGATGGGCGAGGGGAGCCAGAAAGAGATTCCTTTTCCACCCTGCTGAAATGGAAGGAATGGACAGTGGACAGTGTGTGTGTGTGTGTGTGTGTGTGTGTGTGTGTGTGTGTTATAAACGGAAAGAAATCATAGAGTTATGGGGTTGGGGTCCCAAAGGCTCATGTAGTCCAACCCGCCAGCAATGCAGGAATCACAACTAAAGGATCCCTGACTGATGGCTATTCAGTCTCCAATGAACTGGAGAGCTGAAAGGGACCTTGGGGCTCAGCTAGTCCAAGAAGACAGGCCTGGAATATAGGAACCATAGGAATATAGGCTCCTTGTTTATTTGTTTTGTGCAAGAGAGGGGAATAATCTCAACACCCCCTTTGCGGGGCTGAGATCCAGCAACTTGGATAAAGACTCTCCCGTGAACTGGGTGATTTCCTCTCTTGGTGAGACCAAATATTCACATTCTCTGCACCGTCATTTCAGGCTCAAGTAACTGGTTAGGATAATTCAGGTTAATTCAAGTAATTTGGGTTAGAGAATTCAGTTTTTTAAAATTTTCCACAAGTCATACATTATTGATACATTCAATACTTTCCTGTTTCATCTTTCTTTCTTTTTTGTAAACCACTTTGAGATTTGTTCATGTTTTGGCTATCAATTTGGTGTACAAATCTGATGGGGGGGGGGATGAATAAATGAACAGAACAGAAGCAGGAGAGGTAAATGGACAGTGTCTGCTTTTTCTTCCCCCTTGTTCGAAACGGAAATCAATCTGGCAAATACGATAAACGTTCGCCGCTGTTGCTGCTTTGCAGCCCACAAATACTGTGCAAATGATTACGTACCGCTTGGAATAATGTAATGAAAATGTGAGTTATGTAATGAATTGCAATATTTTTCATTCCCCTTTTCAGCAGCTGCAAGTTGCAAATTTCATTCTTAAAAAAAAAAAGTAAAAATTGAGGGGGGAATTGCAGAAATGTATTCTGGGGGGTGGTTTGGTCTGTATTTTTCCCCAAAAATATGTGCATGTTACATTGCAATCCTATGTGCGTCTACTGAGAAGTAAATCCCATTGACCGAAAATTGTCCAAGATGTGCTGCCCCGCCCCCACCCTCCCAAAAATGCTTTTATTTGCAATTTCTCTGGACACCTTTAAGTTGGGCGGCGATTCTAGGTGATACCAAGACCTGTTTCTTCTCCACGTGAGAAACCTGCGTCTTCCAGCAGGCCAACATTTCCCTATCTCTGACTCAACTGCCTGAAAAAAACCGCAGTCCTCTAAGCCAAGCAGCTAGACCTCTTGAAGGCCTTCTCTACCCCCCCCCTTCCAATGGGGCACAAGATGGCTTCCGCCGCAGGAGGGCTGACTTCTCCTGTGGATGGTGTCTCTGTGTGGGGACATCGGCCGTACAGTAGCCTCCCCTGACGCAAGCGAGAGGCGCTCTGCAGCGGAGCGGATCCCTTTACGCCCCGGGCTGAGGACATTGTCCCTGAAACCTGGCATCCCTCCCCATGGAAGGGGTGACGTCGGCCGGCTGGAAGAAAGCGAGGAGGAGGAGGAGGAGGAAGAGGAGAAGGAGGGGCAGGTGGGGAGGAGAGGGGCTGCGGGGAGACCATTCTCAGAGCCCGACGCATCCCCAGCGCACAGCCTTATCCACCACCTCCCGTGTAATTCAAGAACACCCAAAAGAGAGAGAGAGAGAGAGAGAGAGAGAGAGAGAGAGAGCCTTCCTTTCTGGGCCCCGTACAGTATCTCTCCCCCCCCCAAACCCAACGCTCTCTAATTTCCCTGCCATCCGCATAAGTCCATCTTGATTTACCTCCGACTCATCGTCTCTTATTTTTAGACCTCCTCCAAGCCTCCAGGCCTTCCCACCCGGCCTCACATACCTCCCCTCCATCGTCCCCCCCCCTTCCTTAATATGGCAATAAGGAGAGGCCATCAGATATCAACCTCGGAGAGAGGGAGACCTGGCCAAGGTGAGACCCTAGTAATAAACCTGAGGGCGAACACAGGCAGGTGGTTCGGTCGGGCAGGTGAGGGTTCGGAGGCTCCCCGGACCGGGATGCAGGTGGCTGTTGTTCAGGGCGGGGGGCCCTCCATCTCCCATATACATATATAGGCAGGGAGCAGAGGGGTGGGGTGTCTCTCACGGGCAGTGCCAAATGCCTGGGGATAAGACAGCCCTCCATCTCCGGGGCACCTCCCCTCCCCTCCTGGCTGCTTTTATGGGCTGCCCGTTGGTCCCTGCCTTTGCTTTTGACGCCCCTCGCCCCTCGGAGAGGTTGTCGCCACCCTGACGGAGCCAGGGCCCCCCTCGGCCAACTCTCCGGGCTGCCTGCCTGTGTCAGCAAAGAACCCAGACGTCCTTGCCCCCCGGAGCCCCCTGCCCTGACAGCCGCCTTAAAGGCAAAGGCGGGAGAGGGGGAGGAAGAGGAGGAGGAGAAGAGGGCCACCTCTCCTTCCGCAGCCGTCTTCCAGGGGCCGGGTTGACTTTCTGCGTTGCCAGGGGAAGGACGAAGGACCGGGGAGCCCAGAGGGAAGTCTCCACTATTCAATCTCCTTCTCTCCTCCTTCAGTTTGGGGCTCCCTCTCCCGGGAAGGTCAGGCAGGATGAAGTGGCTTGGGGTGGCCCTCGTGGCCTTGCTGCTGGCCGCTTTTGGCCCGCTGGGCCGGGGAGAAGACGGGCTGGATTTCCCCGAGTACGACGGCATCGACCGGGTCATCGACGTCAATGCCAAGAACTACAAGAACGTCCTGAAGAAGTATGAGATCCTGGCTCTGCTGTACCACGAGCCCATTGGGGACGACAAGGCATCCCAGAAGCAGTTTGAGCTGGAGGAGCTGATCTTGGAGGTAACGACCAGGGATGTGATGGAGGGCGGCGGCCGGCAGGGGGGGACAGGTGCCCCCACCCCCCGGAAACTCTTGTCCCCAAACAGCCATTTAGCAAGGGAGAGCAACAGGCAACTCAGGTTGTGGGAACGGGGGAGGTCAAGGGATTTCAGGAGCTTGGAGAACTCTGCGGTTCCATCTCTGTGCTTCCAGGGCTTGGGCGGTGCAAGGGCTGGGGGGCAAAGGGGCAGATGTCCCAGGAGTATCATATTGGGGGGGTCCATGCTGTAGATCGTGGGGGAGGCTACCCAAAAGCAACAGCATTCAGCTGGTTTGCTGAGTCCTCTGATTCCTGCCGTGTTCTGTGGAATTTTCTGCCACGACGAAACCCAGCCTTCTCCTCTCTGCCCCCACACCTGCTCCCTCCACAAACCCCAATGATGGGTGTGATGCAACCCCCCCTCCTCTGATCCTTGCCCTGAATCCATCTCAGGGGAGGAGCATGGATGTGTGGAAGGAGTTGTGGAAGATCGGGGAGTGGGCAAAGAGGGGTTGTCCCTTGTGCCCTCCATAAACAGGGGCGCTCGGCTAAACCTTTGGGTCAATTGTTGCTGGGGCTGTAATACTGGGGTCCGTGGAACGCCACTGCCTGACCCACCTTGCAAGGTTGTTGTTGTGGGGATTCCACAAGGAAGAGGGAGAACCACACATGCCACCTTGAGCTCCGTGGAGAGAAAAATATAGGATGCAAATGCAATAAATATATAATCATAAATCTGGGTTGATCCAACAAGGAGGTTCTCCTTATTGTGTGTCTGCCTTGTGAATGGAAGGCAGGGGCAGAAAACCTCTTTATTATTATTATTATTTCATAAGATTTATATACTGTTCCATTGTTTTTTAATGAAAATACTCAGGCAGTCCTTCCTTAACTACCGTTTGCCTTCTGCAACCAGTCCAAGCTTAGGGCTACACCTTCACGTGCGATACCCAAGCGTGTCCTTGACATGTGCTGCAGCAATCGCGCCTCCGTGCAAATCTGGGGTGCAGAACCAGGCGAAAGAGATTGCCTCCCCCCAGGCCCAGATCTGCAAGAACCCGCTCAGGGCTGCATCCCCCTGTCCCAGACAGAGCGCCATGCGCTTCTCTCCCAAGAGAGGAGAGCAACAGCCAGGGCTAAAATTGCCATCTCCTTAATTGGCGCCTTTGGACGGCTGCAAGAACCTCCTCCTCCTCCTCTCCAGAAAGGCAGCCTTGGAATAGTTTCCTTAGGAATCTTGCCTGGGGGGCAGGAAAGCAGGGAGGGGGCCAAGGGCTGTCCAGGGAAGGGGGTGCAGCCAGCGCAGGTCAGTGGAACTTTCTAAAAATGGCCCCAAGGAAGGAGGAGGGGGAAAGAGGCACATTTCAGAGATGGTCTCCGTTCGGGAAGCGTCATTTTGGCATTCCTCAGACCGCAGCAATTTAGCCAGGGGGGGGGGTGAAGGTGTTGGGTGGCCCCAGAAGGGAGGGGGGTGAGAAAAGGAGGTCAGTCAGAAGTGGGGACACTTAGGAACAGGAAACTGGGGGCCATCTGGCCTGCTGTGAAGCCAGAAGGGATCGGAAGGGTCTGCCTTAGTTTTGCAATAATGGGCCATTTAGAGACAGAGGCAGAATTCAATTAGGTGCGCATCTTAATTCGGTTTCTCAACTGAATTCTCAGCTGCCAATTCACAGCCTGAAAAGAAAGTGTCCTATTGGAATTCGCTCTGCTCTGAATTTTGCAAAAGGGTTTTTCCAGGAAAAACCACATTGACTGGGGTAAAAACCAGAGGAAGGAACGCAGAGAGGAAGTGTGGTGTAGTGGTCAAAGGGCTAGAGGAAGACCTGGGAGAGCAGGGTTCAAATCCCCTCTCAGCCAGGAAGCTCCCTGGGTGACCTTAGGCCAATCACAGTCTCTTGGCCGAACCTACCGCACAGGGTTGTTGTGAGGATAAAATGGAGCAGGGAGAGCTATGGGCAGGAAAGGTGAGATAATGATAATGATAATGATAACAATAGTAATAATAATGTGCAGCAGAAATTTGCACTGAAATCGGGATGAATTTTCAGACATTCTTTTAATTTTATTTTTTAAATGACATACTGAGGAGGAAATGCGAGGAACAGAAATTAAAAGGGGGGGGAATGGAAAAGTTATAGAAACCAAAACTGACAAGCTACAGGACCACCTCCACCTAGTGCTGTTTTGTACTCCCCAAGTGAAAAGGGTGGGCACTTAAGACGTCACACTCACCCCAAAAAGGACTAAAGACTGCACAGATTTGCATTCAATGTGAACATGCTAATGTAGCTATAACTGCTATAATTTAAGAGCCTGGCTGCTGGATCAGGCCAAAGGGCTCCATCCAGTCCAGCCCCCTCTTCTCATGGTGGTCAACCAGAGGCCTCAAAGGGAAATCTGTACGCAGGATCCAAGCGCGAGAGTATCTCTCCCCTCCTGTGGCTTCCAGGAACTGGGGTTCAGAAGCAGGGCTGCCTCTGAGTGTGGAGAGTGGACCAGGAGCCACCGACGGCCCTCTCCTCCTCCGTGAATTCCTCCATTGCTCTTTTAAAGCCATCCAAGTTGGTGGCCTCCTGGGGCAGGGAGTTCCACAGTTTAACTCTGTGCTGCCTGAAGGAGGACTTCCCAGTATGTTTCCGAGCACAATTCAAAGTGTTGGTGCTGACCTTGAAAGCCCTAAACGGCCTCAGTCCAGTAGACATGAAGGAGTGTCTCCACCCCCATTGTTCTGCCTGGACGCTGAGGTCCAGCGCTGAGGGCCTTCTGGCGGTTCCCTCAGTGCGAGAAGCAAAGCTACAGGGAAGCAGGCAGAGGGCCTTCTCGGTAGTGGCGCCCGCCCTGTGGAACGCCATCCCAGCAGATGTCAAAGAGATAAACAACTACCAGACTTTTAGAAGACATCTGAAGGCAGCCCTGTTCAGGGAAGTTTTTAATGTGTGACATTTTAATGTATTTTTAATCTTTGTTGGAAGCTGCCCAGAGTGACTGGGGAAACCCAGCCAGATGGGTGGGGTACAAATAAATAATAATAATAATAATAATAATAATAATAATAATAAACTTTAATAGGAGACAACGCACTTCACCCCAGGGATGACCAGGCTGCTGTCGAACTGCTGATCTGGGTTGAGGAGCAGCATCAAGGGAAAAAAAAAAACACACACACACACACACACGACTGTCTCCCTTCTTAGAGTCCCTTTATCTTTAAACGGGACTTGGACACACAGCCCTTCAAAGACAGGACCCAGGGCCTCCCTCACTAGGCTGCCTGGGGAGGAAGGGAAGGGTCTAAAGTCATAGAATCGGAGAGTCGGAAGGGACCCAAAGGGTCTTCTCTTCCAGCCCCCAAAAATGCACTAAAGCCAGAGGGCTTTCAGCTAAACGTGGATTGTACTGGCTGGGGTTTTTCTTCTCCCAGAGAGTCAAAGGTGCTTCGATGTATAAACCCAGCACTTCTATCTCAGTCTCATCCATGGCCAGATTTCAAGGGTTTTGTAAACTCTGCAAAACAGCAGGACCTCATTGGTTGTGAGATGAAGTGAGGTGAGCGTTGTCCTTTGACACCAGATGGCATCTCTGATTCAGACAGGCCCCCCAATGGAGCAAACAAACAAACAAACAAACAAACAGGAGAGTGATGGTTAGGAGACTTTCTGGACACACAGGCAGCAGCCCCCAGGTGGCACCAGGGAGGAACACAGTGCGAATTCTGAGCAATAGAGATCTAACTCTCCTTCATTGCAGCTTTGAGGGGCAGACAGGGGACTCGGTGGGTCTTTCGTGGCTCACAGGCACCGGAAATCCCTGTGGATGACATCTCCAGACAGAGGGGCATTGAGTGGCAGCCAGAGGCGATGCCTAATCCCATCTGACTTCTTCGTTTATTGAGACAATTTATATACCACTTAATTGCAATAATCTCTAAGTTCGTACAAGGGATGAAACCCAGGGGAAATGGAATTGGCTAGAATTATTAAATCAGGCTTCAGTTAAATTGCCTGACATACTTTAATTTTTTTAAGTCTTCAGTAAGAATCAGGGACGCGGGTGGCGCTGTGGGTTAAACCACAGAGCCTAGGACTTGCCGATCAGAAGGTCGACGGTTCGAATCCCCGCGACGGGGTGAGCTCCCATTGCTCGGTCCCTGCTCCTGCCAGCCTAGCAGTTCGAAAGCACATCAAAGTGCAAGTAGATAACTAGGTACCGCTCCGGCGGGAAGGTCAACGGCGTTTCCGTGCGCTGCTCTGGTTCGCCAGAAGCGGCTTCGTCATGCTGGCCACATGACCCGGAAGCTGTACGCCGGCTCCCTTGGCCAGTAAAGCGAGATGAGCGCTACAACCCCAGAGTCGTCCGCGACTGGACCTAACCTTTAAGAATCAGAAGTTCAACAGGGAGAGTGGGCCAGTGTGACCTCGGCTAGAATTTAGGCCCACAAAGACAATTAGCTGTGGTTCCTGCAAGGGGTTGGAATACGATTCTAGGATTCTAGGAGTGCACACAGTGCATCTGAGCCACAGTCTCTCCCAAGAATTGCAGTAATTGGCCAAGGATGCAAGGGATCAGGCGGTCCTTGAAGTATCTCTGTGAATTAACACAAGACCCTTGAACCTGGCCTGCTCACCTATGGGCATCCTCCCAGGGGAGCTGCATGCTGCGAGCAGACTGCCTCACCCCACTCTAGGTGCCCACATCCCACGGCAGATTCAGACGCTGAACTGGGCTCCTCAGGTCTTTGGAAAAGGACACCCTCTCCCCCGCTGCCTTCTCCCCACAGAGAGACATTCCAAGGCAGCTTCCGAACGTCGTCATTGCTTCCATCCCTAAATATTCTCCGCTCCCTGGCACTAGCCTTCAGAGGAGAAGGGCGATATTCATTCCGGCTGGGTTATTGGAGTCACCTTTAATGGGTTTCCCAGAATGAGGCCTGCAAGGCGGAGACAGATCGCCTCTGCCTGGGCTCTGGACAGGGCAGGTGCATTCAAGAGACGGGGATCAAGAGATGGGGATCCCAAGGGTCATCTAGTCCTACCCCGTGCTAAAGATGGCAATGCAAGCCCTGCTTAGACACCTCCAGAGTCTGCCCCCTTCTGAGAGAGACCCTTCCACTGTTGAGAGGCTCTTACCCACAGAATTTCCTCCTAAAGTTGAGCCCTTTCCTGTAATTTGAATCTGTTAGTTCAGGTTCCACGCTTTGTTCCTGCTATTTTTTTATTTCATGCAGCGCTGCTGCAGGGTAAAGGTGGGTTAATATTTTAATAATAATAATAATAATAATAATAATAATAATAATAATAATAATAATAATAATTTATTATTTATACCCCGCCCATCTGGCCGGGTTTTCCCAGACACTCTGGGCTGCTTCCAACCAAATATTAAAATACAGTAATGCATCAAACATTAAAAGCTTCCCTAAAGAGGGCTGCCTTCAGATGTCTTCTAAAAGTCAGATAGTTGTTTATTTCCTTGGCATCTGGTGGGAGGGCATTCCACAGGGCGGGTGCCACTACCGAGAAGGCCCTCTGCCTGGTTCCCTGTAACTTGGCTTCTCGCAGGGAGGGAACCGCCAGAAGGCCCTCGGAGCTGGACTTCAGTGTCCATGTTGGATGATGGGGGTGGAGATGCTCCTTCAGGGATACTGGACTTCAGATATACTAATAGACATCTCAGGGAGCCAGTGTTGGTCAAGGACATTTTCTGCCTCAAGCCCAGTGCTAGATAGAGGGATCCTGTTGTCTGACTTGGCACTGAGTAGCTTCCTGTGCCCATCAAGCTTAGTGATGCCAACACTGGCTGGCAGCAGCTCTGCAGAGTTTCAGAAACAGGGGGCATCCTATTGGATCCAGCCCAAGGGAGGCCTCCTAGCCCATCCTCCTGTCCTCGTCACAGTGGCCAAATACCCCAGAGAACCTTGGAATCCAGATAGACTGCATCTGAAACTGGAGGCTCCATCAGAACCTAAGAAGAACCCGGCTGCTGGATCAGGCCAGTGACCTGATCCTGTGCTCACAGTGGCCACCTAGATGTCTTCAGGAAGCCCCCAAGCAGAAGACCCCAGTCTCAAACCCCAACCCTATAAGGATCTTCACACGGTTGCCCTTTTGGATTCCGAGCTGCCAAGTATTTGCAACATGTTCTCTGTTTGGGCGGAGGCATCTGGGATCCAACACTTACTGCCTTCAATATTTGTCAACCTTTCAGAGCTGATATTCAGCAGGATTCGACATCCAGCATTTGTGTTTGACGATAGCTGCCTTCCCACGGAATTCAGTGTTTGAAAACGCTTGAAACCCTGGCAGATTTTTATTTTATTGCTAGTTGATTGCTAATTAGTGTATGTAGGACACTGGACACTGGACACTGTGCCTGAAAGGAAATTCCTGCTCTCTTTTTTAAAACAGGTGTCGAAACCGAAAAACCAAATTTCGAATGGAGGGCAACTTTTTGAATTTTAGGGGGAAATTCAAACTTTTTTAAAAAAGCATCTTAGATCAGTTTTTGTGATTTCTTACACACAGAGAGACACACCACAATAGGCTTTCAGTGCTAGATCACAGCCCTATGATGTGACAATGCCCAAGCACATCATGCCTCTGACCACGTGCAGAGTGTGTTTTCTGCATCCCTGAGTAACCAGCCTCTCCAGCCAAAACACACCTCTGGGGCAGCCCGTGAGGCTTCTGAGTCAAGTGCTATGCGATTGCCGGACCTCCCTGAGCCCCAGAACCTGCCTGCTGAGGGCTTAAGCTCCCTGAGGTAGATGGACCTGGCAAGGCCGACCCATTTTCCAGAAGGGCGCCCTGCCTAGTTTCACAGCAAAGGCCCCAACCTCTCCCCTTTTCAGAAATTACGAGCAGCTCTCAGACTTTGAGAAGCTGGTGTCACTGCATCAAGTTCATCAATTTTGTTGAATTCGCTAAAAGGATTAAATTGCATTAAAAACAAATATATATACCCTGCCCTCCCCAGCCAAGGCGGCTAACACCAATAAAATCACAGTAAAAACATAATAGGGGGGAAAGAGAGGGGAAGGAACCAATTTAAAATACATGTTAAAATGCAATTTAAAATGCAGCCTCATTTTAAAAGTAGCCCATATAGATCAAGACCATAAGGGGAGGGAAACATAAGAGTCAGACTGAGTCCAAACCAAAGGCCAGGCCGAACAGCTCTGTCTTGCAGGCCCTGCAGAAAGAGGTCAAGTCCCTCAGGACCCTGGTCTCTTGTGATAGAGGGTCCCACCAAGTCGGGGCCAGTACTGAAAAGGCCCTGACCCTAGTCGAGACCAATCTAACCACCTTGCGACCTGGGATTTTGAATAAATGTTCAGTTTATTGTCTTGAATTCTATTCTGTTTACCTTCTGGCTTGTGTAAACTGCTCCTTTTAAAGGGTAGGGTTGGGGGATTTTGGGGATGAGTTCATAGGACCAAGAGGACAGATTTAGAGCCTCTGGAAAGCAGCACCTTCCACAGTCGGCAATGAAGACAAAAATCCAAAGGAGTGGCAAGTTTTTTCTGCAAAAAGCCTTTCCCTCCAACACCCAGGCGCTTGTTCATTCCCATCTTCTCCCTCTTCTCTCTCTCTTTCTCTCTCTTTTCGTCTGCCTGCCCTCCTGCTGACTCTTTCTCCTAGTTAGCAGCCCAAGTCCTGGAGGAGAAAGGCGTGGGGTTTGGCCTGGTGGATGCAGAGAAGGATGCTGCGGTGGCCAAGAAATTAGGTAAGTGCCCGGCAGGGAGCAGAAGGGGGGCTGGCAATACCGGCCAGGGCAGGGAGGGAGGGTGGGCTGCAAGGCGCGGCTGGAAACCAGGTTGAGGTTTTGGGCTGGGGGGGGGAGGTTTGCTGTGGACCAAAAGGGCATCCAGCTACCTTTCCCTCCAGGAGTAAGGCTACCAGATTTTTTTCAATGAATCCTAAAGTAAAGGTAAAGGGACCCCTGACCATTAGGTCCAGTCGTGGCCGACTCTTGGTTTGCGGCGCACATCTCGCTTTACTGGCCGAGGGAGCCGGCATACAGCTTCCGGGTCATGTGGCCAGCAGGACTAAGCCGCTTCAGGCGAACCAGAGCAGCGCACGGAAACGCCCTTTACCTTCCCGCCGGAGCAGTACCTATTTATCTACTTGCACTTTGACGTGCTTTCGAACTGCTAGGTGGGCAGGAGCAGGGACCGAGCAACAGGAGCTCACCCGTCGCAGGGATTCAAACCGCCGACCTTCTGATTGGCAAGCCCTAGGCTCTGTAGTTTAACCCACAGCACCACCCGCGCCCCTCAATGAATCCTAGGACACTTTAATTCATTAACTGCCTTTCAGAGCAGCCCCATCCCAACTTCGACTTGCGTGCAACCAGAAGGAGCAGGGATCCCTCAGCTGGGAAGGGAGGCTTCCCATTGCCTTACTGAGAGATCCCTGGTGCCTCCTGTAAAGCCACCTTTCATAGCTGAGAAATCCCTGCTCCCTCCTGCTTGCAAGCAAGCAGGAGTTGGGAGGCTGCTCCGATAGGCAGCATGAAGCCTCCCTTCGCAGCTTAGTTGCCCGGAAGCTGCGTCTTTGAGCCCCTTCTCCACCACCATATGGGGACTTCCCAGCAGCTCCTGAAGCCAGCCAGAGCCACCTGCTCCAGGCTGCTCAGACTGCCGCCGCCGCGTTTCCCGGGGACATTAGATGAAATCCGGGGACATTCCAGGGACGGAATTTGTCCGGGGACTTATTCGCAAATCCAGGGACTGTCCCCAGGAAACGGGGACGCCTGGTATCCCTGTCCAGGAGGGCTGCCATTTCTTGAGTGAGACAACATCACTTGAGTGGCACAACATCAGCAACAGGCTAGACCACCGGTGGGAGAAAGTGAGCGAAGCAGGAAGAGCCCTAGCTCAGTGCTAGAGCAGCTGTTCTGCATGTAGAATGTCCTGGGTTCAATTCTGAACAGCATCTCCAGGTAGAAATCCCTGGTCCGTGCAGACAGTCCTGAGCTGGGCAGCTATACCTCTGAGAATCAAGGCAGCTTCCTATTTAAATCACCCTTTTCTTCAAAACCATGAGGACTGGAAACTTGGCTTTGGTTTTAAAGGTTCAGCACATGGATGATTTCTGCCTTGCATGCAGAAGGTGCTGTGTTCCGTCCCCAGGGGCCTCTCCAGGTGGTGCTGGGGAAGAGCGCCTGCCTGGAAAACCCAGGAGGTGCTGCCAGGAGCAAAAGGAGCCAAGGCTCTGGCTGGCAGGAGAAGGGAGGTTCCTGCGAAGTGTCAGTGGTGCGCCAACCACCAGGGGGCGGTAGAAGCTCAGAGATCCCTGCAGAACACCTTGAGCCATTCATATAAACAGGATTCTAGCTCCACAGAGATGCACGGGTGCTTTGTGGAATGAGAGAGATGAGTCCCTGACCCAGAGGCGGCTGTCAGCCTCAAGCAGCCTCTGCCAAGCTGGCATCTTGCAGGTGTTTTGGACTACAACTCCCATCAGCCCCGGCAGCGCCTGATTTATGACGTCATTTTCCCCAGCACAGGGCACCAAGCCAAGGGAAAACAAAACTGAGGTGATCCAAAATTGAGAAGATCCATTTTGGGGCGGCAAATCTAGACCTCCAAAGATTACCCCAAGCCCCTGAGCTGGTGGGAATTGTAGTTCAGAGGTTTTGGAGGGTGCCCGGTGGGCAAAGAGTAGCCTAGAGCAGTGTTTCCCAACCTTGTGCCTCCAGCTGTTTTTGAACTGCAACTCCCATCATCCCCGACTAGCAAGACCAGTGGCAAGGGATGATGGGAATTGTAGTCCAAAAACAGCTGGAGGCACAAGGTTGGGAAACACTGGCCTAGAGGATGTGTCCCCATGCTATATGCAGGGGTGAAATAAGCCCCCTTGCCCTCCAGCTCCTCTCTCTTCTTCTTTCCTCTGCCCCGCATACCTTACAGCAGGGGGTTGGGCTAGATGACCGTTGGGGGTCCCTTCTCAAGCAACAATTCTGTGATTCTATGTCTGTCTCCCCTGTGCAGGCCTTGGGGAAGAAGACAGTGTGTATGTGTTCAAGGATGATGAAATCATCGAGTACGACGGGGAGTTTTCTGCCGACACTTTGGTGGAGTTCATCCTCGATGTAAGTCCTGGGCCTCCTCTTGCCCCGCTTTGCCCCACAGCCTGTCCATATTGGCTGAAATGCCCCCCATGCCTCTCAACGCCTGGGGGGCCAGGGAGTCCTGCTCGCCTGGGTCAGGGGTGGAAAGGCGTGTTTGTGTGTGGACGGAACCCTGGAATTCTTGGCATGGCTAGAAAGTAACTCTGTGGCTCTGCACAATTGGCCTCCAAGTCCCTGGCCCCTGGAGGGTTGGTCATAAAGGGATGCGGCCCTTGAGCCCCAAAAAGGCTCCCCACCCCCACTGCAAAGCCTTAAACAGCCTGATGGCTGAACAAGTCCACCCTCCCTGTAGGAACTAGCCAAGCTTTGAAATTGTTGGAGACAGTGGCGTAGTGTGGGGGGGTGCAGGGGGGGGCAGCCGCACCGGGCGCAACATCTGGGGGTTAGGGTCAGTGGGCACAAATCCACGGGTTAGGGGGCGCAAATTACTTGCCTTGCCCCGGGTGCTGACAACCCACGCTACGCCACTGGTTGGAGAACAGCCTTCCAAAGGAGACCGGCTTCGTTTGCTCCATTGCTAAAGCCGCAGCACGTGGATCGTTGAATAAAAAATGATCTGGTCTATTGAACAGTGGAAGAAGCAGCCTTGGAAGGTGGTGGGCTTTCTTTCAATACAGGGGGTTAGGCTAGATGACCCTGGGTGTCCCTTCCAACTATGCAATTCCATGATTTTACGATCTTCAAAGTTGGTGGGTTCTCCTTCATTGGAGGTACCTAAACAGAGTTTGAACGGCCACCTCTCAGGGCTTCTTGGGCTGTGATTCCTGCACCGCAGGGGTTGGACTAGATGACCTGAGGAGGTCCCTTCCACCTATGATTCTGCGATTTTGGTGCTGTGATGCCAACGGCCTGATCCTTCCCTTTCTCCTTCTCTCTCTCTCTCCAGGTGATGGAAGACCCAGTGGAGTTCATTGAAGGGGAACATGAGCTTCAGGCGTTTGAGAATGTTGAAGACGAGCCGAAACTGATCGGCTACTTCAAGAACGAAGACTCGGAACGTAGGTGCCTCTTTGGGGCAATGGGAAGAGGGGTGCTGGTCCCCCCAAGAGGCTCTGATGAAATGCATCCCCCCCCAACCACAAACATGTGGGAATGTTCAGGGATGCAGGAGAGGATACATTGTTTGTTTACAGCCTTTCCAACTTTTGTAACAAGTTCACAATTTAGCAGAGTAACATTCCCCTTTTTAAACTCAGCAGATGCATTTGCTCAGGCTCCCTAAAGCCTCTAGAATAACTGTTCTGGTATTTTCCCCTTATTCCCTCATAAAAGATAAGACACGACACAGTCTTCTATAAAAGTATAAAAAGAGTTTACTCACACATCATTCTGTTCACAGTCGGATCCCAGAAGGCAGACTTAGCTTAGAAAAGTTATATACACCTGGAAACTATCTCATAAGGAGACAGTCCCTTTGTCCTCTCTTGGCTGGAGGCCAAGAGAGCATCTTTGGCTAAGCAGATGTTGCTTCTTCCACGCATGTAGTCAAAGGGAGAGAGATGGCTGCCCTGCCCTGTGCTTTTGTCGTTACCTGCACAGGTGAGGCCACGCCCACCTCTAGTCACATGCAGAGGAAGTCTGTCCCAGCCCAGAAGGAAACAGGAAGTTGACCTGCTGGATGGACAAACATTCCTCCCCAGGTGTAAACATGTTCACTCTAGGAATGTTGTACTTGACTGCTCTTGTGTTTCACATCCCACAAAACACACATGTACAAGCACTGGACAGCTTTACCAGTTGGACCATGCAGGCAGCCCATCTTTATCCTGGTTGCAGGAGGAGAAGGAGAGAGCGATTGATGGCTCCGCTGTGCCTCCACAGATGGAGGCAGAAATGCTTCTGAATCTCAGCTGCCCTGCTAACCCAGAAATAGTGCTTCAGGTTAAGAACTTTGTTTCAGGATGAGAACAGAAATCATGCTCCGGCGGCATGCCAGCAGTGGGAGGCCCCATTAGCTAAAGTGGTGCTTCAGGTTAAGAACGGACCTCCAGAATGAATTAAGTACTTAAACTGAGGTACCATGGTAGATAAATAGGTACCGCTCTGGTTCGCCAGAGGCGGCTTTGTCCTGCTGGCCACATGACCCGGAAGCTGTACGCCGGCTCCCTCGGCCAGTAAAGCGAGATGAGCGCCGCAACCCCAGAGTCGTCCGCGACTGGACCTGACGGTCAGGGGTCCCTTTACCTTTACAGGAAAAGTAGGACATTCCAGGATCAAATCAGAAACTGAGGTGGTTTCTCTAAACCAGGGATGTCCCTGGAAAATAGGGAGACTGGGAGGGTCTGCTGCTTAAAGGCCTCCAGTGAGGGAGATTCTGCCACCTTCCGAGGGAGTCTCCTCCACTGCTCCAAGGTAGACTCCTCCTGCTCCGGGAGGAACTACTGCACCATTACAGATCGATCCTTCTGTTGGTTCTGCAGCTGGGGCTTCTCTCCGGGAGAGACACAGCCCCGGACGAGACACGCAGTGCTGTGCATCCGCCGCCTTGCTGCGCGGGTGCTTTTTTAAGAAACAGAAGGCAGCCCGGAGTTAAAAGTTTGCAGATTTGCGCTGATGCTTCGCCTCCTACCAGACAGCTCCTGTCAGCCCCCCTCTCTGTCTCCCGCCAGTCCCTGCTTCGGGGCCGGAAGCCCCACGACCAGCTGACACCCGCATTAAACCAGCTTAACATGTCAGCCCTGTGACCCATCACGGCTCGGCGGAGAGGGAGAAGCGGCCGCTCTCTCGCCCGGGCGGAAAGCCTGGTGTGGGGACGCAGATCCTTTCTCAGGAAACCTGGGGGGCGGGCTGCCCTGGAGGGCCTGGTCTGGGGGCAAAGCTCTGCGGTTGGGCGGCTGATGGGGACTGGCAATTGCAGGACTTGAGAACTGGGAGGAACCCTAAGGCCCATCTAGTCCAGCCCCAGCAATGCAGCAATCCGGTGCTGCAGAAACTGCTGCTCAGCCGGGCACACGGTTCTTGCATTTATTGAAAGTTTGGGATACTTCAAGGACTGCCTGGTCCAGGGGTTCCCAAGTCTTTGGGGGAACCCCCCCAATATCCTATAAACGCACCCCACAATCCCCTCCCACTACCCTATAAGAAGCATTAATAATAATAATAATAATAATAATAATAATAATAATAATTTATTATTTGTACCCTGCCCATCCAGCTGGGTTTCCCCAGCCACTCTGGGTGGCTTCCAACAAAGACCAAAAATACACTAAAATGTCACACATTAAAAGCTTCCCTCAACAGGGCTGCCTTCAGATGTCTTCCAAATGTCAGGTAGTTGTTTATCTCTTTGACATCTGATGGGAGGGCATTCCACAGGGCGGGTGCCACCACCGAGAAGGCCCTCTTCCTGGTTCCCTGTAACTTGGCTTCTCGCACTGAGGGAACCGCCAGAAGGCCCTCAGGTCTGGACCTCAGTGTCCGGGCAGAACGATGGGGGTGGAGACGCTCCTTCAGGTCTACTGGGCCGAGGCCGTTTGCAGAATAGCGGTTTGCATTTCCCACTAAGGCAGTGGTTTTAACCAGTGTGCTGTGGCACCCTGGGGTGCCTTGAATGGTGGCCAGGGGTGCAGTAGGCAACCCTGACCTCCGTCCCTCTTTCCTTCCCTCTCTCCTCTGACACCCTCTTGGATCTCTGCCTCCTAACGACCTGCACGGCTGTTAGCTGTCTACAAGCTCCCCAGGCAAATAGTGCCCCTGGGGCTGGCCGGGGGGTGCTTCCCAGGCCCCCAGGGGGCAGTGTGAGGAGGCACCTCTCTTTGGAGTCGGGGGGGGGCATAGCGGCTGCCCAGAGGACTCCCAAGGAGAGGGAAGAGAAGGCCGAGCGAATCCTCCACAAGGGAGGGTGTTCAGAAAAGGGTGAGGGGCTGCCAGCTCTGCAAGCAAGGGGGGAGCTAACTGGGCTCCTGAGACCCCCAGGGATGCTGCAGAAAGAAGGTACAGTGGTACTTCAGGTTACAGACACTTCAGGTTACAGACTCTGCTAACCCATAAATAGTACCTCGGGTTAAGAACTTTGCTTTAGGATGAGAACAGAAATCGTGCAACGGCAGCAGGAGGCCCCATTAGCTAAAGTGGTGCTTCAGGTTAAGAACAATTTCAGGTTAAGAACAGACCTCCAGAACCAATTAAGCACTTAACCCGAGGTACCACTGTAGTTGGTTAAGGGAGCCGTGGACTCAAAAAGGTTGGAAAACTCTGCACTAAGGGAATAACACAGTAAAATTCAACAATCCATTGCTCATTCATTCAAAACCTGATTCAAATGATTTAATTTGCAAAATGGATGGACCGGGTCCTGTGAGAGTGATTTATACCTCCAGTGATGCCCCCACCCCATTGGCTCTTAGCTCCCCCCACAGGTAATCCCACTGCCAGGTTCTTAGAGGTATTTGGCTCCTGTGATAACAGGATGCTGGGCTAGAGGGGAGATTGGAGGGGTTGGAATAGAGGACCTCTGGGGTCCCAACTCTATGATGATACGATGGCCTGATCTTCTTATGTTCTGATCGTAGATATTAACAATAATATCAGCCCAAGGCTGATATTATTAATAATATTAATATTAGATATTATTAATATTAGATATTAGATATTAATATCTAATGTTAATAATATTAGATATTAGATATTAATAATAAAGATATTAATAATAATATCAGCCCAAGGCAGGCAGGATCCCCTCGCTCACCCACACACCCACACCCAGCAGCCTTTCGGCCTTTGCCACCCTGGAAAACAAGGCGCTGCTGATCCCATTATTTCCCCCTTTCCAGATTTCAAGGCCTACGAAGACGCGGCTGAGGAGTTTCACCCCTACATTGATTTCTATGCCACCTTTGACAGCAAGGTACGTAGCTGGCCACAAAGGCCACCTCGCTTTTGCAGGCAGCAGGACAGCAAAGGATGTGTTCCTTCTGTTGGAAGGAAGCTTGCAAGTTGCAGCGGGGGGGGGGGAGGGCATGGCGGCATGAAAAGTTAGGAGGGGGGCGGATTGCAAGTTTCCAAACAGGAGCAGCCAACGCACCTGAGAAACTGATTCCTGCATTGCAGAGGGTTGGGCTAGATGACCGCTGAGGGTCCCTCTGCAATTCTAGGACTCCATCCCCCTCTCTCCCCATCGCAGGTTGCAAAGAAGTTGTCCCTGAAGCTGAACGAGATTGACTACTATGAGCCTTTCATGGAGGAACCGGTCACGATCCCAGACAAACCCAACAGCGAGGAAGAAATTGTCCAGTTTTTGGAGGAGCACAAGAGGTGAAGAGAAATTGGGGAGGGGGGAGGGAGGAATTGGAGGAGCGGGAGGCTCCCCCCCCCCCCGCGCCGCCTTCCTGGCTCTAGACAGAGGCACGCATGCACGCGCGCGCACACACACACACACTGAAACGGGCAATTCTTGCGCTTTCTCCCGGCTGACTGCTGTGGATGGGGAGGAGAGTCATCCGTTGCCATGGCAGCAGCAACACCAAAGTCCTTCTCCTGCTGCCATGGCAACGGCACATTTATTGGCTGAGATTCCAAGCCCCAAACGGAGAAGTATTTGCAAACAGGGGCTGGGGGGGGGGAGGAGAGAGATGCGTTTCGGTGGGCGGGGGGGGGGCGCAAAAGATGGCATTGCTGTCCATCAGAAGCAACCCCCAACCAGGCCTCTTGCAGTCAACACTGGCTGGCAGCAGCAGTCAGGCGGGGAGGGGCCAGTCCCAGTCCATACTTGTAGATGCTTTCGGGAATGGAAGGGACCTGTATGGTACGAGTCCTTCCCGTTTATATGTGGAGAAGACGGCTGGGCTGGCTGCTGAGCTGCGTCCTGGGGGGGGGGGTGTCCCCTGAGGACAGCCAGCTGGTTTCTGGAGCTCAGGGAACAGGTTGCGCAGCCTGCAGCTCTGGCGCCCGGCGGAGGTTCCTGAGCCGCGGTCCCTGCACCGCACGACCCTCGGGGTCTCTTCCATATCCTCCACCCTGCAATTCTGCGAGAGGAATAGCCCCGGGGGCGAAGGGGGAATAAGGCAAAATGGCAATCAGTCGCCCTGGGGATGTTTCAGAAGCCCATGCATGCCAAAGACCTAGGGGAAAAATCCTCTCTCAAATCGCCCCTTCTTTGCCCCCTAACTGCCACCCTCACCGCCGCCAGGGCGCTTATGGGGAGGCCTACCCCCCCCACCCAAGCTCTCCTCTGCTGCAGATGTTTCCGCTGACCCTAATCCCCTGGGATTAACTGGGAGGTTTCCTAACCCCAATCCCTCTCCTCCCCTCCTCCCAGGGGACCTCAGCCCTGGCACAAACAGGGCGCATTTTGTGGCATAAATCCCCTTCTCTCTCCTGGGGAGGGGAGCGGGGGGTTGTCCCTCGCTTCTTTCCCCCTCCTCATTTTGGGGGGTGCTGTTGATGCGCTTCGTGCCCCTGTTTCTCAGGCACTGCCCCCCCTCCATGGCATCTCCCCCCAGCTGCTTCTAACATCGGGCCGACGAGGGGCTGTGCGGTTGCTATGGCAGCCTGGCCTTTGCGATTCGCTCACGGGACCGGATTAGGCCTGTTTTGCACAGCGATGCTTCTCCGGCTCTCATCCTTGGCATTATCCCTGAACCTCGCTCTGACCCCAAACTGACTCCCCCCCCCCTCTCTCCCCCTTGGCTACCTGCGTCAAAAGGATTTGCTCAGGCTTCTAAGGCTGGGTACACACCCAAACGCATTTTAAAAGCACGTTTTGCGGGTATGGGGTCTTTCGTGAGGCTGGCGGCTGGATCAGGCCAAAGGGGACCCATCTGGTCCAGCCTCCTGTTCTCACAGGGGCCGAACAGATGCCCTAAAAGGGAAATCCATAAGAAGGACTCAAACACAAGAGTAACTCTCCCCTTCTGCGGTTTCCAACAACTTGTGCTCAGAAGTATCTCTGCCTCTGACCGAGGAGGCAGAGTACAGCCATCCTGCCTAGGAGCCACAAATCGTCTCCTCCTCCATAAATCTGTCTCCTCTTTTAAAGCCATCCAGACTGGTGGCCGTTGTGGCAGGGAGTTCCACAGTTTAACTATGTGCAGCGTGAAGAAGAACTTCCTTTCATCAGTTCTGAGTCTTTCGACACTCAGCCTGATTGGATGCCCCCCCCCCCCCAGCATTGGTGTTATGGGGGGGGGGCGGAGAGAGAAACTCCCCTCCATCCACTTTCTCCAGGCCACATACAGAATCATAGAATTGTAGGGAGGGACCCTGACGGTCATCTAGTCCATGGGTCAGCAAACTAAGGCCCGGGGGCTGGATCTGGCCCAATCGCCTTCTCAATCCGGCCCGCGGATGGTCCGGGAATCAGTGTGTTTTTACATGAGTAGAATGTGCCCTTTTATTTAAAATGCACCTCTGGGTTATTTGTGGGGCATAGGAATTCCTTCATTTTTATTATTTTTTTCAAAATATAGTCTGGTCCCCCCACAAGGTCTGAAGGATAGTGGACCAGCCCCCTGCTGAAAAAGTTTGCTGACCCCTGAAATTTCTAGTCCAACCCACTGTGATGCAATAATTTTACAAGGACTGGCCCACCCATGAGGCAAGTTGAGGCAAGCGCCTCAGGCAGCAGAATCCACAGGGGCAGCAGCCCCGGCCCCCAAGGATGCATTGCCTGCCGCCGCTGCTGTTGCTGCTGCCTCCTTAGCACCCCTCCCCAGTCCACCGCTGCTGCAAGATCTCAGCAAATAGGAGGCCCTGGGGGTCTCCTTCCACCCTTGCAAATGATGTACATATTTATTCCCCCACCTGTCCCTGATGTAGATCTTCACTCGCCAGCGTGGTGTAGTGGTTAAGCGCGGTGGACTCGTAATCTGGTGAACTGGGTTCGCGTCTCCGCTCCTCCACATGCAGTTGCTGGGTGACCTTGGGCCAGTCACACTTCTCTGAAGTCTTTCAGCCTCACTCACCTCACAGGGTGTTTGCTGTGGGGGAGGAAGGGAGAGGAGGTTGTGAGCCGCTTTGAGACTCCTTAAAGGTAAAGGGACCCCTGACCATTAGGTCCAGTCGTGGCCGACTCTGGGGTTGCGGCGCTCATCTCGCTTTATTGGCTGTGGGAGCCGGCGTACAGCTTCCGGGTCCTGTAGCCAGCAGGACTAAGCCGCTTCTGGCGAACCAGAGCAGCGCACAGAAACGCCGTTTACCTTCCCGTTTACCTACTTGCACTTTGAGGTGCTTTCACACTGCTAAGTTGGCAGGAGCAGGGACCGAGCAACGGGAGCTCACCCCGTCGCGGGGATTCGAACCGCCGACCTTCTGATCAGCAAGTCCTAGGCTCTGTGGTTTAGACCACAGTGCCACCTGCGTCCCTATATAACCGCTGAGTTGTGGCCTCTTCTCTCCCCTCCCATGGCTCCTTTTTGGTCTTCTCCAAACTCGCATGCATAGCCTAACCAAACAGCTTTCCGGTCCGGCCAAGGTCTTTGCCACCCACTCACAGCCCCAGGATTTTTGCTGACACCTGCAGATTGGGTTAACTGAAAGATGAGGATCTGATGGTTCCTTCTGATGATTAACAGGGTTTTGCAAGGCAGCGCTGGAGGGGATCTTACAGGATTTCAACAGACGCTCCACTGAAGATCATTAATACCCAGAGCCTTAAAGAAGTTTGTGTGTGTTTTCCTCTCTTCCTCAAACTCTCTCTTCTGCCTCTATTGTCTTACAGGCCCACACTGAGGAAGCTCCAGCCAGAAAGCATGTATGAGACTTGGGTACGTCTAGGGGAAGCCAGGGGGGAGGGAGAAAGAGGAAAGCCTCTGGAATTCTCTGCGTCCAAACCTGTCCCTGGATTTTGGAGTTTCGGATTTCCTGGAGTGCTTCTGCAGATGTCTGCTGATGCTCCTCACCCCCCCCCCCCTTTAGCTGGAAGCAGAAAGAATGTGAGGATTTCAGAGAGCATTTATATCATGCAGCAATGCCCTTCCCTGTGGCCAAGATCTTTCTAACAATGTCTGCTCACAAGTATAAACAGAACTGATTTTCCATTAAGGAGTTGGGTGGAATTGAGCAAGACGTATGAGTGATTCAGTATTCCACCAGCTGCCTAACTCCCCCATAGGTGACGGACAGGGGGCAATTCAGAGAAGATATTTTCAAGGGGAAATTGACCACTGATTCCCCCAGCCAGTACAAATGCCAAACTTTCTTTGGTTTTATAATTTTATGATGATTTGAATGATTTCATCGTATGGCCCCATGCTATTTGTTTAATGAGCTGGAAACTGAGAAATACCAAGATGTCTCTGTATTTTTGTGACTTTTGTTTTCTCTCTGTGTTTGCCTTTCTTCTGCCTCTACACCACCAAAGTGCATTGATAAAACACGGTGATCTCAAGGCCAGTGTAAGCAAGATGCCTTCAGCCTCGTTCATTCAGAAAAACTTATACACTGCCACCCCACCCAGCTATTCACAAAGACACACCAAGCGGCCTCACCATAAATTATGCACTCTGGTGCAAACAGCACAAAGGCAGCAACTTTGTGCAAACTGATACTGCTGTGTTGGCTAGCTGAAAATGACCAACTTCCTTTTGTTCTGAACTCCTGGATGTTCGTTCCAGCTCTCCCTTCGTCCTATGGGTGTAGGTGACAAAACCTTCCCGAAGGTCGTCATCAAGTTGCAGACGCGCCCCTCAAAAAATCTCCCTGTTGGTGTGGGAAAGTGCTCTTCACCAAGGAGTTTTTCCATGAAGGAGAGCTGCACTTGAGAGTCACCATGAAGAGCACTGAGTGGCTAGTGCCTGGGATGTCACCGATTCCTCTGCATGCTCCTGGACAACATGCATTCCTTGCAGCAGGACTTGCATAGGGGAATTGCCATGGGGCCTCGTGGTCAGTGTCTTTACCAGTGGTAAGACAGACGCCACAAGCTGGGAGAATTCTGAACATAAACGGAAACGGGAGCTGAAATTGCGAATGTTTGGCGGAAATTGGTCCGGCAAATACGGGAACAGAGCTGTGAGTCCTAGTCGGGATTTGAACTCTGACCTCCCAGGTCCTCTAACCTCCACACCACATTGACTCTTGATACAAGGCAGAACAGAAAGCTATGCTTTCTTACATCCCCTGCTAGTGAGTAATATCTCTCTCTCTCTCTCTCTCTCTCTCTCTCTCTCTCTCTCTCTCTTTCTCTCTCTCTCTCTCTCTCTCTCTCTCCCCCTCTCTCTTTGTCCTTCCAGGAGGATGATATAGATGGCATCCATATTGTTGCTTTTGCAGAGGAAGACGACCCTGGTGAGTTGCCCCTACAGAGAAATGAGATATGAGCTTCATGGCCACGGGGGGGGGGGGGGTCTTGCCTGCAGTCTCCATTTTCTTCCCCAATGGTTATTTCCCCATCTTTCCACATCTACAGTACGGTAACTAAAAAAACAGGAAAGGATCGTGGTAAATATTACATCAGAAGGGGGCATTCAAAACATATCATAAAAACACATCCAAACTAGCAATTGAAAGAAACTGAGGAAGAACTGTTTTGGCAGCAAGCGAGTTCATGCTCCATTGTGCTGCCTGGAACAGAATTAAAATAGTGTAGAAGCTGATTGCCGGTCTTGCCATCGACAGACATCCTCAGCAGAGAGTGTTTGCCCACATTCCGCAGCTGCAATACAGATAATATATTTATATTTGCCAGTAGCCAACCCAGTTTTCCCTGGCTTGCACTACAGTCCCTCAAAACAGGATACAGTGGTACCTCAGGTTACAAACACCTTAGGTTACAAATACTTTGGGTTATAGACTCCGCTAACCTGGAAGTAGGAAGCAGTAAGTAAGTAGTAAGTAGGAAGTAAGTAGGAAGTAGTAAGTAGTAAGTAAGTAGGAAGTAGTAAGTAGGAAGTAAGTAGGAAGTAGTAAGTAGGAAGTAAGTAGGAAGTAGTAAGTAGTAAGAACTTTACCGCAGAATGAGAACAGTAATCATGCGGCGGCAGGAGGCCCCATTGGTGCTTCAGGTTAAGAACAGTTTCAGGTTAAGAACAGACCTCCAGAACGAATTAAGTACTTAACCCGAGGTACCACTGTAATTAAAAAGGTGAGCCTTTGGGTTTCTTTAACAGAGCACCTGAACCACCAATGGGTCTTGCCTTCTGCATCTCCAGAAACACAAAACTTTAGCTTGCTGTGAGTACAAAGAGAGCAGTCGTCCCTAAATTTAAAGCGCTCTTATTCCACCTTAACAGTCATGGCTTCCCCCCAAAAGCCCTGTCATGTGGCAAAAGAGTACTCTAAGCCCGTGGCGTGGATGTGGAAACCGCAGCAGCCTTCCTAGAGAGGAAATAATTTTGATGTTTGAAGTTTGATAAAATCTATCAAGCGATTCTCCTGCCCATAACTGGGGCAGATTTTTGCCACGAGACTCTTTGAATTCCTGCCATCTCTCTTTGCTGTTATCATACTGGAGCCCCATGGATGCCTTGTGGGGAGGCAGAAGCCATGAGACTGGGTTGAAATGGTGGCTCTGTTTAGGAAGGGCAGGAGATGGATGGGGTGGGCCTTGTTTTGTGGGGGGAGGCCTTGGCACAGGAAAGCTGGTAGACACTGGCTGCCCTCTGACCTCTGTGGGAATGTTCAGGGATGCAGGAGAGGAGATATTGTTTGATTAGAGCCTTTCCAACTTGTGTTAACAAGTTCACAATTTAGCAGAGTAACATTTCCCCTTTTAAACTCACAGCGGATGCATTTGCTGAGGCTGACTAAAGCCTCTAGAATAACTGTTCTGGTATTTTCCCCTTATTCCCTCATAAAAGATAAGACACGACACAGTCTTCTATAAAAGTATAAAAAGAGTTTACTCACACATCATTCTGTTCACAGTCGGATCCCAGAAGGCAGACTTAGCTTAGAAAAGTTATATACACCTGGAAACTATCTCATAAGGAGACAGTCCCTTTGTCCTCTCTTGGCTGGAGGCCAAAAGAGCATCTTTGGCTAAGCAGATGTTGCTTCTTCAACGCATGTAGTCAAAGAGAGAGAGAGATGGCTGCCCTGCCCTGTGCTTTTGTCGTTACCTGCACAGGTGAGGCCACGCCCACCTCTAGTCACATGCAGAGGAAGTCTGTCCCAGCCCAGAAGGAAACAGGAAGTTGACCTGCTGGCTGGACAAACATTCCTCCCCATGTGTAAACATGTTCACTCTAGGAATGTTGTACTTGACTGCTCTTGTGTTTCACATCCCACAACCTCCCTCTCTCCTCTTCTGGCCACAGATGGTTATGAGTTCCTGGAAATCCTGAAGGACGTTGCCCAAGACAACACAGACAACCCAGACCTCAGTATCATCTGGATCGACCCTGAAGACTTTCCACTGGTGAACAGGCAATTGTGCTCTTTAGCGGGGGTGGAGGGGGTGGCTGTCAAGGACGCCATGGCTTGCTCTGCTGCTGCTATGGCCCCCACCAACGCCCCCTAAGTTGGATTAGACCCATTTATTGGAAGAAAGTCATTATCAATGGCCAGTGTCCCCACAACCAATTTGTGTCCCCACTCACCCTCCACAAAATCGGACATTGCGCATGCCTGGAAGTCTTTGTGGACCCTCATTCCCTGTTCTCTGTTTCTCTCTCTCAGCTGATTCCCTACTGGGAGAAGACTTTTGACATTGACCTGTCCCGGCCTCAGATTGGCGTCGTCAATGTAACGGACGTAAGTGACCACGGGCCGGGGAGGGGAGGGCACCTCTGCCACTGTTGCAAAGTCCAAACCGGGCACATGCCTCCTGAGAACAACACTTTTGTAGAATTTGTAGGGAAGGAAGTGTTTCTGAATGCCCAGGTGGGAAAATCAGCGGTTGTCTGGCAAACAAGAGAGACGCGGGTGGACCTGTGGGTTAAACCACAGAGCCTAGGGCTTGCTGATCAGAAGGTCGGTGGTTCGAATCCCCGTGACGGGGTGAGCTCCCGTTGTACGGCGGCTCCCTCGGCCAGTAAAGTGAGATGAGAGCCGCAATCCCAGAGTCAGCCATGACTGGACCTAATAGTCAGGGGTCCCTTTACCTTTATGGCAAACAAGCTATGGACACCCCGTGTTTCTGAAAGCCCCCATCACAAAATAAAATCCCCAATACACAATGAAGCAACATTTTAAGGTTCCTGCCTTCAAGCCCTCTCCCCTTCTTTCAGATAGCTCTGTTATAGACAGCGACAGGGGTCAAGACGTCCATGTAGGCAGGGGGTGGGAAGTTATGGGGAAAATGTTATCTGAGAAAGAGAAGACTTCCAGAAGTCTGTTCCAAAACCAAAGTGTTCCAAAACCAAGGCGTGCTTTCCCATAGAAAGTAATGCAAAATGGATTAATCCATTCCATACTTTTAAAAACAACCCCCAAAACAGCAATTTAACATGAATTTTACTATCTAACGAGACCATTGATCCATAAAAGGAAAGCAATAAACTATGTACTGCAGTCACACTGCAGGGTCCTCTGCAGGGTCCTCTTCCTCATTCAATCAATCAGTAGCTGAACTGGGTTCCACACAGTCACAAAAACAAAACAAAAAGAGCCGCAGAAACAAAAATACAAAATAAATAGCAGAAACAGACAGACCTCAGTGTAACATTCAAAATGGAAGTGTGGCACTGAAAACAGAGCACGTTTGGCTTCCGGAAAAAGTTCTTTCTTCCAGGTTTACAGTATTTGGCTTCCAAGTTGTATGAGTACCAAGGCATTTGAGAACCACTGTAAATGTAAAGTATTTAACCTGCACATATTATTAATATTATTATTTATTTATTTGTACCCCGCCCATCTGGCTGGGTTTCCCCAGCCACTCTGGGCCGCTTCCAACAAAGACCAAAAATACACTAAAATGTCACACATAAAAAACTTCCCTGAACAGGGCTGCCTTCAGATGTCTTCTAAAAGTCAGATAGTTGTTTATTTCCTTGACGTCTGACGGGAGGGCTTTCCACAGGGTGGGTGCCACCACTGAGAAGGCCCTCTGCCTGGTTCCCTGTAACCTCACCCTTCACAGGGAGGGAACTGCCAGAAGGCCCTTGGATCTGGACCTCAGTGTCCGGGCAGAACGATGGGTGTGGAGACGCTCCTTCAGAACATCACAGATCAATAGGATGATCTCCAACTGAATTTTACATTCCCCCCCCCCCCAGGCTGACAGCATATGGCTGGAGATGGACGACGAGGATGACCTGCCATCCACAGAGGAATTGGAAGACTGGATAGAGGATGTGCTGGAAGGAGAGATCAACACGGAAGACGATGACGACGACGACGACGACGATGACGATGATGACGACGATGATGACGATGACGACTAGAGGCTCCCGTTCTTCGTGGAAGGTGGACCCTGCCTGTTGAGGTCCACCTGTGTCACACCTGTCCCCAGAGTGTCCCTCGGGGGCCGCAGTGCCAGGCGCCTCTGGCCGACGCGAAATTCAACGCTTTGCCACCAGACCCTAGCAAGAACGTATTTTTATATTGATCCTATTTAAGTCAAGGGCCCCCACCATGTGCTGAACCCCACGTGTGTCCCCCCCAGGGACCCCGCTCTGCCCTCTGCCAGTGCAGGGAAAGAACGGGGTGGTTGTTGGTGCTGACCCCTCCCTCCCCTTTCCGCATTAGGCTCGCCAGGTCCTTCAGGCACCTAAGGATGCTGTTCCTGGGTGGACCATCAGTTTTCCCTGGGATGTTAAGCCCAGCTCAGGTTTTCCAGGTGAATCCCAGGAACGGGCAAGGGTCTTTGCCTGTTCCTAACCCTCAGCATCCTGGTTTATCAGGGCACTTGATGGACCCCCCAACTCAGCACAGGCAGAGATGTGTGTTGTCGGCCCAGTGCATTTCCCATCATGCCTCTCTCTGTGTGTGTGTGCTTCCCCTTTGATGTCCACTCTGACTGGCAGGGGCTGTCCAGGCAGGGAATCTTTTCTCAGCCCTTCCTGGCAATGCCACTGGGGGGGGTGAAACCCGGGACCTTCTGGATGCAGAGCAGATGCCTTATTTACCATCTCTTCCCAAATTCCCTGCCTTTCCACCAGTGTCTTCCTCTTCCTCACCGCGACGCAAGGGAATAGTCCCCGTCTTCTTTGTTAGTGTCTCTCTTGGACTTTGTTAAATCTATCACTCACTCGGCTCTGAGTTTCCGTCAGGAAACACCTCCCCGAATCATTTCATCAGTTAAACTGAAGTGGGAGGGCAAAGATCAGCCAATAACATTTGGGGGGCAGGGGGGGGAGGTTGGATAGAAACAAATGTAATTCCTGGGCTTTGGAGATGAATATATTTGGGCTAAAACTGTCTTGTTAATATTTCGGGAGCGGGGAGACAATCGGGATGGGGGACACACACAACCTGTTCAGCACTCAGTGGGGGCGACACAATGTACAATTTGTATATTTTTCAACAACTTTGTACAGATCAACCAAAGCGATTAAAAAAATAATCAAATAACAATGCTGGTGAGATATTATTTTCTGCCCGCCGCCGCTACCCTTCTCCCCCACCTCTCAAAATTCTCATAACGATGATGGCATATCAGTTATTATGGAGAGCAGGGGCTCAAAGTCCCGAAGGCAAAAAGGACCAAGGAAAGGAATTAATCCTGGATGACTCTTCATAAGAACATGAGAAGGGTCTGCTGGATCAGGCCAAAGGGGGCCCACCTAGTCCAGCCTCCTGTTCTCACAGTGGCCCACCAGACGCCCCAACCAGAAGCCTACAAGCAGGATTCAAACACAAGAGCCCTCTCCCTTCCTGTGGTTTGCAGCATCATCATCCTGGCTGGCAGCCATCCATAGCTGGCTCCTCCATTTTAAGCCCTCCACTCCTCTTTTTGAGCCACCCAAGTTGGTGGCCATCTCTGTCTCCTGTGGCAGGGAGTTCCATAGCTTAACTCTGCGCTGCGTGGAGAAGGACTTTCTTTTATCCGTCCTGAATCTCCCAACATTCTCCTTCACTGGGTGTCCATGAATTCTAGTCTTAGGAGAGAGCGAGGAAAACTTTCATCCTTGTTCTTCCCCCATGCCAGGTCTAGTCAGATCAAAAGGCTACACTGGGTTTTGTTTCCATGCCTATTTCATTGTGATTTTGTGGGGTGGGTGGGTGGGTGTTGTGGGGGGCGGGGACCTTCCCTTGGAGCCTACGTGGCCTGTGGGAGATTGTTTTGGGATTTGGGGCAGGCGGCAGAGAAAGAGATTTTTGAGGATGGAGGGAGGGAACCTGATCCACCCCAAGACCAGCTCTTCTGTCCTCCTTTGTTTTCCTGCAGTTGCCAGGGTCACCGTCAACTGCGCCATGGAAACGGCACACCGCCAGGGGTCTGCTTAGAGAGAGGCCACCAGCAGTGAGCCAGATGGGGTGAGGTGGGAGGGGGCACCTCTGGGCACTGATGTGTGCTGTGGGGGGGGTGAGGCTGCCCATGCACCCACTAGGGTCCTGTGCACATCTGGTTGCACAAAGCGGCTAGACTGGTGACAGAGCGCCCGCTGAGACCATATAACACCGGTCCTGAAAGACCTACATTGGCTCCCAGTACGTTTCCGAGCACAATTCAGTGTTGGTGCTGACCTTGAAAGCCCTAAACGGCCTCAAAGGCCCAGTATCCCTGAAGGAGCGTCTCCACCCCCATTGTTCAGCCCAGACACTGAGGTCCAGATCCGAGGGCCTTCTGGCAGTTCCCTCCCTGTGAGAAGTGAGATTACAGGGAACCAGATAGAGGGCCTTCTCGGTAGTGGCAGCCCTCCCTGTGGAACACCCTCCCGTCAGATGTCAAGGAGAAAAAGAACTCTCTGACTTTTAGAAGACATCTGAAGGCAGCCCTGTTTAGGGAAGCTTTTAATGTTTGATGTTTTTAAGTGTGCTGGAAACCGCCCAGAGTGGCTGGGGCAAATCAGTCAGATGGGCAGAGTACAAATTATAAAATTATCATCGTCGCCCTCAGGGGTGCACAGTGAATACTGCTGGATTAGCTCCTCCAGGGATCTTGCCAGTCTTGCCAGAGGGAGTCCTTTTCCATGAAAGTGGCCACCACCTTCTGCATCAGGTGTCCTCTGTAGAAGAACGTGAGAAGAGGCCTCTCCAGATCAGGCCAAACAGGGAGTCATAATATCACAGAATTGTAGAGCTAGAAGAGATCCCCAGGGAATCACAACTAAAGCACCCCTGATGGTTGACCACCCAACCTCTGCTTAAAAACATCTGAGGAAGGAGAGCTTGCCATCTCCCAAGGCCATCTGTTCCACACCACAGACAGGAACGCAAGAAGATGCTTTGTATTGAGTCAGACTGCAGGGTTCACCTAGCCCAGTCTTGTCTACACTGGCTGGCAGCAGCTGTCCAGGACTTCAGCCCAGAAGTTGCTACCAGCTGTGTCTGGAATCCTGGGATCTTCCACCAGCAAATCAGGTGCTCAACCACTGAGCCACAGCCCTTCCTCCACGCCAGGGACAGGACAGATCCTTCCAGATGTTTTTGGAGTCCAGCTGCCACCATCACCATCCCTGGCTATGCCACTTGAGATGGAATCGGAGAACACCGGGAGGGTTGCAAGTCTGCGCCCTGTAGACTATAAGAAGTCCAATGCGGTTGCTGGTCCAATGGTTCCCAAACTTCTTTGGGGGTGGCAGACTGCCTCCCTGGTCCCTTAAACTCATCCCCAGATCCCCTTACCCTACCCTAGAAACAGAATCACAGTTTGCACGACCCACTAAGGAACATATTTTTTTTTTATATAAAATATTTATTAGGGTTTTTTATAAAAGAAATACAAAGATAATAAACAGCATTGCTTTGTTTTAACAAAATTTCATAACTTCTTTGGACTTCCTCACGTCTCCCGCTCCCACTTACATCGTTAATAAATTTTTTCAAGCAAATTATCATCTTATTTGCAAATTTATAACCACTCAATTCAATATAGTGTAACAATTCTCCAACAAATTTTTGTTTCTCTTAATCTCATTTATCGTCAATTTCCGATCCAATCCACTAAGGAACATAAAGGTAAAGGGACCCCTGACCATTAGGTCCAGTTGCGACCAACTCTGGGGTTGTGGTGCTCATCTCACTTTACTGGCTGAGGAAGCCGGCATACAGCTTCCGGGTCATGTGGCCAGCAGGACTAAGCCGCTTCTGGCAAACCAGAGCAGCGCACGGAAACACCGTTTACCTTCCCGCCATAGTGGTACCTATTTATCTGCTTGCACCTTGACGTGCTTTCGAACTGCTGGGTTGGCAGGAGCAGGGACTGAGCAACAGGAGCTCACCCCGTTGCGGGGATTCGAACCGCTGACCTTCTGATCGGCAAGACCAACAGGCTCTGTGGTTTAACCCACAGTGCCACCCGCATCCCTGCTACAAAGGAACATAATAACACAATAAAATTCAAAACAGAAACAACAGTACATTTATTCAAGACCCAATTAAAATGGTTTAGTTTAATCAATTCAACACAACTGATGAGCTGGGCCCGGTGGTACTAGCTTTTCAAAGTCTGATAGTCGTCTCCTCCTCCAGCGACCCACCCTTGCCTCGTAGCATCCCCCCAGGTCAAGGGGTCAATGCCACCCACCTGGGGAGCCCCTGCTCTGGTCCGAGTGCCCCCCGCATTCGGCACCGCCTGACACTTACGGAAAATATAAACGCAGAGAGATCGCCACCATCAGCAAAGGCAGTTTCGTGCGCACATTGATGGGTCCATATGAATAATGTATGCTAAAGCAACAGAATATTCAGGCTCCGAGTCCCAAGTTTGCATCATGTGCTGCTTGGAAATGAAGCGGCGATCCATCATTCCTACAGCACACTAAAAACCGCCTCTCCCTCACAGCAAGATGCTGTGGGCTGCCCTGGTGGGAAGGGTGGGTTGCGGTTACCCCCATTTTGCAGACGGCTAAAAGAAGGCAGAGACAGAGAGCGAGGGGTGGTCTTCAACAAAGTGCAAGGGGCAAAAGAAGATCAGAAGAGCAGCTGGATCAGGCCAAGGGAGGCCCATTGAGTGACAGAGACAGGTGACAAGGGGTCTCTTTTGTCCTGCTCTAGGGTAAAAACACGTCTCCGTAAGACCGGAGTTATCAATTCCATGAAACCTTGCGGAATGTCTCACCTGAATATTATGCTTCCTGAGACGGGGGCTTGCCTGCTTAAGGAAACAACAGCCCTCTTCTGAATTAAATCAACACATTAAAGAACATATCAGACTTGGGATTTGGGCTTCTGCTGTTTTGGTGACTTATGATCAGGGCCAGATTTAGGTTTGATGAGGCCCTAAGCTACAGAAGGTAATGGGGCCCTTTATATGTCCAGCTGTCCTTTGTCAACTACAAGTTGTCACTATTTTTTGTGTTGAATATATGCTATATGGTAATTTATGGACCTACTAGGCATCTCAAGCCATTTGCACATTACAAAATATGTATTTTATCAAAGTAATTGTTGAACTGAAATACAATTAAAAAGTATATTACCTGTAATAGTGAAATACAATTAAGAAGTATATTAATAGTGAAATAATTATTAAGCTCTAACTTAAAATGATTGGGGGCCCATTACTTACATCATAGGAGCCTGTTGTTGTTTAGTCATGTCCGCCTCTTTGTGACCCCCTGGACCAGAACACGCCAGGCCCTCCTGTCTTCCACTGCCTCCCTCACGCTGGTCTCTTCGAGAACACTGTCCCACCATCTCGTCCTCCGTTGTCCCCTTCTCCTTGTGTCCTCCATCTTTCCCAGCATCAGGGTCTTTTCCAAGGAGTCTTCTCTTCTCATGAGGTGGCCAAAGTCTTGGAGCCTCAGCTTCAGGATCTGTCCTTCCAGGGAGCCCTCAGGGCTGATTTCCTTCAGAATGGAGAGGTTTGATCTTCTTGCAGTCCATGGGACTCTCAAGAGTCTCCTCCAGCACCAGAATTCAAAACATAATTCATAATTCATAGGAGCCTACACAACACAAAATACTGTTGCTGCATGTAGGTTTTATTTTATTTGCTTTTTATCTTATATTTTGGAAATGGGTTTTTTCCCCTTTAATTTTTTATGGGCCCCCAAGAGAGTGGGGCCCTAAGCTATATTTGTTTAGCTTATACATAAATCTGGCACTGCTTATGATAGAATCTCTCTCGCACACACATGCCCGGGGCTGGGGCAGACCATAACTCAGAGGCAGAGGGCCTGCTAAAGACTCAGGTGGAGAAGGAGGCCTCCATCACTTGCACACAGGCAGCAGGCAAAGGGCATACTGACCCCTTGCTCTTTTCAGGTGGGATTCAATCACATCCAGGTAAACTCAGGTTGAGCAGTTAAAGTTGCCTTGCAGCCCTTAAGAACACAAGGAGAGCTTGGCTGCTGCTGGGTCAGGCCCAAGGAAGCCCCATCAAGTTCGGCATCTCATTCTCACCGTGGCCAAAGAACCTTAAGAATCCAGGACTCTGGATAGACTGCCTCTGGACCTGGAGGTTCCATAAGGAGAGCCTGGCTACTGGATCAGGCCCAAGGGGGGGCCTTCTAGTTCAGTGAAGGAACCAAATGTGATGTCCTCTCCCCTCCACACTGTTCATTGCCAACTCTCATTTAATGTCAACTTCTCTCCGCCCCAATGACACTACAAATGAACGTTATGGTCAGCGGTCCGGACATCTTTTGCTGCAGCCACAGAACAAGGTCTGTGGTTTTAAAAAGAAGCCATTTGAATCTTGGGGGATTTTTCTTCTCTTCTCTGTTCTGCACCCCCCCCCCCGACAACGTTTACATTAAAAATGCATGTGAAACATTGCCAGTCTATTAATACCAAGCCTTGTAAAAGCCTTTTATGCCCTTAATCTTGTGGTGTGACGGCGAGGCGCACAGATGATCTGAAAGATCCCCCCCGAGATCTATTTCCTGAGGAAGGGGGGGGCTCTGGATTCTGTCCTCTTTTTTAAAAAACAGAAGAGTTTATTTTTTAAAAAATAATATTTATTACATTTAAACATTACAAAAAAAGGAAAGGAATAAAAAGAAGAGAAAAGAAAACAATACAATACAATGTATAAACATTACACAACACAACAAACCAAACCAAACCAAACAAAAACAATTTAAAACACACATCATACCATTTCAATATCTTATCTTTCATTCACTTGTTTCAACGACCTCCTCACACTTCCCTTTTTGTATTCCACTTCTATTAATTGTTTCAGCAATTCCTTTCCATCTTCCTCTATTTTCTGTCATATAGTTATCTTAACATATTTTAACCTTATTTTCCCTTTCATACTCTAATAATCTATTTATACTTAATTCCTTATAACATTTCTGCTAAAGCCATATAACTTCATTCCAACATTTTTCTAACACTCATTAATTTTACAATATTTCAATAAATAGTCTTTAAACTTTTTCCAATCTTCTTCCACCGTCTCTTCTCCCTGGTCTCGGATTCTGCCAGTCATTTCCGCCAATTCCATATAGTCCATCAACCTGGTAATCTTCTGTCTGATGCTCTTAACTCTTTTCCAAGTCCCTTCTGCAAGTCTTCTTCGTATTTATACATGCACTTAACTTTGTCTTCTACTGATCTTATTTTTATTTTCCTTTGTTTGAGGCTGAAGAGTAGATCTCGGGGAAACTCCCACCTAGAGATGATTTTATTCCTTCTCAACAGGGCAACCAAATCTCCGTAGTTAAACCTAAGATCCAAAAGATATTTCGGGACGTCTTTCAAAATTTCCACTCTTGACTGTTGTTCTTCTAGGTTCTTCTGGTAGTTCCAACAGTCTCTTATTTTGTTCTTCTCTTTTTTCCCTCCTCTTCCAAGTCTGAAGGCCCTCACCATTTTAATCTCTTCTTGACCCAATTCCAGGTCCCAAAGATCAGCAAATTCCTGCGTGATGAAATCCATCAAACTCTCCTTCTCCAGTTCAGGTAGGGCTCTAATCCTCAAAATCTGATTTTCTTTAAATTCAGTCGTAGAAGGCATCAACTTATGGTCATCAAATTGCATCTGTAAGGCTGGGACTCTCTCTCTCTCCAACTGTGCTGCTTTAGGTTCAACGGCAACAACTTTCTCCCTAGCTTTCTCCGCAGTTTGCCATGTCAAAGTAGATTCCTGTATCAATTTCTGAATAGTTTCTATATTGATGTTCACTTTTTGTCCCAAGTTATCAATTTTGGTAGTTACCACATCCACCTTCTTGTTAAGCTGTTCCAGTGAGTTATTTATCTTACTTAATACGACCGCTAAGGCCTCTTCTGTCGACATTCTTAACCGATTCAAGGTCAGTCCCAGAATCTCACAGCTTTTTATCTTGCAGCTGGAAATTCCCCCAGCTCAGCTCTTGTAACAGTTTCAAAGGCTTCCTCTAGAGGGAAACAGTTTCTATTTGTATTAGTCCTTTTAAACACAGTTCAAACAATAAAGTTAGTTTCAATTTTCAGTTACTTTTACTCCTTTTTAAACGCAGACGGAGACAGTGGAAACAATGTATTCCTTATTTAACTAACTGTCAGTGAAAGTTCTAGTCACGGTCAATGAGCATTCCAAAAGACATCAGTCTTACTAGCAGTCCATTTCCAGGTTCGGAGCGGTAGTATTTTAACTTCCTTCACTCTCTCCTGCAGGCATATACAATCCAAAACTTCCCCCCTCTTCTCCTGCTTCCAAGGGGGATTTAATATTTTTTACTGATGGAAATTTAGTCCTTTACAGTAGGCTTTCCAAGACTTTAGCTTGCAGCCACTTTGCTTCAGTCTATTTACAAAAGGGGAAGGCGGACTTCCTGTCTTGAACCTCCCCGTTTCGGTGCCAAATTAAGACGTTTAAAAATCCAATTCTTCACTCTACTCATGGGTAGTTGCTTTAAGATCAAATTGTCCACAGGAAAAAGTAAGCGCTCTCTGGCAACAGCTATGCGGCTTCGCTCCGTGGAAAAAGCAGTCAATTCGAAGCACCGCGCCGCTCACCCCACGTCGCTCTGGATCCCCGAAACTGGGTTTCCCCGCGAGTAGGGAAGGCGCAAAAGGTGCCAGATGAATCCACGTTCACAGGCTTCACCCGCCTGTGATTTTTAGTGGGTCTCCGCCTTTGCCGTGGCGGCCAGACCCGGATTTCCACGAGGCAAATTCCTCCCGATCAGAGGAATTCCGCCATTACCGGAGGCGCCAACCCGGAAGTCTAAAAAAAAATGAAGAAGAGTTTAACTTGGGAGACATCGTTTGTGCTGTTTGCCTAGTGAAAAGGCACCACCTGGCAAAATATTCTTACACCAAATTAATTTGCAGGGCTTTGGATGAGGCGCAGGGCTTCTCCACCCCCCCCCACCTTCCTAATGCCGAAAGGTTGGTGGGGAAGGGGTTAGCAACATAACCCAACAGGCAAAAAAAGGGACAAAAGTCCAAAGCCCTAAGAAGCCCCCAGTAAAAAAAGGTAAAGGGACCCCTGACCATTAGGTCCAGTCATGGCCGACTCTGGGGTTGCGGCGCTCATCTCGCTTTACTGGCCGAGGGAGCCGGCATACAGCTTCCGGGTCATGTGGCCAGCATGACTAAGCTGCTTCTGGCGAACCAGAGCAGCGCACGGAAACGCTGTTTACCTTCCCGCCAGAGCGGTACCTATTTATCTACTTGCACTTTGCTGGCATCATTTCCACACTTGCCCCTGAAATAAAACCATCTTTGCCGTGACTTTTCTGCAGGAAAGCTGCTAGAGAAACGTGGTCCTTCCTCTCTCTTAACACTAGAACCTGAGGGTGTCTGAGGAGGCTGGACGTGGGAACATTCAGGACAGGCAAAAGGAAGTTCTTCACGCAGCACAAATTTAAACTATGGAACTCACATCTGCAGGAGCCACCAACCTGTGTGGCTTTTAAAGAGGACTGGACAAACCCACGGAGGGGGAGAGGCTATGAGTCTTGAAAGGTTATGTGTGTGTGTGTGTTTTAACATATCATTTTCAACAGTAATTAAACATACTTTTACATCTTATTCATTTTTTTTTGACTTCCATCAATCCTGTCTGAAAATTTTCCAATCTAATCTCTTAGTATGCATTTCTTATTTTCCCTATTACATTTCAAACTCATAACCAATATCTCTATCTTTTTCTACTTTGTAACACTTCGTATATTTCTCCTCACAAAACTTCTTGTAGTCCTACTGGCGTAATTTGTTGGTTACAGTTGCTCTTCAAATAGTTCATATATTTCTTCCAATCTTCTGTAAATCTCTGTTCCCGCAGGTTTCGAATCCTTCCTGTCATTTTGTCCAATTCTGCACAGGCCATTAATTTCGTCTGCCACCCTTCTTTTGTCTCGAAAGGTTCTTGAGAATCCCTCTGTGGATGGAAACTTGCCGCTTGATCTCAGGAAGTGCAAGTGTAAGAGCTGATCTCATCTCCGTCTCATGGCCGGCCACAGGGCGATGTGCGCAGGGGAACAGCGGGAGGAAAGAAGTGCAGCTTGCTCAGATCTCGAGTTCCTCCTTTCTTTCTCAAGTCACACTGAGAAGGTTTCCTGGCAGCACGGAAGGCAATAACTTAACATGGGAAAGGTCCCACCCACCCTGGCCCATGCAACTGCATCAGCTGATGGGAGAGGGAAATTGTTGTTGTTGAGTCATTTAGTGGTGTCCGCCTCTTCGTGACCCCCTGGACCAGAGCATGCCAGGCACTCCTGTCTTCCACTGCCTCCCTCATGCTGGTAGCTTTGAGAACATTGTCCAACCTTCTTGTCCTCTGTTATCCCCTTCTCCTTGCACCCTCCATCTTTCCCAACATCAGGGTCTTTTCCAGGGAGTCTTCTCATGAGGTGGCCAAAGTCTTGGAGCCTCAGCTTCAGGATCTGTCCTTCCAGTGAGCACTCAGGGCTGATTTCCTTCAGAATGGAGAGGTTGGATCTTCTTGCAGTCCATGGAACTCTCAAGAGTCTCCTCCAGCACCAGAATTCAAAAGCATCCATTCTTCGGTGATCTGCCTTCTTTATGGTCCAGCTCTCACTTCCATACATCACTACTGGGAAAACCAGAGCTTTTACTATACGGACCTTTGTTGGCAAGGTGATGTCTCTGCTAGCTTCCTCCAAACCCAGCTGGTGGATTTTGAGCAAGCAAATGGCAGCCAAAATGAAACTTGTACCCAAGCATTTGGGGGTCACATGTACCCTTGTCCAAAGACGGGGAATATCTGTGGCCCTCTGAATGTTGCCAGACTCCCAACTCCTACCATATTTGACCATCCTGAAGCTGCTGGGAGGTGGGAGTCCAACAGTATCAAAAGATTCATAGGTGTCCCAGCCCTACACATTCACTCAATCAAACCTTTATTGAATATCCCGCAAATAAATTGCATTTGACGCCTTATGGCATTTTAGTTCAGTACTGAATAATACTGCACCGAGGCCATGCCATGTTATTCTTGAAAGTTAACATGCAACAGCATTTGGCCACCTGGCTGTGTTTGACAGCTGGCATGCAACGGTATTTAGTATTTATTTATTCTACAATTATCTTTCCTTATTTCTTAACAGCATGTTTAGGCTGGTGTGAAATAGTATTTGGTATTTTGGACTATATTTATCTACAGCACTCATTTGCTGCCCAAACGCAATGTCCGCTTTGGATGCCAAGCAACAAAACATTAAAAATACAATAACTGCCATGGAACAATGGGAAACAGTAAATGCAGCCCTGCATGAAAAATTTAGCAGCAGGGAGTGGAGAACCATAGAAGATGCAAAGAGGTAGCTAAAAGCGTGGAACAGATCTGAGATCAGGTGGATTTAAAAGTCTCTCAGGAGGCTGGGCATCTTCACCTGGAGTCATAAAGCCGCTGGATCAGGCCCAAGAGGCCGTGGTCCTGGTGCTAATCTACTCAAGCACCCTGTCTTCACTCACAGCAGCCTTGATAACGACCAGCTCTTCAGGCCTGACACCAGCAACAATCAGAGCAGATACCAAGTGGTTTCAATGCAGACTCCAAAAACCAGGAAGCATTTCGGGTTCGGAAGGACTTGTTCCAGCCACTTTTGCAAAAGTTGGGTTTCTCTTGGGGACGCTGAGCTAGATGCACTCCCAGGGTCTGACTCGGTATATGGCTGCTTCCGACCACTCTGCCCCCAGCAGAGGACAAAGGGGCCGCCATCCGAAAGGACCAGCGTCTTCCCTAATTGTTTAGGGCTATTTTTGGTTGTTTTTTTTAAGATGGGGCGGCGGGAGGTGATGCCCGCTGCTGCCCTCCTTTCTCCCGGCCAGGCTGGGGCGGCTGCCCGTCTCCTGACCCCTCCAAAGAGCCCTTTCGTCTGCGGGGGTCGTTTGGCGAGACGCGCGCTCCGGAGCGTCACGTGTGAAAGGGGCTGGTTTCGGGTTCCTGCTTTGCCAAGCCTCGCGCATCAGCACAAAAAGCCAGCCCGCCAGCCTCCTCCTCTCCGCGGCTCCCCCCGCTGACATCACTCGGCGCGGAGGAGGGCAGAGCGGGAGGAGGGTGGGGTGACCCGGAGAGCCGCCCAGCGCCGAAGGAGAAGCCTCGCCGCCGCCGCCGCGCACAGACAGACAGACAGACAGACGCTCGCCCGCCGCCGCTGCCGCTGCGCCCGGCTGGAGAGGCGCGTCCCGTCCGGGGAGGGCAGGGGGACGAGGTCGCCGCCGCCGCCGCCGCTGCCCGCCGTGCCCAGGGGGACCCATCCTGCTCCGGCGCTTCCTGCCGCCGGTAAGTCCAGCGCCTCTCCTCCGGCTCAGCCAGGGAGAGATCCATCCGAAAGGGGCGCAGCCACTCCGTGCTCTCTGCACATGGCCAGAGGCTCGCCCGCGCCCGCCCGCTGGGGGGCTGATGGAGGGCTGGGGCGATGGGGAGTCGGGGGCGACGATGGGGACGCAGAGAGCCCCGTTTCCGGGGCGCGCCCAAGGCGGGGAGCCCCCTTCGCCCGCTGAGGGTGACTCAAACCCAGATCCCGGGCTGAATCATTGCCGCTTCCTCTTTGGACTGCTGCCCTGGCAGATTTCTGGACAGAGCTCAGCAGCCGTCGCCTGACTCGGACCAGAGAAGCTCAGGACTGTCCACACTGGCAGGCAGCAGCAGCAACAGCAGCAGCGGCTCTCCAGGCTCTAAGTTCAGGGAGATGTCGATGGAGACAAGGGGCGATTTGAACCCGGGACCTTATGCATGCAAAGCAGATGTTCTGCCCCGGACTCGGCGCCCACCCCCCCCACCCCCAGCTTCCTTTGCCCCCACCCTGCCGGCCGCATTTGCTCTCGGGGCTCCCAGGCCATCGCCAGCCCCCTCTCCCCTTCTGGCCCCCTCCCCCGTTAAAAAAGAAAGCCCAAAGTGAACCACATTGTGCAGGCAAAACTCTAAAAGTGCCAACCGCCTTGAGAGCCAGCCAGAGCCCAACGGGGCATTGTCCCTGCTGCCTAGTCTAACTCTTTAGCTCTTTCTCGGGCCCCCATTTTTATTTCCTCCCCCTGCAACTTAACTCTGCCCCTGGTCAGCCCGACTTGATGCCATCTGCCCAAGGAGCTCGAAATTGAGAGGAACCAGGCACAGGGCGGGGCTCCTCCCAGTTTGCCACTTCCTCCTCAAATCTAGGAAACATAGGTAGCGGCTTTCTAGTGAGTTGGGCCATTGGGTCCACCTGGCTCAGTGTTTCCTACACGGGCTGGCAGCCCTGGCTCGGCAGCCCTACCTGGCGATGCCAGCGGGGATTGAGCCTGGCGTGGTCTGCAAGCAGAGCAGGGGCTCTGCCAGGGAGCCACGGTAGACCTTCTCTACTCTAGAGAAGGCCCAAGAACAGCTGCGATTCCTGCAGTGCAGGGGGTTGGACTAGATGGTCCCCAGGGGTCCCTTCCAGCTCTACAGTTCTATGGCAGGCAAAGCAGAGCCCTGGAAGAAAACTTCGGGAAAACAGGAATGAGCCACCAGCACTCTCAGCTGCGTGCAGATATGAACCTGGGAGTTTCTGCTACCTAAACTCTGGTGATAAACGGCCAAGCAAAGTCCTTCTGTAAAGGGGACCAGCCTGGATATGGCTGTGGAGTGTGGGATGTGGGAGAGACCCGGGTTCAAATCCCCCGCACTTAGCCTAGCCTACCTCCTGGGGTTGTTGTGAGGATGGTGCTCTGGAGAAAGCACCTTGAGCTCCCTGGAGAACAGGCAGGATATAAATTCAGTCAGCAAATGGGGATGTCCACCCTGGTCGGCAGGAACAGCACCCAAACTCTTTCCCTCGGCTCTCCCTGCCCTAGCCAAGAGGGAACTAGAAGCAGATCAGATGGCCACCCCTCAGTCACTGGGTTCAGAGTATTCAAGGGACTAGTCCTCAAGCTGTTCATTCAGATCAAGCTTCAGTTCTTTCCCTGGCATGGTATTCCTTCCACCACTACCTCTCCCCCTCCCCACCTGATGTCCTCCTGAGCATCTCTTTGCCTTCTGAGGTACCAACTGAACATGAAAAAGCCTTTGTCTTTTTGGCATTCTGTTGTGGACAGCCCTGAGGTGGGACTGTTCTTTATCTATAACCAACTTTTCATTTATTTTATGGTCATTTTCTGTTTACGGGTGTGTGTGTGTGTGTGTGTGTGTGTGTGTGTCAGTGTCCTGGTGTCCTGCTGATTTGCAGATTTGTTGCCTCCTTTTTGATGCTTAGTTGATATTGATTGACAGGGACGGTGGATCCCGCTTTGCTGGAGTTTTGCTGTGGCGTTGCAAACGGTGTTTGGATACTTTTGCATCTCGGGGAGTTGGCCTTTTTGGGTCCTGCCAACCCCACAATTCTAGGATTCTGGGATGATACCTCGTGCCTCGGAGCGGGAGAGGCAGCCACCGAGATGCGCTCTCCACACAGACGGAATAAATAAATCATGTTGGGTAAATGCACCCTGCTCAAGCTGAAATGGGCTCCTCTAATAACACTCGGTCAGAAGCCAGGGCCTTGCAGGACCAGGCCAAAAGGTGCATTTAAGCCAGCATCTGCTCCTCAGGGATAGCTGGACAGGTGCTTCTGTGATGCTTTGCAATTTGGGCCACCTTGGGCTCATTTGGCAGGAGACTCCTGTCCGTGCTTGGAGAAAGTGGATGGGGAGAAGCTTTTCTCCCTCTCTCAAAATACACTGGTACCTCTGGTTATGGACTTAATGCGTTCCGGAGGTCCGTTCTTAACCTGAGGTACCACTTTAGCTAATGGAGCCTCCTGCTGCCTCCATGCGATTTCTTTTCTCATCCTGAAGTAAAGTTCTTAACCCCAGGTACTACTTCTGGGTTAGCGGAGTCCGTAACCCGAAGTGTTTGTAACCCGGGTTAAAAGGTAAAGGTAAAGGGACCCCTGACCATTAGGTTCAGTTGTGACCAACTCTGGGGTTGCAGCGCTCATCTCGCTTTACTGGCCAAGGGAGCCGGCGTACAGCTTCCGGGTCATGTGGCCAGCACGACTAAGCCGCTTCTGGCGAACCAGAGCAGCGCACGGAAACGCCCTTTACCTTCCCACCGGAGTGGTACCTATTTATCTACTTGCACTTTGACGTGCTTTTGAACTGCTAGGTTGGCAGGAGCAGGGACCGAGCAACAGGAGCTCACCCGTCGCAGGGATTCAAACCGCCGACCTTCTGATCGGCAAGTCCTAAGGCTCTGTGGTTTAACCCACAGCGCCACCCGCGTCCCTTGTAACCCAAAGTACCACTGTACTAAACTCAGGGACATCTGAGGAAGCTAAATGTTGGGAGATTCAGGAGAAACCAAAGCAAATCCGCCCTCCATGCTCTGTGCAGAGCTGAATTATGGCATTCACTCTCCCAGGAGGCAGTAGCGATGGCCCCCAGCTTGGAAAACTTGGAAAGAGGATTGTATCACTTCCCAGAGGAGGAGACCAGCCGTGGCTATGAGCCGCAAGGGTGGGTGCGCTCCTCCTTCCTCCAGCATCGTGCCTCTGAATAATACCAGTTGCTGGGATCACACAGCTGTTGTGCTCCTGTCCCAGGAACATCGGAAGCCGCCTTATCCTGAGTCAGACTGTTGGTCCATCTAGCCCAGTAATGTCTACACGGACTGGCAGTGGCCCTCCAGGATTCCAGGTCAGGGTCTCTCCCAGCCCTACCTGGAGGTGCCAAAGATTGTGCTGCTTCCAGGGTTCCCATGGGGAAATCTGGTTCTTCGCTGTGGGAACAGGATGCTGGGCTAGCTGTGCCCCCTTTGGGCCTGATCCTGTTGGGCTTCCCCCAGGGAATGTGGTTGGCCACTATAAGAATAGTGTGCTCAACTAGATGAGTCCCTTTTGTCCTGAACTGCAGCAGGGCTTTTCTTACATCTGTAGCATGAGGGTCAGTAGCTGATGTTGGTCTTCTCAGGCTCCAATGCCCATCCTTCCTGACCCATTAGCCAGGCTGGCCGTGGCTGATGGGAACTGGAGTCCAGCAACATACAGAATAGTGGACCACGTTAGCTACCCCTGTCGGACGTGAATCACTTCCAAGAACTGTGGCAGAGTCAGGATGGGGGTGGGATGTCCCCACAGAAAGGAGAAGGCCGCTTTAGCCATCATGGCTACAGGCAGCAGAGGATAAACACAAAGGATGTTAGCAGAGCAGGTGGGCTTGCAAAGGATTATCTCTTGGGTGGCTCACGCTGCCTCGCTCGCATCCCTTGAAGTCGTAAAAGTGTAAGGAGAGCCTGGCTGCTGGATCAGGCCCATAGCCCATCTCATCCAGCATCCTGTTCCCACAGTGGCCAACCAGGTGCCTGTGTGTGAAACCTGAAAGCAGGATTCGAACACAAGAGCAACTCTGCCTCCAGTGTTTTCCAGCAACTGGTATTCGGAAACATTGCTCCAAAACCTCCTCTCTGAATTGGCTCGCCCTCTTTTCATGCCATCCAGGTTGGTGACTGTCACTGCCTCCTGCGGTCCCGCTGCCCCACGTGGGTCATTCGCAGAGTCGGGCTGGTTTTGCCTCTTCCTCGCTCCACCGTGACTTTTGACTTTTTCAATGTCCGCGCTGCAACATCCACGTGGAAGCAGGGCTGCTCCAGCAAAGGGGCCCATTGTGTCCGCTGAGTCCAGATACCATCACGCTTCGGACAGCGGCGTTGGAGTCTTGCTAGACAATGGGCCCCTTCAGACAACCCAGTCCCACGAGAAGCTGCTGCTGCAGAGTCATTGCTGTGTGTGTTGTGGGGGGCGGGATCTGCTGTCATCTGGGTCCCCCAGAGAGGGCACACTTTGTCTTAGTTGCCGTCTGGGACCATCTTAATAAACTGACTTGCAAGTTATCACTGTGGGTCCCTCCCTCAGTCCTGCTGGTTTGTAGAAATCGCAAGGAGGGGAGACTAGTGTCGCTGTTAAACTCCAGTTCTGTTTTTGTGGACTTTCCCTTAAGGCAGCTGGTTGGCCCCTGGGAAAACTGGACTGGATGAGCCCCCTTTGTCCTGACCCAGCCGCCAGCCTTTTCTGATGTTCTTATATTGACTTCTGTTTGCAGGACGTAGTTTGGGCTTTATTGCTTTAGTGCTTAGTCTTTGTTTAGGTCTGGAGGTCATTTTTTGTGGGGGCTGCTGTTGTCACACCCTGTTGTGAGTTTGGTGTTCACCGCAGGGTGCTGAAATAGGTCGACCTTTGATCTGAGCCCACAGGCCTCCTTTTATGTTAGGGCTTTTGTTCAAAATGTTTCACACAATGCACCAAAATTCTCCAAAATGACATCTTTAGGCCAGTTCATTTTTACAACAACCTTGTCGGGGTGTGGCAAAGTGATCACCCCCATATTACAGAGAAGGACAAAAGCAGACAGAGGCAGGATTCAAAGAACAAGCATCCTGGTTCACAGCTCACACCTTTAACTGCCTTTCCCTCCCTCAAATAATTTGTGGTCTCCAAGCTTTCATTTGTGCTTTCCAAAATGCTGTCCTGCCCTTGTAAAGCCAAGTTGTTTCGGCTTCTTGCACACCCCTGACAACTTGGGGCGACCGCTCTCAGTCTCTTCTGCCTCTCTCTAATCTGCCCTTTGGGACTCTGCAGGCCACATGCGCCCCTCACTAGCCCCAAATATTTTTGTCTGGCTGGGATGTGTCCTTGGGCCCTGATCATGGATGGAGGATGCAGAGTGTGTACGAGGAAACTGTACAAGGGGGACAGTCACCTCCCTTGCCCCGCCCACATTTCCATCTGGCTCCACCCACCCCTGGCATGTGGCCCTCGGAAGATTGCCCAGAAGAGAATGTGGCCCTTGGGCTGGAGAAACCAAGAGGCATTCCAAACTGACCCTACTTGCGGCATGGGGACACTTCCCTTCTGATGTGCCAAGGCCAGGTCAAAGCCTCTCTGTCTCCTACCTGTGCTCTCCTCAGGTAGACTCACCTGGTCCCTTCACTGCACATTTCGAGGTGCAATCGATGGCCCTTTCAGTGTGTTTGCCAGAGGGGAGAGTCACTGGTTTTTGTTTCATTTTTATTATGTCATCATTTTGTAAGTTTATGCTCTTCCGCCGTGTGCTCTTCAGATGGGGATCGGAATATAAAGTTAATAAATAAATGAATATCTCCTTTCCTCACCTCCGTTCCTTCATTCGAAAGTTACTGCTTTCAGGTTAAAGGGGGAGGGGAAAGGCAGCCTTAAGATCTCTCCCCTTGATTGACAGCAGCCAACTCAGAACACCACTGATAGCAGGCAAATAAGAGATTGGCTTATATATATTTTCCCCCCTGTGTGCGTCATTCGGCAATTGCCCTTCCCCCCTCGGTTGAATTTTATCCACATCCTTCTTACTTCTGAAACCCTTTTCTCTGCCTGCCTTGCTTTGGACTCGCGTGGTTTCTGCATCTCATGACAAGGGCTGTCATCCTCTCTGTGGTGATTCAGCTGCCTCGCCTTCCGTCAGATCCTTCATGGTTGTGCTGGGAGGCACAGGTGGCCCTGTCTATGGCCTGCTCTCCAAAGTGGGAACATCCTTGATCCTTCACGTTCAGCCTCTTCCCTTTCCACACACCCCCAGGCAGTTTTGTGCCTATTAAAAGGCTCCCAGTTCATCTGACAGCTTCCAGTCGTCTTTCATCCTTCCTTCCTTCCTTCGGGTTCCGATAGTGGACAGAAAGTTTTCGCCTCCGCTTGGCTTTCGGAAGAGCTCGTTCCAAGACCCCCAGGGCCACTTCTGCAAGCGAACTCCGCTGCGCAGATAACTCAAATGCACTAAAGCCCTCCCTCAGTTCTGAAGTTCATAGAATCATAGAATGGTAGAGTTAGAAGGGGACCCCAGGGGTCATCTAGTCCAACCCCCACAGTGCAAGAATTGCAACCAGAACATCCATGACAAATGGCCACCCAACCGCTCGTAAAACCCTCCAGTGAAGGAGGGTCCTCCACTTTCCGAGGCAATCCTTTAAATAAGCTTGTTTTCTGTTGCTGCAGGGACCTGAACCAGTGGGTTCGAATTGTAAGAAAAGAGATTCCAACTAAACATTATTAGGAAGAACTTTGTGACAGTAAGGACAACCTTGGAAGGTGGAGGGCTCTCCTTTTTTGGAGGTTTCTAAGCAGAGGTTGGATGGCCATCAGTCATGGATGCTTGAGCTGAGATTCCTGCTCTGCGGGGGTTGGACTAGATGACCCTTGGGGAACCCCTTCCAGTTCTACAATTATATACTTCTGAGTTGTGGTTTATATGCTGCAGTGTGGATCAGCTTCATTGGCAAGGAAGAAGGCTGAGGGGCAGCTCTGTGTGTGTGTCTCCCTTTGGATCAGACCCCCATCAAAAAGACATCATCGCAGTTAATAAACGTGCTTGCAGAATCCTAAAAAATATTCCAGTGCATTTTGCGAGATGCAACTTTACAAAATGTGCATTGTCTCCCCCCCCCGCCCCCTTTAACTGTTAAGGCACTTGCATCATCTTGACAAAATACTAAACTAGAATTCCTTACTTACTTCTGACCTAATCCGTTCCCCAGATTTTTGACTGGGTGCACAATTCTGATGTTTCCCTCTCCTGTTTCCACTAATATTCCAGGACAGGAGTCAGTAATTCTGGGAAGAAAAACTTGGCAAAAATAAGCCAGTGTGTTTTGCTACAGGAGAAAAAGGATAACCTGGGTGGCAGGGAGAGCAGAATACCTGTGGGATTAGAAATGTCGGAGGATGAGAAGGCGTTAGCGCCCACGAAACCTCCTCTTGCCTGGCAGAACCAGGACAAAATATTGCAAAAATGAGAGGGAGGCCCTGCAGCTCAAAGCTAGCTCAGAAGGTCAGCTGGAGGCTGGAGCCGTCTTGGGCCAAAGCGTTGCCCTTCCTGGGACGCTGCCTCTTGGCTGACAGGCTGCACATCAGAGCTGGGGGGTTTTCTCTTCCTTTTAATGGGAGTGTGCCAGATTGTTTGATCTCAGCTCACCCATTTAAAAGTCAGCTGCTTATCTAAGTCCAGTTAATAATGCTGAGCCTGACTTTATATGCATCTCAAAGCCCCTGGTATATATACATTATAATGACAAGCTGGAGGAGACTCTTGAGAGTCCCATGGACTGCAAGAAGAACAAACCTGTCCATTCTGAAGGAAATCAGCCCTGAGTGCTCACTGGAAGGACAGATCCTGAAGCTGAGGCTCCAAGACTTTGGCCACCTCATGAGAAGAGAAGACTCCCTGGAAAAGACCCTGATGTTGGGAAAGATGGAGGGCACAAGGAGAAGGGGACGACAGAGGACGAGATGGTGGGACAGTGTTCTCAAAGCTACTAACATGAGGGAGGCAGTGGAAGACAGGAGTGCCTGGCGTGCTCTGGTCCAGGGGGCACGAAGAGGCGGACACCACTAAATGACTAAACAACAACAATGACAAGCTAAGCTAGGCCTCCTTCAGAGGAGGAGGAGGAGGGAGGGAGCCATCATAGCTCAATGGGGAGAGCATGAAGAAGATTCCAAGTCCAGTTCTTGAAAGCTTCTCCAGATAGGGCCGAGGGTGGGTCTCCTGAAACGCCGGCGAGCCTCTGCCCATCTACGAAGACAAAATTGAGCTAAATGGGCTCAGGGGTCCTGTCTGGTACAGGGAAGGTCCCTCTGTTCCTGTTGAATTAGCCCTTTCTTCAGAACCAAGAGGACTACAATCTTAGTTTGTTTTTAAAGGGACCAGCTGTAACCTCAGCAGCTTTGCATGCAGAACACCACACGCTCAATCCCCAGCCTCTCCAGGCCTGAAACTCTGGCAAACTGCTGCCAGTCAGTGTTGCCATTACTAAGCTAGATTGAGTAGTGGGTCCGACTCCTTATAAGGCAGCTTCCTAGGTTCCCATTTATGCTTCAGATCTGAGCGTGAGGCTTGCTGTCCCGTTTAGTGTGGCGAAGGTGGTTCTTTGCACATCTGGAAGACGACAGTGTCACCTCCCATCACCCGCTTGAAGGTGCTTTTTACAGCTCAGGGGAAAGGGCAGGCATCTGTAGACTGCAGCATCCTGAATTAAGGGAGGGAGGGATTCCCATTGCAGCCAAAGGATTGTTTGAGGCCACCACGAAAGAGCTGATCTTCAGCTTGAAACCAGGACTTGCTCTTTAACCATGCTGCTCCTCCAGCTGCCAATGCCATCCATGTAACCTGTGTGAATATCAAGCGTGGGTTGTGTCCAGGAACCTGGGAGGATTTCTTTCACGTGTGGGCATGTTTTCATCTTTAAATAAACAGCCCAGGCAAGTTTCTAGCTCTTATGGCCATCAAGATTAGCCTGGCTGTCTCAGTGGAAATATGGGGAGGCTGAGGTGGACTTTCCAGTGGTCAAAGTGTGGTTGTGTCTTCCTGCCCGGCATCTATTTCCTGCCCTCTTCCCCCACCGCACCCCTCTTTCTCTCTCACACTTGATCCTGAACCCATAAGTCGTGCAAAAGGAGCAAATCTGTGCAATGTTCTTGAACAGTTGCAGAATCTGGTTTCGGTTCAGTTTCATTTTCTTGTTGTCGGGTGGGTTTCGAAGGAAGATCGCCCCTTTTGTGAGCCTGGAAATCGCAGCAGCCCTGCTTGGAACCTGTTCAGTTGCAAGCCCGTCTCTCCTCACCAGTCTTCTCTCCCCCCACTTCCATGTTCTCCTCTCTGTTCCCTTCGAGCGAGTGTCACCCCTCGTCAGAGGCCCTTTGCATCCAGGTGCCTGTTCTGCCCTCCCAATAGTCCCCGCGGAGCTGTCTCCCTGACTCCTTCCTTCCACATCTGTTTGCTCACCTCCCTGGCTCCCAGACCCAGCTGTCCCAGAACCTTAGCAGAGCTGCCTGTCATTCTAGGGGCTGAGTTCATTTCGCCAAACAGTGACTGGCGGCTCGGGCAGGGGCTGCTTGCCGTCGCCCCAGCCTCCCGCTGCAACCGTCTTTCCCTGGAGTGTTGCATGGATTTTAATCTACCCCCAAAGAGATCCCTTATCATGTTTTATTTAAAACATGGAAACTGGTGTCTGCCTCTCAGGCCAGGCCAGCATCCTGTTCTCACAGTGGCCATGGGAAGGCGGTGAGCAGGACCTGAGCATGAGAACATTCTCCCTTCCTGCAGTTTCCAGCAACTTATGCAGAAGCATTGCAGCCATCAGTAGTCTCAACCGGCCCCATATCCTTTCCTTCAGGCACCCTCTCCAGGATTTCTTGTATTTTATAAACCATTTGCTCTGCACAGCAGATTAGCCGACAGATGCCAGGGAAAGAATCTTGCACATGTCAGAGCATCTCCAAGAGCATCAGACCTTCCTCCTTCAACAGCACTTGCCTCGCGCTCAAGAGCCATTTGATATAAAGGCAGCCACCTGGTTTCATCTGTTGTCATCAGCAGGAGGCTGTGTGAATAAAAGCAAAATGGGCTTGCTCATCCTTGATTGGGTCTCCCAGAGAGTGGTTTTGCTTTGTTTTGTTTTTTTAGATCTTCCCTTTGCTCTTCAAATACTTGTTTTTGGAGATTTTCAGGCTCAGAAACTATAGGAAGAATCCAGAGCTTAATCCTCTTCATTTAAATGAGATTAAAAAAATATATATGTCAGAACTGCCACACATAACAGAATGAGAATGCATAGAAGTGCAAGAAGGCTCCCTTACCCAATTCTTCCTTCTTTTTCCAGTTCAACAACAGAGTCCAACTTAAAATGCACGTCTCTCACCCAGAAAGTGTGGTGTAGTTCAGCCTTGAGGCCGATGGTTAAGTTGGTAAGCAACTTGTGAGAACATAAGACTCAAGGAAGAGCCTGCTGGGTCAGCTGCCCAAGGGGACCCATTTAGTCCAGCCTCTGGTTCTTACAGGGATGCAGGTGGCACTGTGGGTTAAGCTGCAGAATCTAGGACTTGCCGATCAGAAGGTCGGTGGTTCAAATCCCCACGACGGGGTGAGCTCCCGTTGCTTGGTCCCTGCTCCTGCCAATCTAGCACTTCGAAAGCACGTCAAAGTGTAAGTAGATAAATAGGTACCACTCCGGAGGGAAGGTAAACAGCACTTCCGTGCGCTGCTCTGGTTCGCCAGAAGTGGCTCAGTCCTGCTGGCCACATGACCCGGAAGCTGCACGCCGGCTCCCTCGGCCAGTAAAGCAACCCCAGAGTCGGCCACGACTGGACCTCATGGTCAGGGGTCCCTTGACCCTTTACCTGTTCTTACAGTGACCAGCCAGATGCCCCAATGGGAAACCCACAAGCAGGATCCGAGTGCAATTGCAGCCCTTTCCTGTGCTTTGGTTTCCAGCAACCGGCATTCAGAACCATTGCTGCCTCCAACCATGAAGACAGAACCAAGTCATCACAGGCAGGCAGTCGCCATTGCTAGTCTTGTCCTCCACGATAAATTCCTTTCCTTTCCAATTCAGTGTTATTCATTTCCATGAGTGTTGCTTCAGCCCACTCTGGAGAAACTCCTGTGCTGATCTTTGTGATGTTTAGAATCAAAGAGGAAGCCAAGCTTTACCGGGGAGGGCAGGCGGCTGGGGGCCATACTTTTCTGGTTTTTCGTTCCTCATACACAGGCTGACTTTTGGTGGAATAGCCTTGGAGGAAAGCGCTGAGAGTTAAGAGTCCACTGATGCTCAGCTCAAAAGTGCAACCAAAAGCATTTCTTTCCAGGACAGAGTAGCAGGAAGTCAAGTTGTATTTTTATATTCTGTTGGAAGCTGCCCAGAGTGGCTGGGGCAACCCGTTCAGATGGGGGGGAATAATAAGAATAAAGTTGCAGGTTGCATTGTGCCTTGGCATTCTGTCCATGTTGCCACAGGCAGCTCCATGTTCTGGGTGTTATGCTTTTGAGCTCACCACCCTCTTGGCAACTTTGAACAGTATTTGGGGCAGGGACCCTGCTCAGTGTGCATGGGATGCAGAAGGCCAGGGAGCCTCTCTGGTCTGGCCGGGTGTGATTTTTGCAGGCCTGGCAGGTGCTTTGCAGAGCCACTGCTACTCTGAGGAGACACTGGTGAACTACAGGAAGGATCAGGCAGATTCCTACGTCCTCACAAGAAGGCAGTTGCTGCGGGATTTTTTAATATTGTGCCATCAATGTACATATGGCACTTTGTGCAACAGGGCAGCTCTCTGCCTTGACGGACTTGGACTCTAGCAGGTGGCGGGAAATGCCTTTGGCAGCCTGGGGGCTGGATGCCAGGGGTGGGGCCGGGAGCGAAAGTGCTCGGAGCAAGACATCTCAATTTACTTCTGCATCCCTCCGTAATGCCAGAAGCACAATCTGAGCTCAAGGACACATGGCAGCTAGGCAGAAACACTCCAGAAGAATCCACAGCAGAACCAGAGAGGGGTGTGAGTCCTGGAAGACCTTCCCACTTGGCCTGGGAGGGTGGGACCTGGACGGACTCCATCTACAAAAGCTGAGGCTGCTGAACAGTATTGTTTTTTTTTTGTTGTTGTTCCTGTTGATATTATTTTTTTGTATCTTTATATTAGATGTTGTTGTGAATTATATGGAAATCGTTTCAGTTTTGTTGTGCCCTTTTTGATGCTTCACCTGTAGTCCATGACTACTTTTTATCTTTGTAATTATGTTTCTTTTACGTTGTAAGCCACCTTGAGCATGCTTTTAACCATAGTAAGGCTGCATATAGATAAAGTTATGCATGTGTAGTCTGGGTAGAGCTGAAAGGGCCAGGCAGAAAGGTCTCGAGGGCCACATTTGGGCCCAAGGCCTGAGGCTTCTCCACTCCTGCACTACACAATCAAGGCAGATTGAATTATTGCACGCACTTGGGTTTTGTTGCAGAAGGCTTTGTGGAAAAGGGGTTTGAGGGAAGTGGCAGAGGTGATGTCACACAGATGCTCTTCTGGACAGGTCCAGACATATTGGGGGGAGCAGAGGGGAACCAAGGAGAAGTGTGCAAGTTTTACATGTTGCATTCAAGGAACTTGCAACCCAGCAGGTTGTAGCCTGCTTTCAAGGCAGCCTCATCACCCCCTAAAAGCTTGCAGAAAACCCCAAGGGCAGAGGCTGACAGAAAAACCGGTTGATCTCCAGGTTGAAGCTGACCAGCAAGGATGCCTGACTTCCACTTGTTTAATAAGAGTAGCGACAAAATAATCATTTTCTCCCCACACCTGCAAATTATACTGCTGAAATGAAGAACGCTTGAGGGGTAACCAGGAGTGGTTTGGGGTTTTTTAAGGATTGTGAGTTCCATTTGTCTTCTTGTGCTCAAAACAAATTTCTGGGCTTCATTTGGGATTGTTGTTGTTGTTTTTAAGCATGCACAGTATGTCTTTTGCACCTGGCTCGGGTTGGTGGATCCTGAGATTCTCCTGAAAACCACAAATCAGATTCTACGAGCCTGCAGCTGCCCTAGGGAACCCAGAATTGCCATTTTGAGTCGTGGCCCAGCTATCTTGCTTGCATCCCTCATTCCTGAGCGCGCGCGCGCGCGCACACACACACACACACACTTTCCCACTCCTCCCCCAGCAACATCCCCCTCCCTCAGTAGCCAGGGTGGAAAACAGCTGGACCATTCAGCATATCTTCTGAATTGCGTCTGTCTCTGGGTGTCAGCACCATCAGCCAGCCGCTTGCCATTGTCTCGGGATTTGGGTGCTGGGGCGAGCTGGACAAAAGGGCTATTGTTTGGGCACTTACACTGGTATCCCCCTGTCCTGCCTCGCCTTTGTTCCATCCCTGAATATTCCTCTCTCTCTCTCTCTCTCTCTCTCTCTCTCTTTTGCACACACCCCAGTGGCTTCACAGCAGCCAACCGGACATTCCATTGCATTTCCAGAGGTGGGGAGTGGAGAGGAGGGGGGGTTGCGAGAGGACAGAAGGAAACTGCCAGGCCCAGGGTGCAGGAGACGGGCTTGCGGCTGCAAAAGCAAGGAGAGTGAAAGGTGCAAAAGCTAAAAGTAGAAAAATAAATAAATAAAGGCAGGTAAAAGGAACTGTGGAAGGAATAAAGGCGAGCTCCCCCCCCCCCCCCGGGAAGAAAAGACTCAAGTGCATAAAAAAACCCTGATGCGATTCCCATCTGTGTAAAGGAAATGTGAACTTGCTTTTCCTTTCCCTTTGCAGAATGCTGGGATCTCTCTGCTCTGGGGTTGGGCTGAAATGCTCCACATCTGTTGGGAAAGGAATTCTGAGCAGGGAGTTTTGTGTGTGTGTGTGTGCAAATGAAGCATTCTCTCTCTCTCTCTCTCTCTCTCTCTGGGAAGGAGCCCATCTTTTAACAGCCCAGCTGTGCAGAACTGAAAGATGCCTGCCGCCTGGCGCCAAGCCAGCCCCAGAAAGCGGAAGCGTGGCTCTCGGTGCGCCCAGCTTCCCATCAGATCGCTTTGCTCGGCTGTGTCTGGGGGAACCGACTTCGCGGAGGAGGGGGTTTGGTCTGTTTTATTTTTAAGAGTCCGAGAACAGGATGGGCAAAAAGGAATGCCTCTCTGTTGAAACTTAGGGCTTGCCGCAAGCATACATTCAGAGCGTGTTGGACTGGAGTGGGGCATATACAACCCCTTCTCTCTCACCTGCCTAAATTCTGCTACATGCAGCTCTGATGCTGCACACCTTTTAAAATGTTCCTGCCTTGCATATTTTTATTTTAGTATTTCATGCATTTCTATCCCAACTTTTTCTTTCTCAAAGATGCTCGAGGTGGCATATACGGCTTGTCTCGCCTCCTGAATAAATCACCCACAACACAACCCTGGGAGGCAGGTTAGGCTGGGAGGCAGGCACTGGTCCAAAGGCACCCAGTGAACTTCATGGTTGAGCAGAGATTCGAACCCTGCTCTCTCAAGTTGTAGTCCGAAACTCTCACCGCTACACCCCACTGGCTCTCTGATGGCACTGATTCCACGAGAATTACAGGGCAGTATTAACATATTGAGGGACGCGGGTGGCGCTGTGGGTTAAACCACTGAGCCTAGGGCTTGCCAATCAGAAGGTTGGCAGTTCGAATCCCCGTGACAGGGTGAGCTCCCGTTGCTCGGTCCCTGCTCCTGCCAACCTAGCAGTTCAAAAGCACTTCAAAGTGCAAGTAGATAAATAGGTACCGCTCCAGCGGGAAGGTAAACGGCGTTTCCGTGCGCTGCTCTGGTTCGCCGGAAGCGGCTTAGTCCGGAAGCTGTGCGCCGGCTCCCTCGGCCAGTAAAGTGAGAGGAGCGCTGCAACCCCAGAGTCAGCCACGACTGGACCTCATGGTCAGGGGTCCCTTTACCCTTTATTAACATATTGCAGTTATAATCCTGTTTATGAGAGATCTCAACTCTTTCCTCAGTTCCTGTACGGGGTGAAGAGGGGTGTTTGTGTGGGTGTCTTACAACATAGATCAGGACAAGCTAAATGGGAGGGGGAGAGAGAAAAGGCCTGGTATCTGAATGCCCTGTGCCCCTCCACCTGGTAAGCCCCCCCCCGAACTGCCCAAGCCCCACCCCCCTCAAGCCCCAGAGCCAGCCCCTGCCTGTTTTGCAAACAAGGATTCTGCGAGGAGAATGCAGCGGGCCGGATCCACGGTGGCTCAGTATCCTTTCAACTACATAGCATTTCCCAAGTTTCTAATTTTAATGACGGGCGGAGGAGAGGAAGTGTGAATCTTATTAAGGAAAAATAATGGGTTAGCTAGGAATGGGGTGAGGCCAAAGAAAGCTCAGGCTGGTTTTGCAGAGAGGTGAAAGTTCTGGTTGCTGGCTGGAGATCTGGGCAACAGTCGAAGATTCTGGGGGCCTGCCTGCTTGCACTCGGGGGCCGCCTCTGTCTTGAATCAAACTCTGGCAGTCCCATCTGTTGTTCCTGGAGTTGCTTTCTCCTCCCTTCCAGGAGGTTTTCAGAGATTACAAGGAAGTCTTTCTTCACGCAGCACAGAGTTAACCGATGGAACTCACTGTTGCAGGAGGCCCCGAACTTAGATGGCTGTGAAATAGAACTGGGCATCTGGTTGGCCACTGTGAGAACAGGAGGCTGGACTAGATGGGCCCCCTTTGGCCTGACCCAGCAGACTCTTCTTATCTTCTTACGATGATGAATTTGGACGAGGGGAATCCAGCTGCAGTGCCTCCTTCTGGTTTCTCTTGGCCAGGCCTACCTCACAGGGCCGTTGTGAGCGTAAACAGCACTCACAAAGCAGAAAACAGCAGAGATAAGGAATGGGCCAAAACTCAAGGCACACAGAGACCGCCACGGGGAAAGTTGCCAGAATCAGAGTGTGCCAGACACTTCACCCTGGTGCCTAATAGGATACGGCACAGAACTGGGCACATTTGTGGAAATGAGCTGTGGATGAGAAACAGGCGCTTTGGGGCAGCAAGGGGTCTGCGTTGCTATTGGCATGGCCTGCCTCCTGCCCCAGATTTCCTCAGAGGCAAGATGCAAACAAGCCTAGCTAATCCCAGGGGTTTCAAAATGTCATGAAAACGAAGCCTCGGAAATTTATTAGAGTGCTTGAGAGCTGCGAGATTAAACACACAAACAAAGCTGGCCTCCCGCCTCCTGTTCTTAATGGGGTTTTTTTAAAGGGGGGTCTCAACCTACACCCCCCTCTCTGTTCTTTTCCCACCTGACACCTGTGGGTAGCAATGGAGAGGGAGAGAGAGAGAACAAGGGAACTGGACAAAGACAGGATGAGGCCTGAGGGAGGGAGGAAGGAAACTGGGGAGGGGACAAGACCCAAAGCTGTCTCCTTGTGCTGCAAGCGGGTTTCCTGAATCCCAGTTCCTGCAGTGACATCCTGGGGTAGTTTGTGGGGTGGGGGGCTGCACCGCACCCCAGCCTGTGAAGGAAGCACCCTCCTCTCCTGGCTTCTGCCTCTCTCTCCCTCTCGCCTACTTGCTGCTGTCACAAACATCTTACATGAGGAGTCTAGTCCAAATGGGTCATCTTGTTGCGGAGTGACTGGCAGCTCTCATGGTAACATGCTAAGCAGGCTGACGGACTGAGGAGCGGACAGGAGGAAGGCTCTTTTTGAGACGGCATCTTTGAGGGATAGGGAAATACGAAAGGTTCCTTGGGAGGAGTAGATATCAGCTCCGTCTGGCTTAGTTTCGCATAGCCAGTGCAGTCCCCTCTCATTTAGGTTTCATAAAATGTGTATACACTGCTTGATTGTAACAAACAAACAAACAAACAAAAACCAAACTCAAAGCAGTTTACTAACAGAATAAAACAAGAAAATTATCGGTAAAAACAACTATTAACCATTTTTATATAAAAAACTAGAAACAGATTAAAACACACATCGGCATTCTATATTTTTCTATATTCTATATTATATTTTGGGGAGCGGGGATAAAATGTTATGTTGAAATTACTAATAAAAAAAAACTTTAAAAAATGCCCCAAAACACACCGGCATTCCTAAGGCTTGTCTAAACAAAAATGTTTCTAACAGGCACCAGAAAGAGTCAGTAGGCAGGGAGTTCCAAAGTGTAGGTGCGGCTGCACTAAAAAATTGGTATCTTACCAATGCAGTTCTGGTTCCACAAATCAAAGCGGTTGAGTGGGCGCATTTGGAGTAAGGTGATCTGGCCGGTTAACTGGTCCCAAGTTATGGGCTTTATAAACTAATAGTGACATGTTGAATGTCTACAACAGGGGTCGCCAACCTAAGGCCCATGGGCCACAAGCGGCCCATGGGGGTCGTTTAACTGGCCCATGGACCCCCACCACCCACTCAGGGACCCCCGCTGCCCACTCGGTTGGCTCCCGTGCGCTGCACTAAACCGGCACAGAGGAGAGTGAGGACCGCCGTCCGTGACACTGGCCAGCTTTCCACTGGCTGCAGGAAGCTCCTGCAACCAATAGGAAGCTGTGTACACCTCCTCCGCGAAATAGTGTTTGCTCATGCATGCGTGTGTGAACACACACTCCAGCCCACTGCGGCGTCTGCGGGACCATGAACCGGCCCAAGCCACAAAAACTTTGCCAACCCCTGGTCTAGAAGATGGTGGTGGTAATTACTATTATTATTATTATTATTATTATTATTAAGCCTTCATTCCCTACCCTTACTGTCAGCATCCCTTGGAAGTGATAACACAGCATTTAAACATTCTTGAGTTGGATTAAACCACCCCTGGCTTCAGGAAAATGCATGGCAAAATCAATTTGTTAGTCCTCAAGACTTGTAGCTTCCTCAGTGGTAAATGACGCTTTTTGTTCCGTAGCCTGGTTTGTGATTTTCTTTGCTTTCAGTCCGGCTTGTGCCTCAGTGACCACGTGCGGACGCCTGGCCGCTTAGGAAAGAGGGCGATCTTGTTAGGCACCCTCAGAGCCCTGGCAAGCCCATAGCAGCCAAGGGGTTAGGAAAATTGACCACTCCGCACTTTGACAGATAGAGAGGCCACTGTTTGGGGGAAAGACCGGAGGGGGGGTTGCCGATTGTAATGGGGAAGGGTGTCAGGCAGAGGGGTCAAAGGCCGGCTTGTTTAACAGTCATATTGTGTCTCAGATTAAATTACTGCTTCATGGAGAAAGGTCAGAGGTCTTCGCCCTCCAGATAAGGCCAAGGGGAGACCCCTGCCCCAGAGACGAAGGCCAAGGCCTCAGCTACAGGGGTGGGCCAAGGACGGAAAGAGGGTTTCTTAGCTTTATGGTGGAAGTTTTTTTGAACTATGATACAGGGGAGCTGTTCTCCCTTAGGTGCCCTTGCTGCAAGAGAGCCAAAATTTGCCCCTTTGACCGGGTGTGCTGTCACTGCAACCGGACTAGAGAAACAGAACTATAGAGTTGGAAGGGGCACAAAGAGTCATCTAGTCCGACCTTCTGCAATGCGCATGATGCTCTGCCTTGCCATCCTCAGCAGAAAAAGTGGGTGGGGTGGGGTGGGTTGGTGTCTACCATAACAGACCAGTTGTTGTTGTTGTTGAGTCTTTTAGTCGTATCCGACTCTTCGTGACCCCCTGGACCAGAGCCCGCCAGGCCCTCCTGTCTTCCACTGCCTCCCTCATGTTTGTAGCTTCAAGAACACTGTCCCACCACCTCGTCCCCTGTCGTCCCCTTCTCCTTGTGCCCTCAATCTTTCCCAACATCAGGGTCTTTCCCAGGGAGGCTTCTCTTCTCATGAGGTGGCCAAAGTCTTGGAGCCTCAGCTTCAGGATCTGTCCTTCCAGGGAGCACTCAGGGCTGATTTCCTTAAGAATGGAGACGCTTGATCTTCTTGCAGTCCATGGGACTCTCAAGAGTCTCCTCCAGCACCAGAATTCAAAAGCATCCATTCTTCGGCGATCAGCCTTCTTTATGGTCCAGCTCTCACTTCCATACATCACTATTGGGAAAACCATAGCTTTTACTATACGGAACTTTGTTGGCAAGGTGATGTCTCTGCTTTTTAAGATGCTGTCTAGGTTTGTGATTGCTTTTCTCCCAAGAAGCAGGCGTCTTTTAATTTCATCTGCAGTGATCATGGAGCCCAAGAAAGTAAAATCTCTCACTGCCTCCATTTCTTCCCCTTCTATTTGCCAGGAGGTGATGGGACTAGTGGCCATGATCTTAGTTAGCAGTGATCAGTAGAGATGTTTAATTGCTTCTGCCCTGCTGGATCTATGATCTTGTGACTATCCAATGAGGCTGAATGCTGGGAGATTTGGGAGAAAAGAAAGTGATTTTTTTCCCCACGCAGAACATAGTTAAACTATTAAACTCTCTCCCACAGGAAGCCTTGAATAGCCACCAATCTGGGCGGCTTTAAGAGAGGGTTAGGCAAATTCATGGAGAATGCAGGGCCCTTCCTGTTGTGGCTCCCTGCTTGCGCAATGCTCCCCCCAGGAGCATTACATATATTTAGGTGCAAAAACATTCCTCTTCTTCCAGGCCTTTGGCTAATTAAACAAACAATGGCCTTTTAAACTGTGGGGGTATGGTTTTTGTTTGGTATCATGGCATGTTTGTGTTTTAATATTATAAAACTGTGATTTTCGGATGAAGGGCAGTATAGAAATTAAAAAACAACAACAACAACAATAATAAAAAGTAATAGCAATAGCCACGATGCCTGCACATTGCAAGCAGCATTGCCTCTGAATACAGTTGCTGGAGGGGAGAATGGCCATTGTGCCTTAATTCTGCCTGCTGGTTTCTCTTTAGGACACCTGAGTGACCAGTCTGAGAAGAGGACGCTGGGCTGGACGGGCTGACCCAGCAGTCTCTTCTTATGTTCTTGACTTTTGGCATTTTAAAACTGCTTCCACACCCATCCTGCAGTCAGTGGGAGAAATAAAGATGGGGAACATCTGTCGCCTTCCAGATGTTGGCTCCCGATCTCCACCAGTAGGTCCAGTGCTCAGAGATGATGATGATGATGATGGGAGTTGTGATCCGAAAATGTCCCTGACTCCTCAGGACTTCAGATTTAATTGGAAAGGAGATGTGCTTTGAGTTGAGAGACGAAAGGGAGAGAAGGAAAGGCAAAGCAGAAGTGAGAGTCGTAACCATGTCAAGCTTAGCTGTTGCCATGGTGATTTCTCTTGCTCCTATAAACTCACGCTGTATCACTTTCCTTCCCCTCCTCCCCATCCTGGCTGCACTGCTCCTTATCCCACCCCACCCCGTCTCCAGTTTATGCACACTCTTAATTTCTGGCCTTGCATCCCCCATCCTTTACTAGTACCAGTTGCTGGAAACTGAACAGGAGGGGAGAGTTGCTCTTGTGCCCGAATCCTGCTTGTGTTCCCCACAGGCATCTGGTTGGCCCCTGTGGGAACAGGATGCTGGGCTAGTAGGGTCGCTGGCCTGATCCTGACAGGGCAGTTCTTAACGTTCCTTTGGTGTGCAATTTGGGACTAGCAGTTTTAAATTCACTCTCCGAATGCCGAAGTGGGAAAGGGGGTCCAAGGCAGAGAACGACTGGAGCCTCTCCCCTGCCCACATGACATGCTGGCTTTTGTCCCACCCCTCTCCACCCACCTAACTATTCATGTGTCAGTTAAATCCCCAGCCTCATTTCAACCCATCATTCTCTATTTAACAGGGTCTATTATCTGCCTTTGCATTTGCAAAATCCCCATCTCTCTCTCTCTCTCTCTCTCTCTCTCTCTCTCTCTCTCTCTCTCTCACACACACACACACACACACACACACGCCCACAGACAAATCTTCTTTGCGACTGGTCTCCAAACTTCCCCTCTTGCTACTGGTTGTCTGCCTAGCCTCCTTCTCTGGGCACATATGGTTCTGCCCTGCCTTCCACAGTCAGAAACCTTAATACAATGGTACCTCTGGTTACGTACCTAATTCCTTCCGGAGATCCGTTCTTAACCTGAAACTGTTCTTAACCTGAAGCACCACTTTAGCTAATGGGGCCTCCTGCTGCTGTCGAGCCACCGGAGCACGAGTTCTGTTCTCATCCTGAAGCAAAGTTCTTAACCTGAGGTACTATTTCTGGGTTAGCGGAGTCTGTAACCTGAAGCGTATGTAACCTGAAGCATCTGTAACCTGAGGTACCACTGTACAGGGGTTGGTAAGGTTTAGCTCGCCTGGGCTGGTTCACTTCAGCAGAGATCCCTCCATGGGCTGGAGTGTGCATGAGTGCGTGTGGCTGCAATTTCCGGTGTCTGCGTCTGTGCAGACACAATTGTCGGTGTCAGCATCTGCACAGATATGGTTTTCGGCACATGAGCATGCGCAGACGCAATTTCTGGCACCGTGGAAGCGAGTCCCTGCGCCATGCTCCGCCGGTTTAGCGCAGCGCGCGGGGACTTGCTGAGCAGGTGGCTCAGTTTGGAAGCAGCTCATGGGCCGGTTACATGACCCTGTGGGCCACTTGTGGCCCATGGGCTTTAGGTTGCCTACCCCTGCCCAAATACCTCTGAACACCAATTGCTGGGAACCCGCAGGAGCGGAGGAGAGTCCTCTTGTCCTCAAATCCCTTTGGGGCACCCGGTCGACCGCTGTGAGAGCAGGACGATGGACTCTGTGGACTCTCCTTGGCCTAATCCAGCAGGCTCTTCTTGTGTTCTGGAGTTCTTGTCTGTAAACAGGGTGCAGCTTTTATCCCCCCCCCCTTTTATAGAAATTACATTGACTGTCCTGTGTGATTTGGGAACCAACTCCCAGTTCTTTACCCATTTGCCTGCTCTAATCACAAGAGCAAAAGAAAAGCAAAGAAAGAAACAAACGAACAAACAACCCATGCAGACTCTTGCTAAAGACATTCAGCTACAGAAGATCGTGCATTTTTAATTGTTCCAAAATCAGAGGCAGTGATTCTTCTGAGTACTGTCATGGTGCTCTCAGGTCCTTCTTGTGGTCTTCCCATTGAGGCAAATGCTTGGCCACTGTGGAAAAAGGATGCTGAATTAGGATTGGGCCCCTTTGGCCTGATCCTGCAGGCTCTTCTTATTACTTTAATGGCAGCAGTGGTGGTGACAATTATGATGTCAGGAGGGAAGGGAGATTATATTCAACCTAAGCTATGAAAGCTCCTATTTCCCTACCCTCCCACCCCTAACTCCAGCTTTCCTTCTTTTCTCTCGAGTCTGTGAGAAAATATTCTTGGCAGGACACAGGGAAAAATAATTGCTCTCATCACAATTCTTCCCCCTCCCTGCGCTGCAGCCCAGCTGCTGTGTATGCAAAACGACTTCTTTTCATGAATGAACCCCCTCATGCATATTGATGAACTGCTTTGCATATGAGCCATGAATGGAGGCCAATTTGGTTTTGTTTTTTAAAAAATTGCAAATGCCTGGTTGAGTCTTCCCATTTGCTGGCTGCTCCTTGGTGTTGAGCCTGTGAGGGTTGCCTCCCCACACACCCCATAATAAAAGGACTTGGGTTACGTCCACACAGGACATTTAAAGCACAGTGCACACACACGCGCACACCCAAAGTATCCTGGGGTCTGTAGTTTGTTAAGGGGGCTGAGAATTGCAGCTCTGCTAGGGATAAACTACAGGGCTTAAGGATTATTGGGGGGGCAGCGCTATGTGTTCTAAATGTGCTGTGGGGAGGGGACCTTGTTCACAGGTGCTGGAACAAAGCACAGTTCTTAATAAACCATCTTACCAACCGGAAAATGGACATATAATCGTGGCTGTGTTGTGAGGGGAATCAAAAGACAGACAACACCCTGTGCATGCTAAATATGATAAAGAATTTTGGAGACTACAGTGGTACCTTGGTTCTTGAACTTAATCCACTCAGGGAGTTCGTTCGACTCCCAAAACCGTTCAAAAACCAAGGTGCAGCTTCTGATTGGCTGCAGGAGCTTCCTGCAGGAGCCACATCAGACGTTCGGCTTCCGAAAAATGTTCACAAACCGGAACACTCAGTTCCGGGTTTGCGGCGTTCGGAAGCCGATTTGTTCAGGAGCAAAGCCGTTCGAGTATCAAGGTACCACTGTATTGTGGCTCATAAAAAAAGAGTATGTATGAGACCTCTGGGTATAGGGACGTAGGTGGAGCTGTGGGTTAAACTACAGAGCCTAGGGCTTGTTGATCAGAAGGTCGGTGGTTCGAATCCCTGTGATGGGGTGAGCTCCCGTTGCTCAGTCCCTGCTCCTGCCAACCCAGCAGTTTGAAAGCATGTCAAAGTGCAAGTAGATAAATAGGTACTGCTCCGGTGGGAAGGTAAATGGCGTATCCGTGCGCTGCTCTGGTTCGCCAAAAGTGGCTTAGTCTTGCTTGCCACATGACCCGGAAGCTGTACGCTGGCTCCCTTGGCCAATAAAGCAAGATGAGCGCCGCAACCCCAGAGTCGGCCACGACTGGACCTAATGGTCAGGGGTCCCTTGACCTTTTATGAGACCTCTGGGTATAGGACGGCATATAAATTCAATAAATAATAATAAGACAGTTAGGCTGGGTCCAAAACTTGCCCGTGGACAGAGCATCACTCCCCAGCACTCTGTGATGCTGCAAACAATTTAGCAAGCCCTGTAAGCCACCTAGATGGTGGCTGTTGCGTTTCCTTTGCCACTCAGAAGCATGGGTGAAGAGCTGTGGCTCAGCGGGGGAACATCTGATTTGCACACAGAAGGTCCTGGGTTCAGTTCCTGGTGGCATCTTCAGGTGAGAAAGACTCCCTTGCCTGAAACCCTGGAGAGCGGTTGCTAGGCAGTGTAGACCAGGGGCCAGCAAACTTTTTCAGCAGGGGGCCGGTCCACTGTCCCTCAGACCTTGGGGGGGGGGGCGGACTATGTTTTGGAAAGAAAAATAAAATGAACCAATTCCTATGCGCCACAAATAACCCAGATAGGCATTTTAAATAAAAGCACACATTCTACTCATGTAAAAATATGCTGTTTCCTGGACCGTCCGTGGGCCGGATTTAGAAGGCGATTGGGCCGGATCCGGACCCCGGGCCTTAGTTTGCCTACTCATGGTGTAGACAGTGCTGAGCAAGATGGACCAATGGTCTGACTCAGTATAAAGCAGCTTCCTTATGGATGAGTTTGTAACAGTGACACAGCCGTGGGAAGGAAAAGGCGCAGCAATTAGCCACAGAAAGCTTGGTTCATGGAGGGAAAATGAGATACCGTACTTCGATTGAGTTTTGCTCGTGACTTTGGGGGCCTTTGCAAGTCATGGAAGCAGCTGTTTCGGTCCCAAGAGAGAGAGAGAGAGAGAGAGAGAGAGAGAGAGAGAGAGAGAGAGAGAGAGAGAAAAGCATGGAGGAATTTAATGCATCATCATCTCCTTTGTGGACTTCTAAGTTTAGAAACTCACCAAATGCCTTATTAAAAGAAGAGACTGTGCATGCGAGTCTTGCAGCACATTATTAAAGTCTAAAATGGGTTTATTGCAGCAGAATCTTCCTTGCTTCTGAGGATGCAAATTTTAAAGCTCTGAAATTTGTCACCCAAAATCCCTTGCAGGCCTGTTTTTGCATCTTTTCCAAAAAGCCCCCACCAGCTGGTGGGAAACTTACAGGCCAGCAGAGAAACAGACAGACAGAAAGAGGCTTAATTCTTCCAGATCCTCTCAGTGGCTGCTCTACTTTACAATGAAATTGAGAAAGCCAAACTAGAAAAGCCAATTTACACTTATTTTTAACTGAAAAGGGGGGAAAATTTGCCCTATCAGGACAGTGTGTTTGATTGTCTGCCTCCCTTTGAAATGTGCAGAGTTCTCATTATCCATCTCGAAAAACTAGAACTGCAAACCAAGAACTAGAACTGCAAAAGGGATCCTTACAGGGAGCCACACGCGAGCAACTCAATTCCTCACCAACATTAGGCTTTTGGATTTAAGGCTGGATACAAAATTATCTCCTGGACATCATTGCATGTGGCATCGTTCTAGCAACCTGCCTGGCCAAGGTTTAAAATATTTTTCAAATAGCCCATTGTGAAGTCTTTTACTCTCTGAGAACCTGGCAAATGATCGTTGATGGATTCTTAGGTAGTTCTTTTTAAGGGGTGTGAGGCATTTTCAAAAATAATTCCCTACTGAGAATTCCCTATGACTGCTATTATTATTACCCTTTTAAGTCTGAGGCCAGTCCACAGGCAAATGACTTGAAGCTCTCAAACAAATTAAATAAGGTTCTTTAAAATTAAATTATCCAGTCGTGTAAGACGATTTGTATCTGTCTTTTACTGTTTTCCATTGACTCACAATGTTCCCTCCGCCCACAACATTTCTGGCTCCGGGCCAAGTTAACTAAATGGATGCTAAGTAATTGAGCATGCAAGAATATTTTGCTCCACATCAAGAACAACATACAAGGCCTCTTATGTGACTCGGAAACATTGGTATCTCTCAAATTAAATGAGCTGAGCCAGGACACTTCCGATTTGCAACTCGCTTTAGCTGGTGAGAGCAATTACAGACTGTCCCCTGTGTGAGCGCTGATGTCTGTTTATATCCTCCTTCGCTGGGGACTCTCCTCCCCTGACCTTCCTTTCCCATGGGAGATGAACGGTGTCTCCATTAATTAATGCTACGGAATCCTTTGCAGGAGCTGAGGGAGGGTAGCTCAGAGGTGCTTAGAAATCCCCCCATTCAGAAACTGTTGGTGTCTGACAGCAGGGTGCTGTTGGAAGTTGTACTAACAACCCTGCTGTCTGCTTGTGAAACATGGGCCACTTATAAACGCCTTCTCCAACTCATCAAAAGATTCCACCAACGGTGTTTCCAAAAAAATTGTACACATCACTTGGGAAGACACTAATACCAGTGTACTGGAAGAAGCAAAGATCACCAGTGTCAAAGTGATCCAACTTTGTTGGACTGGTCATGTTGTACGGATGCCTGATGATCGTCTTCCAAAGCAACTACTCTATTCCGAACTTAAAAATGGAAAGCGTAATGCTGGTGGTCAACAAAAGAGGTTCAAAGACTGTCTCAAGGCAAATCTTAAAAAATGTAGTATAAACACCGACAACTGGGAAACACTGGCATGAGAGCGCTCCAGTTGACCAAAGGTGTCCTGGGCTTTGAAGACACTCGAACTCAGGACGCAAGGGAGAAACGTGCCAAGAGGAAGGCACGCTTGGCAAATCCACACCGGGATCAACTCCCGCCCGGAAACCAATGTCCCCACTGTGGAAGGACGTGCGGATCCAGAATTGGCCTCCACAGTCACTTACGGACTCATTGTTAAAACTGTGCTTATGGAAGAAAATCTTACTCGGCTACGAGGGATCGCCAAAGAAGAAGAAGAAGCTGTTGGAGGAGGAGGAGGAAAGGGGAGGTGTAAAATCCAGGCTGTGGACCAAGAAAGAAGGAGAGGTCTGGATAAGACAATAATTATTGATAGGGCTGCTATATTTGCAAGGTACTCCCCTCCCTTGAAGATTAATATATTCCTGCTCTGACTTTCAGGGGCCCTGTAGTGCTTAATTAGACTATGAAACTCATTTCCACAGGAGGCAGTGACAGCCCCCAATTTGGATGGCCTTAAAATAGGATTAGTCTTAGAGTGCCCCCCACACACACACTTGGGGGTCAGGATGCAAACCCTGTTAAAAGATCTGCAATAAAAAGAGAAGTGCCCCAGTCAGCTGAGGGTAGCAGCAAGCTCCACCGCTGATCCTGCAGGCAGCTTCACAAAAAGAACCTCATTCACATGATAATGGGCAATGATTATGTCACTTGCTTTGATAACAAGCCGTGATAGCAAGCGGTATTCTTATCACCATCGCTGTAAACCTAGATAGGGCTGCCGTTTTACCATATGTTACATCGACTGTGGTTGCTGACACACAGATTTGTTTCGCAGCCTTTCTGTACCTCGTACAAAATCACACATCCTACAAGCTGCTTCTGTCGGTGGCCCATCTTTCGTTGGAGAGCCAGGACAGATTAAAGAAAGTATTTCGTCAGACACAGTGCATAGTTGAACTGTGGAACTCCCTCCCACTGGAAGCAGTGATGGCCACTGTAATAAACGAAAATCTGCCCTTATTCTCTTATGGGGGACACAAGAGCCCTTATAGAGTCCTTTGCAGGTTCTCCATTGGTCAGAGAAAATAACAGAGGCCAAGCAGAGAATATTGAGAAGCAAAGCTACTAGTAAGCCTGATCTTTATTGAACTGTTGCAACAGGGTGCTCCCCTCACACGCAGGAAAGGAGGAGGACCCTGAACCCAGGTGTGCCCGCCCTTATATAGACATTTTAAATTGCCCACCCTGGAGTCCAGTACCACCCCCAGATACATCATACCTACATCACAGAAAGGGCTGTCTACAACAGAAATCTGAGTGCGTTGTTTATCTCCTGTCTGGCAGGTTACCTGTTAATGCTCACTTGATTGGATACCCTGGGGAGCCTGGCCAGTCTTTTGTAATGATAAATACTTAGTTCCTGAGCCAGGTCACAGGCGCACACCCTATTCAAACACAGACGGACATACCCTTAAGACAGGATTTGTGAAGGAAAAGACAATGGGGAGGCTTTTCCATTTTCCTTGACCTTGCAGAGAAAACATTTGGTCAGTTTGGGAGCCAAAATGGCTCCAGGGCTACTCTCCTGTGCTGCCTCAGACATGTGGCCCATACATTGTTAGCCGCCCTGAGCCCGGCTTCAGCTGGGGAGGGCGGGGTATAAATAAAATTTATTATTATTATTATTATTATTATTATTATTATTATTATTATACGTGTTTGCTTGGTACATTTATGAACATTTATTATATATATATGTTGTTGTTTAGTCCTTCAGTCGTGTCTGCCTCTTCGTGACCCCCTGGACCAGAGCACGCCAGGCTCTCCTGTCTTCCACTGCCTCCCGCAGTTTGGTCAAACTCATGTTTGTAGCTTCGAGAACACTGTCCCACCATCTCGTCCTCTGCCGTCCCCTTCTCCTTGTGCCCTCCATCTTTCCCAACATCAGGGTCTTTTCCAGAGAGTCTTCTCTTCTCATGAGGTGGCCTAAGTCTTGGAGCCTCAGCTTCAGGATCTGTCCTTCCAGTGAGCACTCAGGGCTGATTTCCTTCCGAATGGAGAGGTTGGATCTTCTTGCAGTCCATGGGACTCTCAAGAGTCTCCTCCAGCACCACAATTCAAAAGCATCCTTAATTCTTTTTATTTCACCACCAACCTGGATGGCTTTAAAAGAGGACTAAGGGGATTCAGGGAGGGGAGAGCTATTGATAGAGACTTGCCATGACAGCTGGGCTCTCAGGCAGTGGTGCTTCTGAGAGTGCTCTTGAACCCTGCCTGTGCGTTTCCAGAAAGAGACATCTGGTTGGCCTCTGTGAGAACAGGATGCTAGACCCCTTGGCTCTTCTTATCTCCTTATTTCCACAGCCTGCCCAGGAGCGGGTTTAACAAGGAGTAAAGCCGTGTCCCGGGAGGGGTGTGAAACAGAAGGAAGAAGAAGAAGAAGAAGGCACAGCTGGTCTGATAGCACCAGGCACCGCCACTTCCTCAGAAGCAGATGAAGGGCTGAGCCTCCTGCTGCGGCTTTCTCTGTGTTGTGTGTGCCTCGACTGTGGCGTGTTAATAGATCGGAACTGTTCGAAACACATGTTTAAACACACAGGGGTGCACACTGAGTTAATTGGCTGCATGGGGGACGCAGAAAGCAAACATGTGTTAACCAGGCCATGAGTGTTTCTGTCAACGTAGGCATCTGAGCGTAGATTTTATTACTACAAGAAGGGCCTGACCTACATAGAGGCTCCGAAACCCCAAATTTAAAAAGTGAGGAGGAGGATGATAAATAGTTACTTGGTCTATTGTTACTTGATGCATTGCATTCGCCAGCCTGTGCAATAACTGGCTTAAAATAGGTTACTGACTTGAAAATGACAAACATCTGGAGTGCTGAAGACATGATTATTATTCTGTACGGAAGCAGCTCAGGATTCTCTACAGTGACTGCTGGTGGTCCTCTGGGCTTTTAGGCAGGGGGTAGTTCCAGTCCTAAAGCTCTGGTTTTCCCAGTAGTGATGCATGGAAGTGAGAGCTGGACCATCAAGAAGGCTGATCGCTGAAGAATGGATGCTTTTGAATTCTGGTGCTGGAGGAGACTCTTGAGAGTCCCATGGACTGCAAGAAGATCCAACCTCTCCATTCTGAAGGAAATCAGCCCTGAGTGCTCCCTGGAAGGACAGATCCTGAAGCTGAGGCTCCAAGACTTTGGCCACCTCAGGAGAAGAGAAGACTCCCTGGAAAAGACCCTGATCCTGGGAAAGATGGAGGACACAAGGAGAAGGGGACGACGGAGGACGAGATGGTGGGACAGTGTTCTCGAAGCGACCAGCATGAGGGAGGCAGTGGGAGACAGGAGGGCCTGGCGTGCTCTGGTCCAGGGGGTCACGAAGAGGCGGACACGACTAAACGACTCAATATACAGTATATTCTAAAAATCTGTGGCTTAGGGCATGGCATAATTTGGGCTGCTGGGTTTAGAGCACCTTCTGGTCCTTTTTACAACTCCTCCCTCTCCTCAGTAGCCCTGGAAGGGGAGACACAACAAATCAGGCTCTTGCACTATTTGAAGTTAAAACAAAATAAAAAAATTCCTTCCAGTAGCACCTTAAAGACCAACTGAGTTAGTTCTAGGTATGAGCTTTCGTGTGCATGCACACTTCTTCAGATAAGCTCATACCTAGAACTAACTCAGTTGGTCTTTAAGGTGCTACTGGAAGGAATTTTTTTATTTTGTTTTGACCATGGCAGACCAACACGGCTACCTATCTGTATTTGAAGTTACTTCATCTTCATTATTTCCTCTTCTTCTTTTTTAAAAAAAATAATATTTATTAAGAGTTTAAAGATTACAAAAAGAAAGAAAGAAAATTAAAACAAATCAATATAATACAATACAAAAACAAAAACACTACGTAAAACATTGAATTAACAAAACAAAAACAATTAAAAACACTTCTAATATTTTCAATCTTAGCTTTCATTCACTTGTTTCATTGACTTCCTCACGCCTCCCTTTTTGTATTCCACTTCAATTAACCGTTTCAGCAATTCCTTTCCATCTTCCTCTGTTTTCTGTCCTGTAATTAATCTTAACATATTCTAACCTTATTTTTTCCCCTTTAATACATTAACAATATATCTGTACCTAGTTCCTTATAACATTTCTGCCAAAGCCATATAACTTCATTCCACCCATAATTTCCTCTTCTTATGGACTTTTGGGTCATGCTACTTCCTCCCGTATACATAAGCGCCATGCGTGTAAGATCAAAGCAGTTTACAAAAGGACAAAACAATAAATACGAGGAAAAATTAACCACATACTTTAAAACATACAAACGTTGAAATACTAAAACAGATAGAAATTGCTTCAGCATTTTAAGCCTCTACACAGCTGCACATCCATCTCTCCCTCACTCTTTCCTCAAGCACATCTTTCTCTGCACAGCGTGTAAGATCAACTGAGTGTACAAGTAAATAAAATAAAATAAAATAAAATAAAATAAAATAAAATAAAATAAAATAAAATAAAATAAAATAAAATAAAATAAAATAAAATAAAATAAAATAAAATAAAAGCAAGCAATGCTCCCCCCCCCCCCCCAATGTGCTATTTCCATCCAGATATGCAGCGAGGTTACTGGAACAAGCTTTTTGTAGTTAAAAAATGCAACTAAAGCACTGGATGCATCATCCCTCAGGCCTTGTCCTTACTCAACCTCTGAGTATTTCCTTTCTCCTCAAGGCATGAGTGTGTGAGAGAAATTAAAGTTGCAGAGGCCCCTAATGCGATGTGACTGGGAACTAGCCTCCCCTCAGGCTGCATTTTGGAACCACTGCGGAGATGTCAATAGCAGCCCTGCAGACACCTTGAAAGCTGGGGTACTTTCTAGGGTGTTTTCCCTCTTTCTACAGAAAACCCTCCATTTGCAAAACGTCTCTAAGCCCAGAGAAAGGGCTTGTCCATATCTACAAGCAACGGCTGCCCTCAGCGTTCATGGACTTGCTTTTAGAACAAAAGGGCTTGCATGTCATTTACCAAGAGGAAAAGGAAAACTATTTGCACAGAGCAAAGAAATTCTTCGGCAAATCATGATAACAATAAAATAAATAATTATTATTTCTCTCCTGATTACAGAAACGCTGGGAGTTTCCCTTCCTGGAGTGCAGTTTCCCCTCATGAATTTAGGGGAAATGGCCTTTTCCACAAGTCATGAAGGAAGCCTGGCTAGAAACTAGCCTTCCCTCAGAATATATATACTGTATTGGAGCCACTCTGCAGATGCATTTATTTCTTTATGTACAACAGCCTTTCTTCCAAGGAACAGGGAGCTATATTGCCATAAATACAGGGTGCCCCCCGCTTCCTTCTTTATGAGAAATCTGCCTCTCTCTATTTTTTTTTTTTTTTAAAAAAACCACTTCTTGTCCAACAAAATAAACCCCTCTCAGCTACCTCTCAATGGCGTCTGAGAGAACTAAATAGTGAGGTCTGGCACGTTGTGAGTGGGGAAAAAGCTCCCCTCAGAATTCATTTTTGAACCTTTCTGTAGATAAAGGTACATGAAGCGAGGCCGCTGCTACTTATTTCCTAAGAAATAGCAGTCTCAAATTTTATCTCCTCCCAACAAAGTTCTCCTCTTCTCTAAATGGTTTCTGAGTCTTCACCCCTTCAAGCCTCCCCAAAGGATTCCCTCTAGCAGTTAGTTCATGTTCATTAAGGGCCAGGCTTCTGCCTTAAGAATTGGCAGTGCTTTTTATAAGGAGGAAACTCTTCCCTTCCTTTTGGAAATACTCCATCGAATCTACCTGTCTCCACAGCGTAATAAGCGGAAATCTGCCCTTATTCCCTTATGGGGAACACAAGAGCCCTTACAGAGTCCTTTGTGGGTTCTCCATTGGTGGGAGAAAAGAACAGAGGCCAAGCAGAGAATATTGAGAAGCAAAGCAGCTCGTAAGCCTGATCTTTATTGATCTGTTGCAACAGGGTCCTCACTCCCCACACGCAGGAGGGAGGAGGAACCCAGAACAATGGGGTGCAAGCTCTCATATAGACATTTTAAATTCCCTGCCCTGGAGCTCAAGATCACCCCTCCATACATCACACCTCCATCACAGAAAGGGCGGTCTACAGCAGAAATCTGAGTGCTTTGTTTCCCTCCTGTCTGCCAGGTTACCTGTTAATGGTCACTTGATTGGATTGCCTGGGTAGCCTGGCCAGTCTTTTGTAGTGATAAATACTTAGTTCCTGGGCCAGGACACAGGCTCACACCCTATTCAAACACAGACATGCCCTTAAGACAGGATTTGTGAGGGAAAAGACAATGGAGAGGCTTTTCCATTTTCCTTGACCTTGCAGAGAAAACATTTGGTCAGTTTGGGAGTCAAAATGGTTTCAGGGCTGTTTTCCTGCAGTGCTTCAGACATGTGGTCCACACATCTATGTATGCGCTTGGTTGGTACATTTATGAACATTTATCATATATATATATATATATATATATATATATATATATATATGACCTTAAATTTTTTATTTCAACAGTGTGGATAAAATAGCAGGAAGCAAAGGCACCCTGGAAACTTCTAGAACTGTGCTGCTGTTTTCCTGAGGAATTCCCCTCTCTTTTCCCCCCTCAACCGAATTCCCCTTTTCCCCTCAGTCTCCACAAAATCCCCTTCCTCTGCCTCTCCCATCTGTACTGAGTGAGGGGGCTTGCATGGCCAATCCTGCTGCCTTCTGTCTGGGAATTAAACTCTCCTCAGGATCCGCCATGATGCCTGGATCCCCGTCTGCAGAGATGCAGGAAGATGAAGTCAAGTTAGGCTGCTCTCCATCCCACCCAGCTCCTCTGTGTCTCCTTTCCTGAGGAAATGTCCTCTTTTTAAAAGCAGCGTTTCCTCTTTTGCTTATTATGACGTGTCCCTAAGCTGAAGGAATTTGTTCCCAGGAGAATCACGACCACGTGCCTCTAGAAGGAGGCAGGGAACTTGCTGAAGGAAGTCCAGGGGCGCTGAGGGAAGCCATTCTTGGTCACTGGAAGGCAACGTTTTCCCTCAGCCATCAAGTGAAATTGCCACGCAAGTCAGGAGTGTGTGAGGGAAACACTCTTAGCAAAGCCCAGTTCAGCAAATATGTGCCTCATTTGTGGATAAATAGTAATATAAATAAATTGGAAAAAGGCCAAACAATCCC